>NC_084797.1:51242985-51554936 GCF_963169125.1 Humulus lupulus
GTCGGCCGATCAGGGCGCCCCTCCCCAGTTCGATGTTGTGGGAAAGAAATATCTTATTCACTTTCCCCTGGTCGGTGATCTTCGAGACGATCTTCTCGGCCTCGAAGAAAGCGTCGGGTGCCACCTCGGGCTCCCGCTCCACGGCCGGCCCGAAGACAGGAATGAGGGAGTCTGTCATCACTTCTTTTCCCTTGGATTATTGGGACGACGAACAGCCTGCGATCCTCTTAGAAGCACTCTTCTTGGGTCCCATCTGGCCGCCTTGCGAACAAAAGAAGAAATTTTCAGAAAAGACGACCTAGGAATAAGGGAGAATAAAAAAATTGAGTTTCCTTTGCACGAGCTGAGGTAATCTTAGCTCGTGGAGAGTGAGACCACGCGGTTCTATGAACACGCGCCTATGCTCCCAACAAATCCCCGATTGCTCGGGATTCGTGTATCAAGAGGGTCAGGGTGAAAATTTGCCTTGGAGGGAAAGTTTCAGTAGGCAAGAGATTCAAAACCGTCTATGAGGCGTGTCCCCTAAGCTACCCGGTTTCGTACCCAAAAATACTGGATATTTTAAACAACCATACCGAAAATCCTACCCAGAAATTTTCCCCAGAAAATGCATCCTGTAAACTGTGTCCCTAAATGGTTTTCTACTACAATCGATACCCTTACCTAAAAGGCTTTCACCCTTCATGCCCACAAAAAATCAACAAAACCTTGCATGCGGCTACAGTAAATATTTACCTAGGCTACAGTGAAAAATAATTTCAAAACATGCATAGTCAGGGGACTTACGGAGTATTCTGGTTGAGAAGAGGATGAAGGGATCGTTTGGGTTGGGGTTTCGTCAAAGTAGTTGATTCCAAAGCTTCAAGGGAGCCCTTACGCCTGAACTTCTTGAGTGCTGGGAATGGCAGCCGAAAAGAAGAGGGTTTTTCTTTTGAAGATGAAGAAGAGAGAAGAAAGTGGAAGGTTCATAAATTTTTTGAATGACCGGGTGGCCCATACTTAAGGTGGCCACCACTTTTATATACGTGAAAGGCCACGTGAGGAGGGCTGTTGGATTGCCCTGATGTGGGATCCAAGGCTCTCCACTCGAAAGGCGAAACGACAGCTGAGTGTAGCCTAGGCCATTTAATGCGGTTCTCGAAAGACGTACCGTCACCAACAACAATGTTCCACGTATTTGGTGCCTGCATAAAATTTAGAATATGAAGAGTTCATGGGGAAGCCTAAAAGCCCCTACTGTGGCCCTACACGACGTCGTGTACCACGAGCAGGGGCTTGGGGGGCAAAAGTGTGCCCTGATTTTCCAACGGGCTATTAGCGAGATGAGATATGGCCTAATTACATCTTAGCCACGTGGATCCCCTGTGACCGGAGCTGCTGTCGTCAGGTCCTACCTTGTTAGCTCGGGTATCCAAAAGGTTCACCAAGACTACTCAAGGACCGAGTCAGATCTGTGAAATAAGTTTTCTTATTTGCCTCCTCTATGTGCAAATACCAACTTTTCTTACTTGGATTCCAACAATGAAATAAGTATCGACTCAAGTGTGACCTCCTTCAAACTTCCTTAAATAGTCCTAAGTCACACTTAATATAACGTAGATTTAGTTTTCCATTAAACCAAAACCTAACATAACTTTCCATAAAACTCTTAGGTTCTACATACACTTTAAACATGTTCAATTATGTCCTAGGAACCTTAGCTCATGGTTCCCTAAGGTTACAAACAAAAATTCATCGACATCGGACCCGAACATTGGACAACAACACGGGTCGGTCGACCGGCTGCCTTTGAATTTGTAGCCTTCCAAGCTAAAGCATGTTGATCGATCAATTGGCATAGATCGATCGACTGGTTTGAATAGGCTAGTCGACCGGCTCTGGGCAGAGATCCAAAACTGTGTTTTTCCATGTCTTCAAACTTAACCAATTAGACCCCAAACTTGTTTCCAGCCAATTCTAAGTACAATATTGACCCCAAAAAAAAGTATATAACTCAATATATATCATATAAGATCCAATTACAAGTCTCAAATCATCAATTAAAGAACTAGGGCTAACATCCCCAATTTTCACCAAATTACAAAACTGAAAAATGAATGGTCTTTAATTCGAATTCAAGCCTTAAAATAGTTAATAAATATGTTTCTACCCTCAGCCTACTCATATAAGAAACCTAGAATCATAAATCTTCAAAATTAAACTAAAATCCTCAAATTCCATAAACAATAAAATGAAGAACACAAAGGAGAATTCTCATACCTTTTTATTGTGAATGATTCCTATGAAGAAGATGTAACTAGCAGCTGTCAAATCCTCTAAGAGCCTTGAATTTCTCTTATAAACTTAGGGAGAATCAAAGAGCTTGGTTGAGAGAGTTTTGAGAGTAAGAAGAATAGGAGAATAACGTGAAAATGAGGAAGGAAAGCCTAATGGTCATCTTTTACTAACTATGCACTGAAATGACTAAAATGTCCCTCCATCTAATTCATTTTCTTAACCATCTTTTAGGGTATTTTGGTAATGTAATCTCTATTACTAATTACCATCAATCTTCAATTACTACATATATATCATCATCTATAACATTCTACCAACTACCCCTACCTTAACAATATAATCAAACTCAACTCAAGCCAGATATTATTGATTGTGATATTCCGCTATTACCGCTTGAAGGAATCCACCATTGCCAAATTTCAATAAAAATTACCACATTATAATGTGATCACAGTTCACAGAGCATATATAAATCACATATAATTAATATAATTAAATATATTAAAATATATAATAATATAATTCATACTTATGCCCTCTAGGCATGCCATTAGGGTACTTAACCTCATAAGAAGTTTCAGGCATTACACTTATGGTTAATATAACCCTGTTTTGTGCATCATGTGTATCACTCAGGACTTCACAGTCGGCAGTGATTTATGGAAGGTCCCTGTCATAAGGCCAACACCGTGGCTGACAACTAGGGCCCAACAACCCTTTGCGCAAGCGTTTAAAATAATTAGGAAATGACGACCCCTAGCTTTGATTGCCACAAAGCCAACATGTACAAAAGTGCACACACAAGGGTTGCTATGGCTAGCAACAAGATATTGGCACATTGAAATGATAATTGTCATAAAGCAATACTTGTAGCCATGGTTAATGTGAATATCCAAGTGTGAGGTCATTTTCTTATATCTTGCTCTAAATTAATTTAGTTAAATCCATGTCCACGAGTAGATATCATTCTAGTTAAGGTTACTAGAGTGAGATATATTTCAAGCAAAATAATAATATTATTTTACAATTTTCTTTGATATATGTGATCACCCTTCCACTACACTCACATATATGCAAAGTGATGGAGCCAGAACTAACGCACAAAGGGGGCAAATTTTTTTTTAAAAAATATTATACTAATATATATTAAAAAATATATGTTGTACCCTGAAATTAGCACGAGTTCAATTACTCCGCTCTGGTACAGCTGACAAATGAATATGTGAAAAAATAGCCAAGTAGAATATCTGGCTAACAGTGATGCGAATAGCTCGAGTTTGGGGGCTGGATAGAACGATACACAGATTATTATTAGACAGCCTCTCGGGATAACAGTTTAGTTCGAGACTTATAATAACCAAATCCAACTTTAGGTGCTTTGAGTTTACTATGAGCTAGGGTTCAAATAGTCATCGAACACGAGCTCGGGTGAGATATTCAGCTCGTCGAAACATAGACAAAACGCATACTAAAGGAGTCCAAGAGATTAAGAGACTCCTTATATGCTCATTAATGCCTAGGCTGTATCACATATCTATTATTTATTATTCGAGATAATAAATGTATATTATATTATGTTATCAAATCATATCCCAGTGTAAATGGGAATAATATTTATTAAATAGATACCTTATTTATTCACGCGGTTACCCAAACATGTCCATGAAATTCTCCTATAAATATTAGGAATAATGGACAGGGAAGAGGATGACCATTTTGTTTTACCAAAACTCTGCAGAAATTGAGAGAGAAAAGTAATATTATTGACTCGTGGACTATGTGGATTTGAACAATTGAACCACGTAAAAGTTGTGTGTTCAAGATAGTGTTTATTATTCATTATAGTTTATAATTTGGCACTAATCTATCTGTTTAATTTCTAATACACTGTTGGCGAAAAACCGTGTCAACAGTTTGGTGCTTTCATTGAGAGGAAATTGGAGCTTCACAACTTTCAATCGACATTCATCATTGTGCTCACTCGATCGATGCATGATAATGAAATGGAACAACCTGGTGGCAGGAGGCCCATCATACCGTTGTTCCCAATGAAAGAGGCCCAGATGTTCAACAGCGTCCTAGTGGATCAGGACGACGCTGGGAGTTCAACGTCACTCCCACCAATTTCTAATCTAGGATACTTTACTACTGTCGAGATGGAAATAGCTCAGTTAAGGAGACATGGTAGGGAAAACAGGAAGATCAAAGAGGTTTTGGCTCGGTTACCCCCTCTTGCAACCGAAGTGAATGTCGGAAAGAGGCAAAGTGGGTCTCATAAGTCCCACATGAATAGTTGGTCCAAACTGAGTCATTCAGTCGGGAACAGCCACTACAAGTTTTTTGCCTACAAAGCAAAACCACTAGAGTGCTCAGCCCACTGGTCATCACAAGAGACATCATCAACATGTTAGTTGGTCAGTCAAGATTGCGACCCCCAGCTTTGTGCCTTCATCGTAGATTCCCATAAATACCCATAACAACCCATAGGGAGGAGCTGGGATGAACTCACAAAGGCAATGTGCTCCAGCGAATCCTCGCCAATAAGGCATCCCCTATCACCGGTAAGACATCTCACACCACCTCTCCCTTAACAAGATGCTTCAGCTTGTGGGAACAGTACGAAAAATCCTACAACGTCGATAAATAGTTATGCCCTACGGACGCGTCATGAGAACCCAGGCGCTCGATCTCAACTACGAGTCGTAAGTTTTGCAAATGGAAGTTACTAGAGGGAGAGCCGGGATGAAGGCAGGTCCGAGAGCAACCTAAGAAATCACTTAAGTTCAACACATAGTCCTCAATATGATCCACAGCTCGACCTGCACGATCATTTAAACTGACAAAGAAGGTATCCAGCACAGAATGCGGATGTTAGTTATAATCGACATGAGGGTGGTCTGTCCATTGTATGCGACAATGGGAATGTCCCGCCTAACGAAGCTCAAACTTGGAGGGACAACAACCCATCAAACGTGTATAATAGGATGAAAGCTAACCTAGGGACCAAGGACCAAACCCTTGAAAGATTGGCTTTGATGGAAGACCAAATGAAAGGACTCTTATCTAGAAAGGGAAAGGATGATTGTGACTCAGATGAGGAGCTCAAACCTTTTGCTTCAAACATCGCAACGACTACATATCCTATTTTCTTTACGATGCTGCACATGCAAACATTTGATGGAAATGCAGATCCATCTGATCACCTCGGGATGTTTAACACAATGATGATGGCCCCACAATGTCGGGCTCGATCTAAGATGTATCTTATTCCCTACAACTTTGGTGGGACCTGCCAGATAATGGTTTAAACAATATAAGAAGCATTCGATAAGATCGTGGACGAAATTTTCTTCCGTGTTTAAAAGGGCATTCCGAGCTTTGCAGGAAGCTCGTGTTGAAGCCGATTCATTGGCCAATGTAAAGCAGCATCCTAGTGAAACATTAAAAGTATACCTGCGCAGATTCGCCGATTATGGTGCACGAGCTAGGGATGTTGATGATAGCTCCAAGCTCATGGCAATGAGAATGGGAATCTTGGTGGGAGGCGTTCTGTGGCAAGAACTCCAACGAAAAGGAGTTAAAAGTGAAGATGAATTTCTGGCCCGAGCTCAGGAGTGGATAAACCGGGAGGAGGCAGGAGCTTCTATGGCAGGAACCAACCAAGCCCCTGTGCAACCCATTGGAGCGGTGACAGATATTGCAGGTATGGCTCAAACCATTACCCAGAATATCCAAGGGGGAAATAACAAGAGGAAAGGGAATGGTGAGGACGACCATAACGGGACGAAGAAGAACAAGTATGCGGAGAAATTCAGGCCCATTTGTGCCACCTACACCAACCTAACAGACTCCTGAGAGTGTGTCTTCTGGGCTAATTCTAATCGCCTCCCATGGAAAAAGCCAGAACCTTTAAGGCACCAGAGGGCACAGAGAGATCCTTCAAAGTTTTACTCAAGCTAGAATTACATTAGTCATAACACTGATTATTTCCGAGAGGTAAGGGATGAAACTGAGACTCTCATTCAAGCTGGACCATTAGCTCAGTATGGCCAAAATTGTTTAATTCCCAATCAACGTGCCGGGCGGAATCCTTAGCCAGTTACAAAAGCTCCGATAGGCCAACCTAGAGCTCAGAAGAATCAGGACGGTCCTCGCCCGATAGTAGGAGGAGATATAACCACTATTTTCGGAGGACCCCATTTCGCGGGCACGAGCAGCGAGGCCCAAAAGAGGTATATCAATTAGTTGAAAGATCATAACGGTGTGGAGTTTGTCCCAGAGCAACGGTTATCAAAACAAGAACGGTTGGAAAAACAACCAATCATTTTCATTGCAGAGGACGCAAGCCACGTCCAATTCCCACACAATAATGTGCTGGTGGTAACCATGCAACTTGCTAACTGAAGGGTACAGAGAATATTGGTGGATAACGGAAGTTCCGTAAATTTACTTTTCAAGTCCACCCTAAAAAAGATGGGATTCTCCGTATCCAATTTGAAGGCGACCTCAATGACTCTGTACGAGATTTAGAAAGAATGAGTAGCGGCCATAGGGACAGTCGGACTAGTAGGGACATTGGGAGAAGAGTCATGAACTGTCTCTAAAATACTCGAGTTCATCTTATTTAATTTTTCGGCCAAATATAATGTGATATTGGGCCGACCCGCAATGATGGCATTTGAAGCCATCACTTCAATCCAACATCTGGCAATGAAATTCCCCTTAACCTCGGCAATATGCACCATAAGAGGAGACCAGCTCACCGCCAAACAATGCAACAACATTTGTATGAAGGGAAAATCACAGCTCAGGCAGCAGGCAATGTTCATAAGTGAGGGAGGTGAGGAGTCCCAGGGGTGGAAGTCACTTGTGGGATAGAAGAACCTCGAGAAGAAGATGGTGAGGTCGCCCAACAGAACAATATTGATCCAAAGGTAGGCAAAGATAGGTCTGAGCTTAAAGCAATAGAAGAACTCGTGAAAATAAGCATCGACCCGATGGAACCTTCAAGAGTTGTAAAGATTGGGAAAAATCTTGAAGTCAAAGGATGAAGGAAGGAGCTGGTCAAGTTTCTACATTCCTGGATGTTTTCGCATAGTCACACGAGGATATGGTGGGAATCAGTCCGAGTATAATAATTCGTACCTTAAACTTAGACAAGAGTGTGCCTGCAAAGTCCTCCAAATGGAGGCTTCTGAGGAGAGTACGAGCTGATGCATTAGAAGAAGAAGTAACTCACCTACTAAAATGCGTGTTTATCAGGGAAGCAAAATACCAGATTCGGGTTGCTAAACCCTTTCTGGTCCAGAATCCAAACGGGAAGTGGGGAGCCTGTATCAATTTCTCTGACCTCAACAAGGCTTGTCCTAAGGACTGTTTCCCACTTCCAAGAATTGATCAGTTAGTAGATGCCACGGCCGGTCACAAGCTCGTGTCTTTCATGGACACGTATTCTGGATATAACCAAATTGTGATGGACCCTGGAGACCAAGGGCATACTAGTTTCTTGACCGAGCATAACGTATATTGCTGGAAAGTTATGCCATTGGGGCTTAAAAATGTGGGGGCTACATACCAACGGTTGGTCAACAAGATGTTCACTAACAAGATCGGAAGAAACATGGAGGTGTATGTTGATGATGTGCTCGTCAAATTAAAGACTGCCAATAACCATGTATCTGACCTGGAAGAATGTTTTGGCATACTGAGAAAGTACGACAACAAGTTGAATCCCTAGAAGTGCACTTATGGAGTTGCGTCAAGAAAGTTTCTAGGGTTTATAGTCAATAAAAGGGGGTAGAAGAAAATCCAGAAAAAATCATATCACTATTAGAAATGCCTTCGCCCATGTCGCATAAAGAATTACAAAGCCTAACTGGAAAGGTGGCGGCTCTAAACCACTTCATTTCAAAATCCATTGACAAGTGTCTACCATTCTACAACTTTCTTAGGCGAAAGAAGATATTTTAATGGACCGAAGAATGTGAACAGACATTTCACGATATGAAAATGCATCTAGCTGAACCCCTTGTACTATCAAAGTTGACGTCTGTAGATTTTCTGTTTCTTTACCTAGCCGTGACAAAGAATGCAGTCACTGTCATGCTAGTCCGAGAAGAAAATCGAGCGTAGAAACCCATATATTACGTAAGCAAGAGGCTTCTAGGAGGTGAATTACGGTACCCACTGATAGAGAAGATGACATTCTGTCTCATTTTGGCTTCAAGAAAGCTCAAGCCATATTTCTAGTCCCATTCTATTAACGTCTTAACCAACCAACCTTTAAAGTAGGTGTTGCAAAAGCCTGAAACATCGGGACGTCTATTAAAATGGGCTATCGAACTTAGCAAGTTTGAGATATTATAATCAAGATTCAAGCCCTTGCTGACTTTGTGGCTGAGTGCATTGGTTTTCAGGACGAGCTGATAAGGGAGCCAGTGTAGAATTATAGAAAATATTTATTAATGGATCGTCAAACAAGAATGGATCGGGAGCTAGGATAATCTTGATCTCAACTTAAGGACATTGGTTCCATATAGCTCTCAGGATCAGGTTTGAAGCAGCCAACAATGAAGCAATGTATGAGGCCTTATTGGTAGGGCTAAGGGTGGCGAAAAAGATGAAGGTGAAAGCCATCCAATGCTTTAGTGATTCCCAGCTCATGGTAAATCAAATATTGGGGGAATACGAAGCTTGAGGCATCAAGATGGTGGCCTACCTTGCTAAGCTAAAGGGCGTGTTGCCTTAATTCATGTTTAGCTCCGTTGAGCAGATACACCGTGAGTAAAATTCCAACGCTGATGCTCTGGCTCGTCTCGCGACCCCCAAAGCGGCTCAAACGTTGAATGTAGTTCCGGTGGAGTTCTTTGAAAGCCCGAGTGTAACGGGAGAAATGGTGGAGGTTAGTATCATTGACATAAGACTGACCTGGATGACTCCTAAAATGGAGTACCTTACAACAAGAAAGCAAACTGATGACAGGAAAGACACGAGAAAACTTCTTTATCAAGTTCCATAGTATGTAATTATTGAAGGAATCTTGTATCGACGAGGTCATTAGTTTCAAGAAATAAATGAAGGATTCTACAGAGATCATGCTAGGGGGCAAAACCTAGCTCTGAAGGTACTAAGATAGAGCAATTTTTGGCCCGCTTTAACAAAGGACTCGATTTCGGATGTGCAAAAGTGCGATAAATGCTAGCGTTTTGCCATAGTTGCCCGAGCTACCCCAGTAGAGCTAACCATGATTTCATCCCCTTGGCCATTTCCAGCATGGGGAATTGACTTGATAGGTTCCCTGTCGATGGGAAAAGGAGGGGCTCGGCATGCAGTAGTGGCGATAGATTATTTCACGAAGTTGGTAGAGAATGAACCTCTGGCAACCATCCCCTCGAAGAGAGTCTTGGATTTCATTGTGAAGAATATCATATGTCGATTTTGACTCCCTAAAAAGATCGTGTCAGACAACGGAATGCAGTTCAAAAGTGATCTCTTTAAAGAGCTTTGTGAAAAATATGGCATAAACAAGAGTTTCTTGTCGTTAGCATACCCACAACCCAATGGGCAGGTCGAGACTGTAAATAAGACCCTGAAGGCAAGCCTCGAGAAAAGATTAGATGAAGCCAAGGGATTATGGCCTGAGCAGCTCCGACAAGTACCCGAGCCTACCGGACCTTGCATAGAACCTCCACGGGACATAACCCCCTTTTCCCTAACCTTTGGAAGCAAGGCTATGCTTCCAATTGAAGCAATGGTGACCACTCCCAAACAAAGAACATTTTATCAAGATCATAACAATGAGCCACTTATTGCATACCTCGATTTGATCGAAGAAAAATGAGAGTCGTCGTAGATAAAGCTCGCCCATTATCAATAAAAGATCACTCATTATTTCAATTCAAAGATCATGGGACAAAGACTCGGAGTAGGCAATCTAGTTCTCCGAAGGGTCTATTTATTGACAAAGATCCGAAGGATGGTGTGTTAGGCTCGAACTGGGAAGGACCATATCAGATCATAGAGGTGCGCGAAGAAACTTTCAAGCTAGCCCGACTAAATAGTGAAATAGTCCCATGGACCTGGAATGCCCTCCATTTAAAAAAAGTATTATCAATAGTATTGTCGTTTATGTAAAGCTTATTAATAACAACAAGTTCAATTCAATAACAATTGGATTATTAAATATCTACTTCTTTATTTTATTATTACAAGCTCATGTTGTAAAAGCAAACAAGAATGTTTATACGTTCTGGTTCCTTGGGGGGCACATAACCGAGGAATGTTTTTAAGAAAGTTTAGCTTACTGGGATAAGGATTAAAAACATAGGAGTTTGGAGAAATTGATTATTCAACGACTTTTCAAAGCTCAACTTTTCAATAAACCTAACGCGAACTAAGTTTTAGAAATCACTAAAACTTTGATATAACTAAGTTTGAGGCCTGATTTCTAACAAGTATAATGCTATTAAGTTTATTAAAAACCCTGGAAATAACCACGTCCGAGGCCTGATTTCTAACAGGTATAATGCTATTAATTTTATTAAAAACCCTAGACATAACCAGGTCTGAGTCATGATTCTTAACAAGTATGACACAAATAAGCAAGCAAAATCATGGATACAACTAAGATATCGATAAAATCTATCTCGATCTAAAAGTCAATCCCTAAGATTTAAAATGTACAAGAGTCTAAGGAATCATAAACATGAGAAAATAATAAACTAAGGTCAACACAAATATATCACAAGTTAGGTGTATATTCAAAAGTATATTGTTATCTCGAGGAGAAAAAAGCTCAACCTAAGCCCGAAGGCAATTGTTTGGTCCCAAGGGACTATTACAAAAGTTAATAAATAAATAAATAATAATAAAGGATGATCACTGAGCTCTGTCAGCTTGCTCCAGCAAAGTCACCTCCTCCACATCCCCCTCTACAACTCTAGAAGCTTCACCAGTCTCTGAGGGTTCCTATGAGAACCGAATCTTGAAACGAGTAAGATATGGATCCCACAGCTCGGCCGGAATAAATGAGAAGTTCCTATCGTGGTTAAAGGGCCAGCAGCGATATAGCATCTCCTCAATTTCAGATGAGGACACTACAACCTCCTCCTTTCCCTTAGCCTCGGCCTCAATTAACTACTTCTTGAGTTCTTCAGTTTCAGCCTGAAGCAGATCTGCACGACGGCTCGCCTCCACAACCTGAGGCTAGGAGGTGGACAGGGCGGCCTTTGTAGATCGCTCGCCCTCCTGAGAAGAAATCAGGGGAGCTTTGAGGGCCTTTTCGCTCTCTTGGGCAGCGCCTATGGCAGCTCAGAGTTCCTCCTCCCTGGCTTTAGCATGAGCTATGCCTCGATATTGAGCCAGGAGAGACTGCAGAGGAATGAAGCAAGTCAAGAATAAAAATACCTAAAGAAAAAGAAAAGGTTAGGAGAGTTAAAGGGACTTACAATAAGGTTCATCCCCATGAAATATTTGAGGACGTCTTTAGGACTGCGCTCCTCAATGGCCCTTAAATCTCTGGCGCTGGCTCTGTAAGCATGGCCGACCATGTGGCTTGCCGTCTTGTACAGAATACCCCGAAATGGCTTGGGGATCTTATCTAGGTCATGTGGCTTGACTGGGATCTGGACAGTGGGAGCTTCACCCTAGATAACTTAAGGATTTGAGGGAGGTATGTGTCAAGGAGGAGGAGGAGCTTGTTGGAAAATAATTGTTGTTACCGAAGCTAAGGGAGGTTCTCTTGATCACTGCTTCTGGGCGATGCTGGAATCCTTGTCCTTAGATGGAGATTTTTTGGTACCACCAATCTTTGTAGCTGTTTTCTTGATCACCCTAGGCCTCTTCACCACAGGACCAGGTCTGGTCTCGCCAACCATAAAAGAACCTCTCAAATCCAGAGCTCCATGCAGTTCCATCTCTTCACCTAAAAAAGATCAAGCAGGGGATTCAGTTCACAAAAGTAATTATTCTAAAGTATTGTAAACATACGAAGAAGAGCAAGAACCTTACCCTCCGGGCTAGGGGAGGAATCTAATATGATCAGCTCGGGGGTATTGACCGGTCTAGGCACAACCTCTATCTTTGGAAATAATGGAGGTAAGGGAGAATCTAAAGCTATGACCTCTTGGATCCTGGGGGGTTTAGGTCCTTCCTCGGGGCTGGACTGATCTACGTAATGCCTAAATTTAGGGGAAAAAGCACCTTGAAGCAGGGAAGGCCAGGACCTACGGTTTTTCCCATACTCCTAAAAAATGGTCGAACTAAAATGAAAAGTGTTGTCAACAACGATTGTACAGTTTGGGTAGCTATGATCATAGCGTACCCCAAAATGGTCCTCGCACTGGAGAAGGGTCGTGTTTAGGTCCAGGTTAGTAGGGTGATAACTAATGAGCTAGTTAGGGTTGAATCAAATTAGCCTATAATTGGCAGTAGCCCGGTCTAACTCTCTATAAGGGTATGGGTTACCTTGGCCGAAGGGGCCGGCTACTACCCCAGATGCGGCTCGCTCAGGATCAAACCCCTGATTATCTTCAGGAGCTCACCTTTTACACACTAATGGTGCCACATTTTCTTCCTCCTTGGCATCCTCATCGGATGCCAAGGCCTCTTGAGAGGGGGGAGCTCGGGGATGATGGGAAGACGAGTTCGGGTCAACAGAGCTAACGTCTGGCTCTTACTGATTAGATTGCAAGTCACCATGGTGGCGTTGTTCACAATCTGACGATATTCTTTCTCCTTGAGAGGAAGACTAGACAGGGTCTCATACTTACCCCCGAGGGTCACAGACCGCCCTGTCCTCTCGAATATTGCTACACAAAGAAAAAACTCAGTAATAATCTTTAAACAAAAAAAATATATATATTGCACAAATGATAAAAAGTTCACGTGTTGAATTCACAAAGACAGAATACTTAGGAGGACGGTTGAAGTATTGATGGCCGCAGTTCTTGAACCCATTTGACTTAAAGAATAAATCTTTATTGTCATTTGGGTGGCTGGGGAGGTTAATGACAGAGGCGGAGTTTGCGAAATGAGTGAGTTAGTAAAAACCATCACCTCGCCCCTTCTGGTCGGGACTCACCTTGAGGCAGAAAAACTACAAGATGTCTGTCGGAGTGGGGACCTCCCAGTCATGCCTTTGAAAAAAATATGTTAACCCCGCCAAAAGCCTGTATGAGTTTGGGGGAAGCTGGAAAGGAGCTAGTTAGACGTAGTTTAGAAAATCCGCCAAATATTGGTCCAACAGAAGGGAGGCACTGGCCTTCAGTTGCTCATCACTCTAAGCCCCGTAGTCATCTTAGAAAGGAGCACAACTCTGCTCTCCCTCCAATGCAGGTCGGCCAGTCAGTCCACCAGCTCCTATCTTTATCCTATGACTCAATAGGATCTTGTTCACTCTGCCTTGAGTCGTTATCCGGGAGACAATGTGCTCGCCCTCAAAGAATGCGTTGGGGTCAACCACAATCGCTCTCTCCACTACAGGACCAAAGTGAGGGATGGGAGACTCAGAGGCAATCTGCTTACCTTTATCTTTGTTCTGAGTAGAGGAGCTCGCGACATTCTTCTTTGCGGGTGCCATGATTCAGATCGGTTGACGGCGGCCTATTAGTAGGGACGACCTAAGACGATATCTAGCTACGATTGTGGAGGTACCGAAAAGCAAAAATTTAAGTGTTTTACTTTCAAAATTTGAAAAATTATACGAGCTAAGTTGTGTCCTAGCCTCAACACGTGGTCCCACGAATGGTCCTAGGCCACGCGCTTCGATTTCTTAAAATTCCTAGATATTTCAGGATTCGTGTGTCAAATTTGTCAGATCACTACTTTTCTTGTTAAAGTTATTTAATGCAAAATCACGTAAGGAATCATAACCTTTAAGCTACATAGGATTAAACCTAAGACCCCTTCAACTTCTACACCCTAAACAGGTACACAAACCGATTTACCATTAAATTTTCTCAGAAAAACCCAAAAAAATTTCCCAGTTTTATGAGTACCTTATTTATAAACAAGTCTGATTTCATTCATTTAGCCTAAACCGAACCCTATTTCCTATTTACACTCAGATACAGCCTAAACAATATTGAGAAAATAGCATTTTTCGAAGTAAAAAACTCATTGGAAAATAATGAATTGAAAAATTCAAACCAGGTGAGGAAATACTTACAGATTATATGTTTGTTCGAATAGGATGTTGATACATCCACAAGAAGTTCCTTGAAGGCTTCTGAAAGGCGATAAAGGTTTTCGGGAAAAGTTTGAGAGAAAAAGGGAACTTTGTTTTGTAAAGGAAAATTTTTGAATGTGAAGGTGGTGAGATTTCAAGTCTGATCATCCTATTTATACGTAAACTACAGGAATTAGTTTGGGTCACCCGATTGGGTTAGATCAAGATCCAAAAGCCCAAATTAAATGAACCATACGGTGGCAAAAAGTTGATAGGACAGTTGTCACAATCCTCGAAACACGAACGGATGCCAATTGCAGGCAAAAAGTGACGATATCAAGCATGAGCAGGAGCTTGGGGAGAAAATGTTGTACCCTGAAATTAGCACGAGTTCAATTACTCAGCTCAGGTACAGCTGATAAATGAATATGTGAAAAAATAGCCAAGTAGAATATCTGACTAATAGTGATGCGAACAACTCGAGTTTGGGGGTGGGACAGCACGATACATAGGTTATTATCAAACTGCCTCTCGGGATGACAATTAAGTTTGAGACTTATAATAACCAGATCCAAATTTGGGTGCTCTGAGCTTACTACGAGACAGGGTTCATATAGTCATGGAATACGAGCTCAGGTGAGATATTCAGCTCGTGGAAACTTGGACAGAACGCATACCGAAGGATCGCAAGAGATTCGTAGACTCCTTATACGCTCATTAATGCCCAGGTTGTATCACATATCTATCATTTATTATCTGAGAAAATAAATGTATATTCTATTCTGTTATCAAATCATATCCCAATGTAAGTGGGAATAATCTGTATTAAATAGATACCTTATTTATCACGTGGTTACCCAAACATGTCTATGAAATTTCCTATTAATACTAGGAATAATGGACAGGGAAGAGGACGACCATTTTTGTATTACCAAAAGTCTGCGAAAATTGAGAGAGAAAAATAATAATATTGACTCGTGGACTACGTGGATTTTAACTACTGAACCACATAAAAGTTATGTGTGTTCGAGAGAGTATTTATTATTTCATTACGGTTTATAATTTGACACTAATCTACCTGTTTAATTTCTTAATAAACTGTTGGCGAAAAATCACGTCAAAAATATATAAATGTTTAATTTTTTCTATACTTTTATGGGGAAGCAATATATATTTTTACATATATTTGTAATAATTTTAAAAAAAAAATACATTGTACAAAGATATAGAGAAAAAAGTTAGGGAGTACTGCATGCAATAAAAACCCAACTATTTGTGTCAAAGCTAGGTTATTGATCATGTACCATGAATTTAGTTTTTTCCATGTTTATGTTAATTTGAATGTACACATAGTGCACATGTATGTAGACTTAGGAATTCTTTTCTCTATGTTACATTTTGCATATGTTGATATGTTGAATACGTGTGAGTCATTAACTATATGGTACTCGTGGTTTTAGGTGCTTTATTTTATTTGTCTTATTGATTAAATATATAGGTATCTTGTCCATTCAATTTTTTGAGTATAGGATAAATGTAAAAGTGTTTATATAGTTTTTGTGTTGTATGAAGATTAATTTTAGATGTAAAAATGTCAATGAGGAACGTGGTTTTTCATCAACATAGAACGAAGAAAATGATGAGAGTATCAGGCTTTCACAAAACCGTAGAGAAAGAACACACACAACTTTACATGGTTCAGTGGTTAAAATTTACATAGTTCACGAGTATTTATTATTAATATATATTTTTTCAAGAGAATTGTTTGTGACAATTTCTCCACAATTTTGATATACAAGAATTTTCGGTCCATTTTCTTGTCATTTCCTTTTCTATTTATAGAGGATTAATGGATAGGTTTCTGTAACTTACCAAATTGGGTAATTTCTCATTATTACATTTAATACATTGATTGCATGATATTATACATTTTCTTGGAAAGATTACAATATTTTAAATATGGATATAAATCATGAGTCTTTAGGATTCGTATTTGTGTCATCCTATGTTGGTTGTGAGCTAAAGACTTACTATACAAGCAAAAGGTTCCCAGGATAAGTCGATATGCATACCGGTTACTTGAGCTATGTCTAAGTGACCTAGAGTGTGGTTACACGCTATCTTTGCTTACTTGATGATCTATGCTCATACTAACCTAAGCATCAGGGAGCATGTACCATGTCCTTGGAACTAAAGCGGGCTTCATTAAATGTCGTACAACTGTATCGTAAATAAGACAGGTTAGATTTTGTTTTTTTAGGTAAAACATTTTCTCCCCAAACCTCTGCTCCAGTGTAATGTCACCCCTATCTCTAAAAAGAAAAGTAAAGGTTTTTCCACTTCTTCCATGGGAAACTTGCTCACCTACCCTCTCAAGTACTTGGACACATGTCTCGATCTAATAGGCATCTATTTGGGTCCTCAAGTATTGTGACAGTTGTCCTTTCACATTTTTTCCTCTGTTTTTCTCTTTTAATTTTGGCCATTTGATCTAAAATTTACTTGATCGAACAATCCTAGATTTTTCCTAAGCTTACCCTATATATACGCCCTTTTTGATCAACCCAGTCTCCACCTTTTCGTTGCCTTTGCAACAAAAGAAACATCTTTCCATTTTCTCTATGGTTATTCTGAAACCTTTAAGGATCAAATTTCTTCGAGATTCGATTTCAACTAAACCCTTCTTCATCAACTGTAAGTGCCTATAACCTCGGCTGCTACTTTATATATATATATATTTGCTAATTTTTCCTAAAATGCATCTATTTTTACATTCTACACGTATTCCTTCCACCTGAGAAACCATTGTTGAATACATGTTGCATTTAAAAATAGCATTTTGTAGTATAGGGAATAATGGAAAAACATGATAATTAAAATTTTAGGCAAATCCCTGGGTTTTTTAGTTCTGATCAACAACAATTTGGGCATATTTCTAGGGAAAATTCTGGGGAAGAATCTGTAAACTAGGTAACTTGTAGGTTACATTGTTCGAGCAGCTCTTTGAATTAAAACTACTTTCCAAACCTGGATTTTTGACACTTGATTTTTGAGGTGATAGTACTTCCTAAGGACTAAGAGCGTGAGTTAGGGGCGAATGTGAGCCCACGTACACAAGTTAGACCCCTTTGCTCGTATAGGATATTTTAGATTTCTATCCTAAATATTCAGGTCGAGTTACCCACTAACTCATGCCTAGTCATCCATATGACAAGTTTGCATGAAACTTTTAACCATATCATAGAGCCATTTCATCAGTCTGACTAAGTTAATATTTTGTGCAGCTATTTACAAGAGGTCTAGGACTTCTGTGGATCATAAGTCTTAATATGTCGAGCTCTTCGCTCTTCCAAATAAGGAGAAGGATTGGCGAGCAATCATGACAAATGCAAACATGAGGCTCTTTGAGTAGATAGGAGAGAGCCAAACCCTAGCTTTTCATCCTCGGGATCCTTCTAGGAAAAGGACCATTTCCAAAACTAAGGAGGTTGAGGAAGAAGAGGAGGTTGAGCCTTTGGTGCATAGGCATCCTTCCCAGAGTCTCGATCGAACTCAAGTTCAATCTGGGGTAGCTGCCAGCACTTTTTGCTAAGGTAACTCAGGACATGATATTAACCGAGCTACTACCATCTTCATGCTAAACCGACATGACTCGAGGAAAATCATCACAAAAAACGTTGATCTAGATAGGAATGTCATTCTTGAAGAGTGTGTAGACCTATTAGTTCCAAGTAACGATCTTAGCCTCCACTCTAGGACTGTTGTTGTAACATCTGAAATTCACTAATATGGCTTAGTTCCCCGATTAGTGTGCTGGGAGGACATAAATAGATTATTATGTGAAATTAATTGAATATATTTGTGATTATGTGGCATATATGAATTATATGGTGATATGAATATTTATGCATGTTTATATGTATTAAATATGCATGTGGGTCGATGTTCGTTAATTAGGCCATTTTTTGTAATTTTGACCCGTAGAGGGTATAATTGTAATTATATGTGTTATATGATTGGGACCACATTATTATCTGGATATATTTATAATATTCGGCACAAGTCCATCCTAGTGAGCCAGTTAGTGGAAAAGTCACAACAGGGTCAAATACCGAACTCGGGGTGAGCGAATGTGTATTTTGGTAACTTAGTACATTTACGGGGTCTAGCGGGTAATGGGAATTTATTTGGTTATTATTTGGGTATTTCAAGATAAATTGGGAATTTATAGTTCTATTTGAGGAATAGTGGGAAATGTGGCAAAGGACCATTTTGCCCTTAAGGGCATTAAATGGAGAGCTCTTGAGTTAGGAAAATTAGGGTCTTTTCCGTAGCCTTGGTTGGACTATTGTTAAGACAAAATCTTTTAGAAAGAACTAAGGAAGACACAAAAACTCAACAGCTCAACTTTCTCTCTCTCTCTCTCTCTCTCTCGTTTCTCTCCCTCTTGATGCTTGGTGGAGATTTTTTTTCTGAATTTCAAAGAGAATTGAAGATGTGAATTGAGGGTTGGAGCTAGGAATGAGATTAGGAGCAGCTCAGGGTCATAAATTCACATTTGAGGTAAGGAATAGTACTCTATTTTAGGTAAAATTCTATTATAGTTTACGTTTTGGTTGAGATTTGATGCTTAGAAGGCATTAGTGTTGTTTTAGGGTTCAATTATTGGTTTAGTTGTCATTTTGGTGAATTTTGGTCAATTTGGTTCAGAGAAAATGTTGGAAATTCTGGGTTAGCGGGGTCGTGTCGCGGAACAGTTCTTGGACCTCTGCGGCCAGCATGAATTCAAGGGCTAGGGTGGTTCTCTGAATTCCCTTAGTGTCGCGGCGCTGGGTGGGAGGCGTCGCAACGCATGTCTAGGGAAGTAAGGGAATTTGCTCTCTTACTTGTAGAGAGCAGTAGTGCTTGTGGGGGCGCAGCGACTCAAATTGAGGATTTTGGTGTAGTGTCCTAGAATATTTACTTAGCTAGCTAGATAGTAGTAGTAGTAGTAGATAGCATTAGTTAGTAGTAAGTTTGTTACCATGGATTTTGGTTCCAGTCAGGACTTAGTTGGAAACTCATAGCAACAGTTATGGATTTTATAAGTTTAACCTATAGTTTAAGAATATTAATTATAACATAAGGTTTGATTAATATTGTTGGTCCTAGATATATTATTTATTATAACCTAAGGTTCAGATAGAATCAATAAGAGTATGACACTTGTCATAACCATGATTATCAAGGAATTAAGTATTTTGATGAATAGTTTTAATAAAAGAAAGATCTAGAAGCTCTAGAACCTTCCAACTGCTGTTAGGATCGTATTATGACTCAGTCAAAGTTGTTTATCCAAATCAAATTATGCTGAATAAGTGCAAATACGTGTTTAATATATCAATGTATGCTGATATATCGCAACATAGGGGTCGATATATCGCCTACGGAAGACACGAAAAACACGTCGACTTTGCACGAACGATCGAACGATGCTGGGGAATACAGGGGGAGGTGATACATCGCCTATGGGGGGCGATATATCGGCTCCGAGATGGTTTTCTTGAATGTTTGATTTTTGAATTTTTAAAATACCCTTAACCACTTAGACCTGCCTTTGAATGATTTTGACCGAGTTCTGGGCGTCAGTTGAACGAAAATTCAAATCTTTTTTTCATTTTATAATTATTTATTTATTCAAATTAAAAGGGGTTAGTTTCACTCCTTGAACTCTATAAATAGGACCTAATGCTTAGCCATTTTCTTCATTCTTCAAGCATTTGATCAGAGCCTCCAAAGTGCTAGTGTTACTATAGAGAGATACACTTAGGTTTCTTGTTAAAGCTTTATCATTCTAAGCTTTTATAAACACTTGGGAAGTGAGAAATAGTGTGATTTTGGTATTGAGGTTTAGACCAATCCATAAGGTCATTCAAGGTATTCCAATTCCTTAAGTTTAGTTCTTTATGATTCTATAGTTTTCTTTAGTCTCTTTTATTCAGATCATAACTCTTGTTATTGATTCTTGATTAGGTATTTAAGTTCTTGAAACTTAAGGATCTTCTTGGTAAGTTTCTTATTGGAAGGTTTAGTGTCCTTTTCATCTACTTTTCTTTAGATTCTCACCATTTTACTGTTGGTTTATAGGAGTGTTCTAATCCCGTTCTTGTTCCCAAATATCGCGGCTTTTGGTAAGGAAAATAGGCTAGATATATGTGTTTATATGTTTATGTTATGATATGTTTTATGCTATGATATGTTATATGTCTTATAATCCTTAGGCATATGACTTGTTTAGATAACAAGCCCCGAGAATATGTTTTATAGTCCTTGGGCATTTGACTTGTTTAGCTAGTCTTTTAATCCTTGGGCATATGACTTGTTTAGATAACAAGCCCCAAGAATATGTTTTATAGTCCTTGGGAATTTGACTTGTTTAGCTAGCAAACCCCAAGAATTTATGGGCATATGACTTGCTTAGCAAGCAAGCCCCACAAATTAATGGGCATATGACTTGCTTAGTTAACAAGCCCCAAGAAGTATGATGGCCATTGTAGTCCTATGTGATATATGTTTTTATAGTCATATGTTTTATAGTATATGTTTATTGATATAGTATTATGCTTGAGATTTATGCTAAAATAGATTTTCCTTGCTGGGCATTAGGCTTACTCCTTTATTTTTAGTGTGATGCAAAAAAATGATTATGGAAGGCGGAAGGATTCTTGGCAGGTTGGCTTGTGTGTTGAGGATGAATAGAATGAATGGACTGCATGTCGATCGAGGATGACGTCATTTAGTCTTTTGAATTATATTTCTTTTGTATTTCCGCAAATAGTATTTAAACAATTGAATTAAAGTTTATGTTTTATGTTTTATAAACAATCGGATCCCATACCGTATCACATTTTATTTTATAGTTTTATGTTATTGATACAATATTTATTTTGGGTTTTCAATAAAGTTATGTTATTTCCTATATTTGTATCAAAATAATAGTAGCTATGTCTAGTAGTGTTCAATGGTCCAAGGTCTTAGAAATCGTTGGGTCATTACATTTGGCCAAATGGGGCTTTTTAAGCTCGGTAACTCAAACATAAAGGCTCGAGAAGGATTCTACTACCCGGTTTAGTTGAATTCGAGAACTTGTAGGCTTGGAATTAACCCTGAAGATTTTAAATAAGGTAGTGCTTGATGGTGGTCCATTATTGTGTTACGACTAGGTTTTACTGTTAGAGTCGAGAGTAAGGACCGCGCTTGGGAGCGCCATACGCTATCTGCTCGGGACCTGAGGTAAGAAAACTGCACTCTAGTTGTAATTGGGGCTCATGCCCCTATTAATGAATATGACTAAGATTATGCCTGTGATTATTTGATTAGGCATGCTTGTATATCTTGGGAATCATTCCCTTAAAGAAATTGTAGTGAACAATGGTTTCGATGAAATAAATGAATGGATTGAATTATTGTATATATGTAGCTTATATACTATATTATTGTTAATAATATTAAGTAAATATCAGAAAATACCCAAGTTCATCTATGTGGTCTCAACTCATATTGGTATGAGAGGATCAAGATTGAGATAATGGACTTAAATAGTTCGCAGTGAAATAAAGTTATGGAATCATTAGATTAATTACTGCTAGTACGGTCCACTGGTATTATGAATACATGTAACCTAGATTCGGGTTATTAGTGTAGTAGGACACATTAGCAGAGGTACTTTAAATACTGAGAGTATGTAGAACTGGACTAGATGTGATTTAATAATACTTGTTTGAATACCATTTCATAGTATTATAAAAACACATCAACTGATGATCATATACAAATTGATCTTGATCCTAAAGTTACTATGAACCCCTATATATGTCATTTGATCTTTTGATTTATGGGTTACGATTTGTCAGAATGATAAGGTTAAGAACTATGGTTTTGGGGACTCAATGATGTATGACATATGGTTGGGGACATAGCTTAATAGATGAGAAACTATACCTTCTTATAGATTGAATGATGGTTCCATATTGAGTTGGCTTTTAGAACTGAAAATTTTATTGACGTCAAATTCATAATCAGATTATGAATTAACCTTCACTAGTAATGTCAATGGTACACTAGGAATCAAGATATAATTAAAAGGGTAAAACAATAAATTTTTTCCCACTTAATTAAGAATCATCAATAGAGGATTAATTTGTATGCAATGATTATATCATTGGAAACTTTATGGTTATAATCAAGTACTCAGTAAATATGTCTTTAATCCTCAAGAGTCCAGTCTCATATTTTTAGTGGAGTAATCATGAGATTAATAAATATGATTACTGAATCAAAGAGTTTAGGTTAATAATCTTTTATTTATTGTTGCTTGGAATTATTGGTCCATAGGTCCCCGAGGCAGCTCTATCAACACTATTCAAGGTAAGAGTTGATACAATGGTCAAACTGTGAATGGGCTATTTGAGAGAATATTTATTCTTCAGAATAAATATGAAATTATGTGATAATTGATGTTGCACAATTTATTATTGCTTTAATGTAATTTTCGAAATTGGTTTTGATTATTATATTTATTTAATTAATAAGAAGATGATAATAGAAATTCCAATTTTGAATTTTGAAATTTAAGTTGTTATCTTTTGCTTAAAAAGAAGACATCTTATTTGAATTTATAATTATTAATTATAAAAATGCATGAAAAATGAAATCCCATTATTTTAGGGAAGTGTTACACGCATAGTGCTTCCTGAACTACCCTATGCATGTACCACTACTAATAGTGATTAGTTATTGGTTTTTTTATTTCATTAATTAATAAAACATTTTGAAAAGGGCTTTTAAAATGGAATGTAAGAATTTTTCTTTAATTATCATTTATTTATTATTATTAAGATTATCAATTTTATTTGATTATTAATATATGATAACAGTTTTACAAGTGAAATTAGAAAAATTTATCATCTTTTTTCTCACAAAAGATAAACCTTTCTCTCTAGCCTATAATCAAGAGTCTCATGTGTTGAGAATACTTTTGATTCAAAAATTTTATTCTCGTTCTCTATGTGTCCACCCACATCTTTAGGTGTAGAGAACGTCTTGGAAAATCTTGGTGTGAGTACCCTAGTGAGGATAGGAAGATCAAAATATATACGAAAAGATTCAAGGATTCTTGATAGGCTCCATGAGGTGAATCATTTCGTATTATTTTTACATATACATGTTTTGTAGACTAACATATTGCATATTAAAGGATCAACATATAAAGTTGTATATATGAAAAAAAATTGTTATATACAATTCTACCATTACTGCAATTTCTAATGCACACTAGGAACTGTTCCTCACAATTGGTATCAGAGTCATCTTTAATCATTGCGTATGTTAATTATTATGTGGGTATCATATGCATTTTTATATTATGTGTAATATACGAATGGGTGAATGTTTATGTATGAATTGTTTATATTCTTAAGGGTTTGTTTTCATGGTGTTTTTGGGTTAAGAAAAGTAATTAAATTTTTTAGATATACAAAAACTGCATGCCATTTTAGGGCATAGAAATTTTGTAAATTTTTTTTAATTCTGGATAAAATTGTATGTCATGTTTGCCCTGCACTCATGCACCCCACACTGAGCATGCGCACCTGCACCCAAGCCATGCACGAGCGCCCCTACATCGTGCCTGCCCTGCGCCCATGCTGTGCCAGCGCGCCCCACGCCATGCCACACCCCTGCCATTCACCCACGGCCCTGCCAGCCACCACCCACCATAACACACCCATTAGGGTTTGTGTGATCCAAACCCTAGTGGATGTTTAATTGTCCATATGGGCCATATTTTAGCCTAGTATTATTAAAATTGTTTTAATTATAATTTTTTGAATTAATTATGGTGAGTCTGAATTAGATTTGGGCCTCAATAACTTGTTGTTTATTAAAATCCAAAGTTTGATTGTTTTAAAGTTGTTTAAAATGATTAAAAGGTTATTTAATTCATAATGGATAATTAAAATAGTAATGGCCCAAAGACTAAAAGAGGAGGTCCAAGATCAGAGAAGTTGCTCTTTATTAGGCCTTCGTTAGTTTAATTATTTTTGTGTATTTTTTGCAAGTATTGTAATCTTCTAGAAATACCCAAAGCACCAAAACCACATTTATTTATTTTATTGAACATGATTAATTTTTTAATAATTTATCATGCATTATAGCATGCCATACATATTACCCACACAGTACATATTAAGCAGGCATTTGTTTAGAGACATGCTTAGGATTAATTATAATTTTACATTTTATAACTGATATAATTAATTTAGTCTTGATTAGTTAAGATTGAAAAAATAATTTAAAGTTGTTGATTTTCTTATTTAATAAAATTGTTTTATTAAATTAAATGGTATTCCATTTAAAAGGGAAAATAAAATTAATCTAGGGCACGATTATTTATTTTTCATAATTTGATTAGTAACTAGTAGAATATCATTTGGTAAAATTAATTTAATTATTTTTACAACCGATTTGAAAAATATTGATTTTGAGAAAAACTTAATTTTTAAAATAACGAGTGGGAAAGGGAATTATGACAACAAGTCCCATAGTCTCCATCATTGGCTGAACACCGAGAAGCATAGGAAGGGCCTCGTGTCGTCTCCGTTTGCGGCCTCCCAAAAGAAAGGCTTCCGAACAAGTTTATTTTATCTCAAGGTTGACTTCTCATAAGAGAATAAGATCAGTGATATAATTTAAGTTTGACTGATCCTAAGGCACACTATTGAGTTAAGTCATTAATTGAAAAATAATGGGTTACACTCTGAAGATGTATCCAGGCTTTGGAGCATCAGTAGTGTGACAGTCAGAATCCCGTGATCTGTAAGGGGAAAGACCGGGTAAGCTTTGCAATCCCACACCGCCTGGGGAAGGTCAAGTGTAATGATGCTAAGAATGTGTAGGTATGGGACTACACAGTTGAAGAGGGCTTAAATGGATTGATGGGTACTACCTATATCAGGAAGGTGCATCTTCTTTTCGGTAGCCCATCACTTGAGAACTCCATGGTTAAACGTGCTTGGCCTGGAGTAATCTAGGGATGGGTGACCTCCTGGGAAGTTTTCCCAGGAAGTGTGCGAGTGAGGACAAAGCACGCTGGAAAGACTTGTCTTGGTTTGTAGGGCTAGTCGTCATTCCAGAAAGAAGCCATAGTGATGTGGGGCATCACATCATGGTATCAGAGCCTTGACCCAGCCGGAAGTGTGGCCGACGGGGATGTCGGGCCTGTAAGGGGGGTGATTGGGACAGTCAGAATCCCGTGATCCGTAAGGGGAAAGACCGGGTAAGCTGTGCAATCCCACACCGCCTGGGGAAGGTCAAGTGTAATGATTCTAAGACTGTGTAGGTATGGGACTACACAGTTGAAGAGGACTTAAATGGATTGATGGGTACTACCTATATCAAGAAGGTGCATCTTCTTTTCGGTAGCCCATCACTTGGGAACTCCATGGTTAAGCGTGCTTGGCCTGGAGTAATCTAGGGATGGGTGACCTCCTGGGAAGTTTTCCCAGGAAGTGTGCGAGTGAGGACAAAGCACGCTGGAAAGACTTGTCTTGGTTTGTAGGGCTAGTCGTCATTCCAGAAAGCAGCCACAGTGATGTGGGGCGTCACCAGTAGTAAATCTTGACCAAACTACCAGTAATTTATAAGTCAAAAGAGAAAAATGAGTTTTTAAGTTTTCACTTATGGAGTTGAGATCTTGTCTCAAGATTATTTTGTGATTAGTCTCACCTAGCCCAAGGCTAGTCCATTAATTTTTAAATTAATCTATCGTAGAATAGTAACTATTTTTATTATTATTATTTTGTGTGTGGCATTCATGCATCTTGTGTTACTATTCCAATTATAAATTGATATTTATTATATGCATTAATTCATTTTATTTTATTTGTTTAATTTTCAGTAATATGTCCAATCCGAAACCTGTTACTACTTTACTTGCTAATGAGAAATTTGTTGAGTTTTATGCCCTTATAAAACCATGTCAGACGTGTAACGCGATTTAATATTGTCAATAAAAGTAGTAGAAATCATTTAGTTTGACAACTGTGTTGCTTGCTTGTTTCATTACAGGATTATTGAAATAATATAAATATTTATAAAATCCAGAACATATGGATATGTACAATTATAGTGACTAGGTCATAGTGGATTATAGTTGTAATTATATGTTCAAAAGAACAAGTCCTAAGATTAAGTCAGTGCATTGCATTTTCATTGATCTGGTAATCTACAATATGATCTACTTACACACTCGGGGTGTAATGTCTTGTCCAAAGAATTGACCAAGTAGATAAGATCTGATGTATTTGGTTACATCGGACTAGGACCGATATTGATAATTGATTGATAAATAAGTATCATTTTTATCGAATCTAATCAATGTCACAATGTTAACCATAGGTCAAGTTGGTCTTATTTCTGAGTGATAATATTATGTTAATTATATTATTTAAATCGTTTGACTTGTTCGTTACCAGCTTACACTACGGTCTAGCCCATACTCACATCTTGGAGATTTAGTAGTGTAATTGAGTGGGAGTGCTAATCATAGATATGAAATATATAACTTCTGTATGAGTGATGAAAAGATGACTTCCTTAATAGCTTAGTCTAAAAGGGTAAATGATTGAGCGCTCATCGATGTGATTAAGTTCACAGATTTATCATTTACAAAGGACATAGTGGGAGTTAAAGATAAAATACAAATGACGGGTTTAACTATAATTTTCAGTCGACTTGTTAGTAAGTCATCGATAGAGGATTGACTAACTGTAATTGTTATAATAGTGGATAAGGTATTTGTGGTTTAGACAATACGCTCTATGAATTCAAGAGTTTAATTTTGAATCTATAGTGGAGTCATGAGCAATTAATAAATTGTGAGATAATTTATTTAATAAATAAACTCACAGAAATTTATTTTAGCTTGTATTCATGGATCCATGGTCCTCACATCACCTTTGAGTAAATCAGCTAGAATGTCTAAAGTAATTGATTTAATTATCAATTAGGATTTTCAAAGTTGACTAGGTCAATTTTGGAAAATCTTACTAAGATATGAGATTTAGAGAATAAAAGAAAATATTTGGGTAAATTTATTAATATTGATAAATTGGTGTCAATATAAATAAATAATATTAAATCAAGTTTCAAATTATAATTAGTTAATTTGAATAACGATTTAATGAATTAATTAAAATTAAATATATAATATTTTGAATTTAGGCCCAATTTGGATTTAAATTCAAAACAAAGAGATTGGGCCCAAGTTCATTTGTGGGAGCCCAAGGCTTTTTATTTTTTGTTTATCAATTTTAATTTTGTTGACCCTCGATTTGGTCAACGACACAGAGTCAAGTAAAACGATAAGAACGAGATGAAATCAACATAAAAAAGATAAACAACACCAATGATTTATAGTGGTTCAGCTCCAGTGATGGTAATAGCCTACGTCCACTTAATGTTCTTATTGATGTCGAATCCCAAAAAATGTGGTCAATGAACTAGGGCTCACGAGTTTCACCAGCTTCAGGTTGAATACAATTTTGGTTGATAAAAACACCATAATTCTCTCTCAGAATTCTAAAGTTCAAAAGTCCAAAGAGTTAAAAGTCCCCTCTCTTGAGCCCTTTGAATCTTATTTATAGGCTCAAGGAGTTCTACATGGGCCATGGGCCTTAATTACATTTAATACAGATGTATCTAAATAATAATGGAAATCACAATTATTACATAAATGAAAAATTACATATCTGAAGGAAATATATGAAATGCTACAACTAGACTGGTCGCCCATAAAATATGATGTCTGCTGAATGAATTCTCTTTTGGTCGATGGTCAAACAGATCATACTCACTTAAACGGCACATGTATAACACGTGTATGTTATTTCTGCAACGTCATGAGGTAAACAAATTTAAATAAATCCCATTAAGTTGCCTATATAAGGAATATGATACCTAGGGTTTTCATGAGACTAGTCTCAGTTGATTCATTGAGTAACTGAAAACCTAGACAGTCTAATCCTTTATTGGCCACTTTCTCTCTTCTTTTCTAGACCTATATCTAATGTGTTGAAGATTGTGTTACTGATCTAATTCAATCTCTTGATAGTACTCTGCTACAGAAAGGAATCAAGGGTTAGAGAGATTGAAGGAAGGAGTTGTTCCAGTTACGCTGTGTATTCCTAAGTTTCTACATCTTTGTGTTTATGTTAATTTACGAATCTGATGTTCATGTGTAATTCATGTTATTCTATGTTTCTTTTATGTTTTTGGAAAAATAATAGGAAGAATGCATCTAGGTTTAAATTCAAAGATCCTACAATTGGCCTCAGAGCCTAGGTTGCCTAAATCTAGATCTTATGAATGCACGATTATATGTGTTTGTTGACATATTTAATTTTAAAAGTTTAATTGGATGGTACATGAAATTTGATATGCATGTTTTGAATGATTATGTGTTATATTGCTAATTTAAGTTGTCTTGTTTTTCATGCATTTTAAAATCTTAATTGATGCTTGGTAGAATACACACTGAAAAATTGTCAAATTTTTTTTATAGTTAACAACTGCAATTTTATTTTTGAATGATGTATATATATACACTCTATTAGGGTTTACGTTTATAAAAAAAAAAATTATAATTTTTATTTTTTGTTTTGTTTTATATAACAGCCTTCAAATATATATATATATATAATATATATTTTGATTAATTTTAACTATGTGTTATCCAACTGAAGCTTCATAATATATATATATATTATTTTTATAATAAGTCATATATATGTTTATATATATATATATAATAAGTAGTTAAGATTTTTTTTTTTTGCTAAAGAAATATCTAAGTATCAAATTTTTCATTAATTGTGATATTTTCTTTAAGGACAATTAAATTAATTTTATGTTTAATTAATTATATAGTAAGTTTTCAATTGGGAAATACTTTATGGTAATTAATTAATAAGTAAATTAATTTTGATAACTCAATTAATTATTTTGGATATTGATTGATTTATTTATTTTAGCAATTGATTTATTTTGGTATTAACTGTGATGATGCATAAAGTTGTGTAACATACAGTATATGTTTTCATGTTAGGCTCATCCAATTAATAAGAAAATTAAAATGTCATGATTCATTATTAAGTTATTTGATTGCATTTGGGCATTAAATATAAGAATAATGATGACCAATTTTTTATTTGAAAAATGTGGATAAATTCAAATAAAACGTTCATAAAATGTCAGATTTTATTTGAGCCTAATTGAACATGTAAAGTTTAAATTCCTCTCTTGTGGGTGGTTCCACTTGTGAATGCTCATTTTCTTTGCTTTACTAAATTGGGCCTAATCAATTGAATAATAATTAATAAAACGAAGGTTCAAATTCCTGTCTTTTTGGGGCTTGTATGGAAGTAAGGAGCCTTAGTAGTTAGTCTGACATATTGAACTCAGCTCTCCTCCATGCAAGCACGAATTGTTAAGACCCATTTACCTAAGGTTGACTTAATTACATTAGGTTAATATTTTGTAGTTGGACCTAACAATTGATTAGAAACAAATTAATTCTATTTTATTGAATTAATTTTCAATGGGAAATTTTAGAATTAATGGGAAAATTGTAAACTATGGTTTATTGATTATTTTAATAATTTGGAAAACTTTAGTTGGTTTATTGATTATTTTAATAATCTGAAAAACCTAAGTTGATAATTTTCAAAATGAAAAAATAGTTAAATATTTAATAATGAGTTTTAAAATCTGAATTCGATCTCCACTGTTGATTTAACAAGGTTAGCATTCAGTGGGGCCTCGTGGCGCTTTGATTTCGTCTCCCTATAGAAGGTGTTCACTAGACTTCTTAACATGGTTAAATTTTTTAGGATGGATTGTTATAGATGGACTTTCTATAGACTCATCCCTACTGTGACTATAGGAATTAAGTCTATAATAATCAAAATCATGGCTCAAACTCATAAAGTAAGAAATATTTGTGACTCTCACCTACCGGAACACATGGGTTCATGGCTATTTGAAGTACCTAAGAAATAGAAGATAAGTATTTTAGTATTTTTCTTATCTCAAAACATTTTGTATGTTATGCTATTTCTAAAAAAATTAATGAATAAATGTTTGTCAAGCAATGCGTTGAATTCTAGTTCGTTGATAATCGTAGTTCTAGGCATCCCACCCCATATTCTCTCTAATCTCTAAAAGGTTATTCTATGGTGAAAATCTCACGAAATTTTTGTCCAGCATCAACATGGTGTTGATTATGGACAACATCGAATTCGTGATAATCAAACATATTACTATTTTTCCTATGCAATGATTACTAAATCCTTCAATGAGGATTGTTGATGGTGGTTCGAGCAAAGGATAGAAGGCTAGTACAACTAAACATGCTCAAGGAAAAGCTACCTTGAGCTTCTTCTTCGAATAGAAAACGAGGAAGAAATTAAAACAAAAATACCAAGAAGTCCACTCGCAAGGCGTGAAAGATGAAAAGCTAAAGCTTGGAATCCGACAAGGGTTGTTCTTATCAAACAAGACAAAAGAATAAACTTTAATGAATTATGGAAATAAATATATTATTTTAAGACAATGTTTATTTTATTATGATTTCAATGGAAATTTCAATTTCAATTTTTCTTATTACATCAACAACAATTTGTAGTTACTTTTACAAGTAATAAAATCATATTTCTTTAAATGGACGTGAATTGTGGGGTGGATGTACAAAAAACGGGCTATACCTATTGCAACTAAACGAATCCTATGTTCTAAATAATGACTTGATTAAGATAGCTTAATCTAGGAACGTTAAACGCCAAAAGGTCAATAATGTTAGAAATGTCGTACCTTTAGCTTCTTTGCTTTTGTCATATTTGCTATGATAGGATTCAAGACTGACAAAGGCTGAGTGTTTTAGGGATCTCACCTAGGGTGACCTCCCTGGTTTTGAATCTAGTCTCGAGGGAAAATTGATAAGGTATCCATTCTTTGTGATAAGAGAAAGGACCAAAGAACCACTAGGGCTAGTATGTTCAAATGTCTAGGGACAAATGAATGTTCAAGCGACAGGTGGTTATGAGTATTTCATCACCTTCTTGAAATGTTGTGCCCTCTCAAAGATGTCTCCAAAACAACACTAGAATTATGGAATGGTGGGGAACCTGGTTGACGTCATTATGGAATTTGGGGGTGTCCTGTTTATGTCCTGAGGAAAAAGATAGGAAAGCTAGAACAACGAACTAAGGTTTTCTTGTTTGTTGGCTATTCTAAAGGTACTCAGGGTGGTCTGTTTTATAGTCCAGTAGACAAGAAAGTGTTTTGGCTCGACAAGTGCTACTTTTCTGGATAACGACTACATAATGAATTTCAAGTCTCGTAGCAAAATAGTATTAGATGGAAAAATGATAAATTATTATTCCATCCTCACCAACAATGGAAAAATGATAAACTATTGCTCCATCCTCATCGATGCAAGTCGATGAAAATAAGGAAGATTTAGAAACCACTAATCCAAGTCAGAAAGTTACGGTGCCTTGTCATAGTTTAAGGGTTTCTTGGAACCCGGTACCTATTAAATGGATAGTGAAACCCACAAGCTGGTTGGGGACACAAGTAACAATGATCTGTTGGCCTTTAAACAGCCAACGGGTAAGTCTGAAAGGGATCTTCAACTCGAAGCCAAGGACCAAGGAATAGAATCTAAGTATTTTAAATTTGTCTGAGATCTTGTAGATGTTCCATTGGACTTTAGGCCTATGGGGTGCAAGTTTATCTATAAGAAGACGAGGGGAGTTGCTTGAAAGTTTGAGACATTTAAGGCTCGACCTGTGGCAGATAGAGAAAGTCAACATAGAGAAAAAAAATTCTCCGGTAGCCATGTTAAAATTCATTAAGTATACTATTATCCATAGCCACAACTCTAGATTAAGAGATAAGGAAAATGGACATCGAAGAAGCATTTTTAATGGCTATCTTGATGAGACCATTTACATGGATCATTCAGAAGGATTTAAAGTAGTTGGACAAGAAAGTTGGCAAGCTGAGTAGATTCAATCTATGGACTTAAACAAGCTTCACGCTCCTGGAATTAAGGTTTAATGGAAACGTTAAGACCTATGTATTTTAACAAAATGTAGTTGAGCCTTATGTTTAAAAAACTCAGGGAAAAAGACATTGTGGTGTTCTTAATCCAGTATGTATATGATATCTTACTTGTAATGACCCAAAATTGCTAATAAGGCTTGAGGGCCTTGATTACTGTGCCAGGAGGGCATAATTGGTATTTATTGGAATAAATTATTTAATGCATGATTATATGATTATATGGATGTGAATAAATGCATGTTTAGGAGTGTTAAATATGCATGTGGGCCCTGTTTAGCTTGAGGTCATAAATGTAATTGTATGTGATAAATTTTTTAGGCGACATTATTATGTGGATATATATGCACTATATGGATCGAGACGGTCCTAGTGAGCGGGTTGGCGAAATAGTCACGACAGGGATTTATACCCGGCTCGGTGAGAGCCTGGAGGAATTTAGAAAATATATCGTGGATTAATAGACATCGGTTAAATAATTGGTGATTAATTGGATAACGAGATTTAAGTTGTAAATATTAGGAACACTCAAGGAATTAGCGACAATTGGGAGCAAAATGACCAAGTTACTCTTTGGGCACCCTTGAGAGATTTAAATGGTTAGAGGGGCTAGTGTGTCATTTGACTGTGGGGGATATACTCTGGATTGCACGAACAATACAAAAGGATATAGAATAATCTAAGAAAAGAAAGAAAGAAAAGTCTGGCTCTCTCTCTCTCATCACTCACGTTTTCTCTCTCTCACTCCGTCTTGTGTTGGGGATATACTAAGCTTGGATTGGGGCTGGAAGTTGGCAAGAATAAGCTGGGAAGTCTGGGTGTCTAAGCTCAAGGATTGGAGGATTGAAGCTTAGGATTAGCTGCCATTAAGTAAAGGTTTCAGTTCTTTGAGTTTGGCAAGTTTTATTTGAGTTTGATTTCTGAATTTGGGTTTTGGGATTGAGTTTTAAGGACTTATGCTTGGGAATTTGAGGACTTAAAGCTTGGAGTAGAATTGGAGGAAACTAGGGTCGAATTTCTCTCTAAGGTAAGGATTTCTTCAATTTTCTTACAGGTTTTCTGGTTTTTAGTTAGTGTTCTTGAGCTTCAAAGCTTAGTTTTGAATTCTATGTTTTGGTGAGGTTGTTAGATAAGTTTTGATGTTATTAGGTTGTTTTGGGCGAGCTATAGTGAGTTATGGGCTTAATTTTGAGTTTGGTTGATGATTGGGGAGGATTATTTGGAGCTTTGCCTCGTGGAGATTCGAAGGGAGAAACCTAGAAATTTACATTTCTAGTTCCAGTGGTGTAGCACTAGGTCGAGATCGCTACAATGCTAGGCTGGGAGTTTGGGGGGCTAGAGTCATGTAGCGCCCAATAGGTAGCGCTATAGTTCTACTCAGCTTTCAGAACTTGGTTTTTGGGTACTTTTTAGGGTTTTTACTCGGTGGCTCGGGGGACGGTTTCACCACTTTATTTGGTGGAATTACAGGTCATGAGAGCGCGAGTTTGATCCCAGGATTGATCATTGGAATTTAAACTCATCGAAGTACCATTTATGGATTATGACTAGGTGAACGCTTGGGTTCAAAACGAGATCGTGCTCGAGGGTTTTTCTTATTAATCAAAACACTCGGACCTGAGGTAAGAAAACTGCACCCAATTATGTGGCTATGATTGGGACTAGGGTCCCCTATATCTGAATACAGCTGTTGTATGATTATGATATACCATGTGAGCATGAAATAAACCGCCTAAGAGTGTCGGAACTGATATTTACGCACAAGACGCGGCCTAGCCATTGGTAGATGAGGGTAGCAAAATAGTCACTGAGCTCAGCTTAAGCAAGCCAGAGTCAGTGAGTTAAACACTGGGCTCGACCTAAGTGAGCTGGAGTCAGTGGGTTAAACAGAGGGTGTGGCCAAGGGCGTTGACCCTGAGTATTGTATGATGATTTTATTAAACTGTTGATTATGAAATTGTTTACTATTATTAATCTGATCCTGATGGCTTATTGAATACCTGGATGATAAACTGATGATTCTTTGTTTGTCGTCACTGATTTTTTTCCTGTTATGGCCTGCTAAATATTTGATTAATATATTATGAATCATTTGATTGTCTGGATTGTTTATGCTATGCTATATAGTTTTCTTGTTGGGCCTCGGCTCACGGGTGCTACGTGGTGCAGGTAAAGGCAAGGGTTTGATGGTTTAACCATGAGTTGGAGAAATCTAGGGGCGAGGTGTACATTATCAGCTACTCGTCCGCCACGGTCGAGGGATTGTATAGGGACGGAAACCGAAAAGGTGTATTTTGCCATTAAAGTGGCCTTGATTGTATATAACTTTTGGAATTTTGTAAATTTGTCCTTTAAACCCTGTTTTTGCGATCCCATGTATTAAACATTTATTTTAATGAAAATTATCTCCTTATGACCAAAAATATTTTAAGCCTAACTTGTTTATGACTTTAGGGTCACATTTTCATTTAAATGATTTGATTAGCATGTCTGGCACTATTTTAAACACATAGTGTAATGGTCTTGGTTATCCAGGGAATTACATTACTCAATGGAAACAATGTCTGGAAATTATCAAGCATAAAGAACTGGTTGGAAAAGAAATTTCAGATTTCTTTGTAGCAAGTCGTGGTCCTGGTATCCAGATCATCAAGGATAGAAAGAACTGATTTTTGGATATATTCAAGCGGCCTACTTAGGTGAGGTGCTTGGGCGTTACACTATAAGAAATTCTAAGAAAGGATGTTTAGCGTCTTGACATGGAATTTATTTTTCTAAGTAGCAGTCTCCACAAACTCCTCAAGAGAAGGAAAAGATTAAACGAATTCCTTATGTATTTGCAATTAGAAGTCTAATGCATGCCATGTTGTGTGCTATGATTAGAGATCTATTATGCAGTGGGAGTGGTGAGAAAGTGCTAGCAAAACCTTGGAAATGAACAATAGGTAGTGGTCGGTATCTTAGATGGACTAGAGACTATATGTTAGTCTATTAAGGTGGATTTTTTAACCCGATTAGGCTTCACAAATTCATATTTTGGACTGATGTTGATGACAGGAAGTCTACTTTTGAAAAATAAAAAAAAGTGTTTGCTCTTGGGGGTGGAGGTGTGATTTCGAGAGGAGTTAGGCTATCTGCCATTTCAGAATCCACCTTGGAGGCTAAGTGTATAGTTGCGTCTATGGTGGCAAAGGTAATAGTCAGGCTGAGGAAGTTCTTCCAAAAATTGATAAACCACTCATTTTGTCTAATGACAATAATGAGGAAATAGCAAATTCTAAAGAACCTCAAAACCTTAAAAAAAAAAAAGGCAAAGCATATAGAGAGAAAGTACCACATTATCGAGGATGTGTGGCGAATGAGTTATGTGAAGGTAATGAAGATAGCATTGGAGAGCAATCTTTCATATCCCTTTACAAATATATAGGCATGGAGCAAAATTGTGAAGCATGTAGAATAAGTAGTTTTTAGAAACATGTCCCATTTTTTTTAAAAGAGCAAGTGGGAGTTTGGTAGGTTTTGTGTCGTTATAAAACCATGTCAGATGTGTCACACGATTTTATAGTTTTAGTAAAAGTAGTAGAAATCATATAGTTTGACAGTTTTATTGCTTGCTTGTTTTATTACATGATTATTAGAATAATACAAACATTTAGAAAATCCAGAACATATGGATAGTTACAATTATAGTGACTAGGTCACAGTGGATTATAGTTGTAATTACATGTTCAAAAGAACGAGTCCAAGGCATTGACCATGGTTAAAAGAACAATTATAGTGACTGATCTGGTAATCTACAATATGATCTAGTTACACATTCAGGGTGTCATGTTTTGTCCAAGGCATTGAACAAGTAGATAAGATCGAATTTATTTGGTTACATCGGACTATGACTGATATTGACTGATAAATAAGTATCGTTGTTATAGAATTTAATTAATGTCACAACATTGACCATAGGCCATGTTAATCTTAATTCTGAGTGATAATATTCTGGTAATTATATTATTTAAATCTTTTGACTTGTTCATTACCAGCTTACCCTACTGTCTAGCTTAGTATTGTAATTGAGTGGGAGTATTAATCATAGATATGAAATCTATAACTTTTGTATGAGAGGAGAAAATATGACTTCCTTAATAGCTTAGTCTTAAAGGGTAAATGATTGAGCGCTCATATCTGTGTTTAAGTTCATAGATTTATCATTTACAAAGGACGTAGGGGGAGTTAAGGATAAAATACAAATGAGGGGTATAATGGTAATTTACACCCGACTCGTTAGTAAGTCATCGATAGAGGATAGATTGACTGTAATGGTTATAATAGTGGATAACATATTTGTGGTTTCAACAATACGTTCTATGAATTCAAGAGTTCAATTCCGAATCTATGGTGGAGTCACGAGGAAATAATAAATTGTGACATAATTTATTTCGTAAATAAACTAACGGACTTTTATTGTAGCTTGTATTCATGGATCCATGGTCCCTGCATCACCTTTGAGTAAATAATCTAGAATGTCTCAATTAATTACTTTAATTATCAATTATGATTTTTAAAGTTGACTAGGTCAATTTCGGAAAATCTTACAAAGATATGAGATTTAGAGAATAAAAGAGAATTTTTTGGTAAATTTATTAATATTGATAAATTGGTGTCAATATAAATTGATAACATTAAATCAAGTTTCAAATTATAATTAGTTAATTTGAATAAGGATTTGATCAATTAATTAAAACTAAATAAATAAAATATTTTGAATTTAGGCCAAATTGGGATTTAAATTCAAAACAAAGAGATTGGGCCCAAGTCTATTTGTGGGAGCCCAAGGCTTTTATTTTTTGTTTATTAATTTTAATTGATTTAAATTTAAATTTAAATTTTGATAAAGACCATTAACTTGCCTATATAAGGAATATGATATCTTGGGTTTTCATAAGACCAATCTTAGTTGATTCATTGGGTAACTGAAAACCTGGACAGTCTAATCCCTTATTTCCAACTTTCTTTCTTCTTCTTTTCTAGATCTCTATCTAATGTGTTGAGAACTAGCCCACACTAGTTCTAGGTTGATCAAAGGCCTGGTGAGGAAGATTGTGTAACGACCAAAAAATCACTATAAGGCTTAAGGGCCTTATTATTGTGTCGGGAGGGTATAATTGGTTTATATGTGATTTAAATGATATAATGCATGATTCTGTGATAAGAATGCTAATATGATTATGTGGATATATGAAATGCATGCCTATGGGTATTAGTATGCATGTGGGCCCTATTTAGCTTAAAGAGACATATTTGTAATTTTGGCCGGTTGAGGGCATAAATTTCATTATTTGTTATAATTGTGGAGACCACATTATTATGTGGATATATTTGTAGCATGCGGCTTGAGGTGATCCTCGGGACCCAGTTAGCGGGAAAGTCACAACAGGACCCAATACTGGACTCGGGGCGAGTCAAGGGTTATTTCGGGTATTAGATATTTATTTGAGTTATCGGGTTGTGAAAATAAATATTTGGAGATATATTTGAAGTGAATATTGGGGAAATTTACTATTTTTACCTCGGAGACATTTTTGGTACCCCAAGCCTCGAGATTAACTTATGTAAGATAAAACAAAACAAAGGAATAAGTAGAAGCTACCTAAACCGACCCACCTTTTTCTCTCAACTCACTCACCTCTTTTCCAACTCTCTCAAGCTAACCCATTGAAGCAAAGGGAAATTTGGGCTAGAAACTCAAGGATTTGAGTTGTAATCTTTGGGACTAATTCAGTAACAGTTTTGTGGTTCAGACAGAAGTTTAGGTAAGCATGGAATTATGATTTTAGCTATTTAATTCTGTAGTTTTTGGCTGGGTTTTAAGTGTTCTTGGGTTCTTGATATTGAAGGTTGAATTGGAGTTTTGAGTCTAGTTTTCTATTGGGTTTTGCTGCAGGGAACATGTCAGAATTATTGTGATGTTAAATTAGGTCATTGGGATGATTTTGGGTTAAATTGGTTGAGGTTTGATTGTTGAAAATGGGGATTTTTCTTGGTCCTTTTTCTTGGTTTGAAGGGGTCAGGCCGCGGTTCTGTTCTTCATGTGTCGCGGCCCCCTTTTAACAGTTGGGAGTCAAAGTGATGGGCAGGCCGCGACTTGGGTAGTGTAGGGTCGCGGCCCATGTGTGCTGTTTGGAGCGGCTGAGCCTCTGGTTGGAGTCGGACCACGGCATGGGGGGTTTTGGGTCGCCGCTCTTAAGAGCAATTTTTCCTTTAAGGAGGTTTTAGGTGTGGGAACTTAACCTAAGGTGCTCGGGATCGATTCCACTACCGTGTTTGGTCGAATTCGATGTTTCGAAGGCTAGAACTTGGTCCAGAAACCTTTACGCAATTATTAATGATGGAATCCCTTATCTTGTTTGTTACTAGGTTTAAGCTAGGGCTTGGGAAAGCGATCGTGCTCGAGGGTCATTTCTCGTTCTGAGTGTTCGGAATTAAAGGTAAGAAAACTTCACCTAATTGTGTGACTATGTTTGGACTAAGGGTCCCCTATACTTGTATGCATTATTGTATGATGGTATTATGCCATGTGAAAATGAAATAAAGGGGCTAAGAGTGCGAGAATTAATATTGGCACACAAGGTGTGGCTCAGCCACTGGTTGCTGAGGACAACTTAATATTCATTGAGCTCGGTTTAAGCGGACCGGAGTAAATGGGGTAAACAGAGGGTGCGACCTAGGAGCGTTGACCATGTTTATTATATGACTTGATTATTGATGTTATTTTATTGAATATGATCTGCTGGATATCTGAATATTAGATTGTGGATTTATTGGTTATGTTTGCTGACTATGTGAATGTTGTGGACTGCTCAGGGTTTGGTTATGCTCAATGAATTATTTGATTATCGATACTGTTCATGTTATGATGTTATGGTTTTCTTGTTGGGCTTTGCCTCACGGGTGCTACGTGGTGCAGGTAAAGGCAAGCATAAGCTGGATCAACCCTGATTTGGAGAGATCTAGAGGTGGAATGTACATAGTCAGCTGCTCGGCCGCTACGGTCGTGGGATGGACAGGAACATGAGAACCTTAAATGTCTATTTTTCCCTTAGAGTGGCCAGTGGTCGTATATACCCTGAGATTTTGTAACTTTCCTTTAAACTCTATTTCTTTTGGAATCCAATGTATGAAATGTATCTTTTATGACCAAAATCTTTTAACCCTAGTTCAATAATGGTTTTAGTGACACATTTTCAACAAAACGACTTGATTAGCTAGTCTTGTACCTTTATAAATACACAGTGTAACAGTCTTGGCTACCCAGGGCGTTACAACTTGGTATCAAAGTGGTCTAGGTTTAAGGGCTCCTTAAGACTGGTTGGACATGTACATTTGTCGCTAAAGACAAGCTCGACTCAGGGTTTGGTAAATGTGTATACATGTGTTATATGCATAAGTTATTGGAAAGAACTATGATTGTTGTTGTCTATTTGATTAATATGGAGCATGAGATAGTGATAGGGCCTGGGCCTTGACAACTGTGTGACATTATTGAGGCATGCTAATTAGCATTGCCATGCATGCAATTGAATATCTGAAATGATTATTTGTATGTTGCTTATATATGGATGAATATACAGATAGATGTTTATATTTTGACTACTGTATGATGATGTTGGGGCATGCTTATTGGCATTGCTGGTGCATATGGAGGAATATTTGGATGAATTGTTATATCTTGATTGCTTGTGTTTGGTGGATTCCCAATGGTGGATTATGGATAGACTATTACCTTGTCATCATAGTCTGATCGTAGAGTCATTGATTGCAAATTAACTTGGATAGCTATGCGTCCAAGGCGATCTACTTGACTAGTGTAGAGTCCAAGAACTTTACTTAGCTAGTTAGATAGTAATAGTAATAGTAATAGCTAGTAGTAGTTGTAATATGTTTATGACTGTGGATTTTGGTTCAAGCCGAGACATAGTTGGAAACTCCTAACAATAGTTATGGATTTTATAAATTTAACCTATAGTTTAAGAATATTAATTATAACATAAGGTATGATTAATATTGCTGGTTATTAATATGATAATTATTATAACCTAAGGTTTAGATAGAACCAATAGGATTATGACACTTTTCATATGCATGGTTATTAAGGAATTATTATTTCAATGATAAAATAAGGGAAATATATGACTTAGTCTTCACCAGAATATGTTAGGAGCATGACATTTTTCATAGTTTTATTTATTTGTGGATTAGGTTAGATAATTAAATGGATTTTTCTTAATTTTTGGGTATTGTAACTTCCGACCTGTTTTTGACCTAGTTATTATATGAATTTCGAAAAATAGTATTTCTAGAAAGTTGTAGATAATTTAATTAGATTTCTAACGATATAAAGAGAGTCTAAATCGAAGTTCTACAGCTCTAGATATGTTGATTTTACTGTAGGGGAGTTTAGAGTTACGAGATTTAGGGAGTTTGAAGTTAGGATTCTATTTGTTTTTATTATTTTTGTTTTAAAAATCAAGCTTTGAATCCTTAAATCTCTCTGAATAATTTGACCAATTCCTAAGCCTTTGGCTGAAGGATATTCAAAGATTTTCAATTAAATTTATTATTTTTATTCAAAGCCAAAAAGAAGATTTTTATTCCTAGAACTCTATAAATAGGATCTAGCACCAAACCTTTTCATTCATCTTCAAGCATTGATCAGAGCCTTCCAAGTGCTAGTGAAACTATAGAGTGATAAACACTTGGGTTGGGGTTATAAGCTTAATCATTATAAGCTTAATAAACACTTGGGAAGTAAGGTTCATAGTGTGTATTTCGGTTTCGAGGTGTAGTTCGATCATAGAAATTTCAAAGGTATTCCTATTCTTAGTTCCTTTCAATATTGTTTCATTAGCTTTATAGTCCTAACTCAGTCTTCTCTATTCTTGGTTAGGCATCTAAGTTCTTCGAACTTGAGGTTTCTTGTCGGTAAGAATATTCTCGGTGGTTTTTAGTTCATTCATCGATTTCTTTTAGAATAGTCACCTCTATATTATGGTTTTTAGGAGTGTTCCAAAGTCCCAATTTTGTTCTCATCAACCCGGCATTTTAGTAAGGAAAATATGATAGGATTTTATATGTTATGTTATGTGTTTTCTTATGACTTAAGTGTTATGTATATGTTATATGTTATATTATGTATGTTTGTAGACTTGGGCATATGACCTGTATAACTAACAAGCCCCAATAAATTTATGGGCATATGACTTGCTTAGCTAGCAAGACCCACAAATCTAATGGGCATATGCCACAAATCTAACGAGACTTCAAGTAATAATGGCCATTATAGTATATGTGACATATGTTATGGTATATTTTAGTATATGTTGATATGAATTTTATGTATATGATTTATGTGTTAGATTTTCCTTGCTGGGCATTAGGCTCATTCCTTTATGTGTTTATGTGCAGGAAAATAGCTTTGGTGGTGGGAAAGGTTCTTGGAAGCTTGGGGATGTGTATTGAGACGGGATGGAATCAATAGACCAAGTGTTCAATTCGAGGATGAAGTCTCTTTAAATTTTATATGTATTTTCCGCACTTTATTATGTAATCCATTTTATTTAAAATTATGTTATGTTTTTCTTTTAAAAACAATGGGATCCCATATCCTACTTTAAATTTTATGTAGTTTAACATTTGTTTTACAAGTTAATGAAGTTATGATTATTTCACTTGTAAGTTTTATTAAAAATTTTGTCTATGTATAGTAGTCATTAATGGTCCAAAGTCTAGAGTAGTTGGGTTGTTACAGTTGGTATCAGAGAAACGGTCCATTTGCATGAAGTTCTCCTCGATACACACACTCAAAGCTTCGAATCTAACCACCAATGTAAGTGTTTATGTTTTTGTTGTTTTGATTATGTGTTTAGTTAACGTTTTAGCCCTTATGTTTTCAATTAAGAATATTTTTAAATTAGTTTATTTTTCGTTATTTATTTTATTTATTATCTTTGCATTTATGATTGTACATAATGAAAACTTTTTTTCCAAATAAATACCATTGTTATTTTTGAATGACATGTATGAGTTTGATTTTTTTTTTACAATCATAATAAATAATGACCAAGTTCAGTGAGGGTGGATACTAATCAATGGACCGGGATCTATATTGAGAGTTTAGGGGGCAATAGTAGTGGGAAGGATATTACTGATCCCAGCCCTCCCTCAATATGGTTAACTTTGGAACAACGATCAATTTCGAGCCTGAGAATTAAGTCATATAGGATAATTAGAAACACACTTAGAAAATAATAAAGATGGCTTATTTTTTTAAAGTTTAGAAACACACCCTAATTATAAAGAAGGCTTACATAATATTTTCATAAGAAGTCATAATTAATAGGTCTGAGTTATGTTTGCTTAGATTAAGTTTTGCCTTAGAGCCTATTAGGATAAGTTCTAACATGTTCTCGACTATTAGAACTTTGTTGAAGATGTCGCTTAGAATATTTGCTCGGACCAACAGAAACGCCTCCAACGTTGCTCCGGTGAACAATGAAGCCCCTTCAGTTCGCAGAAGGGGAGTGCGTGCTACTGCCAGCCACAACGCGCCGCCGCCATTAGCTGACAACACTGCGGAGATTGCCAGACTACGACAACAAGTGGAGGAATTACTGCAGAAACAACGACATCAGACTCAGACTCAGCCGCAACCACTGCCTTAGTAGATGGCTCAGTACCCCGTCAAGTAGGTCCTTATGGGGGATGGCCAATGGTGAACTATGCGCCATACCTAGCTCAGCACATGGAGCCAATCTATGAGCAGTTTCGTAAGCAAACATACCCCTTTGAAGCAGAAGAATGGCTCAGAAATGTAGAGCCGATCCTAGCGCATATGAATCTCGGCAACGTAGACCGCATATCCTACATTTCGTCTACACTTAAGAAGGATGCTAGAATATTGTGGGACTTAGTTTAGCAGACTAACGATGTCGCCACCATCATATGGACAAGATTTGTGGAGCTGTTCCACAAGAAGTATTACAACTCGGCAGTCATTGCTACAAGGGTCGAGGAGTTCGCTAGTTTGAAGCAGGGCAACTTAACGGTAGTAGAATATGCTCAGCAGTTCAACAGATTAGCCAAGTTTGCACCAGAGTTGGTTCCAACTGACTTTATGAGGGTTACCAAGTTTATTAGAGGACTTAGACCAAAGATTGAATTAGGGGTTAAGCTAGCAAACCTAGGAAATACTACCTATGCCAATGTTCTATAAATGGCAATAGAAGTAGAAAGGCTTCAGGCGAATGTTAGTAAGGAGAAGGCTAGTAGGCCTGAGCCTAAACAGCAGGGTCAACCTCAAAATGGTCGAAACAACCACAACAACAGTCGTCAGCATAGCAATAGTAATAGTAATGGTCAGAAGAGAAGGCATCCTAATGATAAGCAGGCCAATGGTGATAAAAGAGCATGGACAATGGAGGCAATAATTCGGGTTATGTAGAATACCCGCAATGCTCTAAGGGCCAAAAGAAACATATTGGGGAATGTCATGCAAACATCAAGGGATGGTTCAACCGTGGTTAGGAAAGTCATCGAAAGAAGGAATGTCCACAGCTCAAGCAGAAGTTGAAGAGGGATTAAACGATGGTTCCAGACCAAAGTCTTTGCCTTGACCCAGGGAGGAGCCTATGCTAGTAACAAGCAGTTAGAGGTCAAATTCCTATCCTCGATAGTATATGTTCTAGTATCACTTGATATGGGAGCAATATACTCGTATATCTCGTTAGGAATGATAGATAAATTAGACAAACCTTGTAGAACTAGGTTTGTGACATAGTTGCCTTCGAGTGAAGTAGTCCTATCATCACGGATAGTACGAGGCGTTCCGATCAAAATTGAGGACGTAGAACTAGAAGGAGACCTGATAGAACTAGAGATTAAAGATTTCGACATGATATTAGGAATGGACTGGCTAGCAAGGCATGGCGTAACCATCGATAGCAGACGTAAGTAAGTGATGTTCGAGACTCCTGACGGTCAGAAATGATGCTATATGGGAAAAATTTTAGGACTACGTACACCGCTAATATCATCTCTCAAAGCCCAAAGAATGATAGAAAAAGGATGTTAAGCATTCTTAGCTAGCATTACGGATGTGGTGAAGGAAACACCACTAATAGTTAGAGACTTCCTCAATGTAAGGGAATTCCTAGAGGTATTTCCTGGCAACTAGCAGGATTGCCGCCGACACGGGATATAGACTTCACAATCGAATTAGTACCGGGCATCGAGCCTACTTCCAAGGCACCATACCGGATGGCTCCTACCGAACTCAAGGAGTTAAAGATGTATTTAGAAGAACTCTTAGACTTGGGTTTCATTAGAACGAGCCATTCGCTATGGGCAGCACCGGTACTATTTGTGAAGAAGAAGGATGGAAGCATGCAGATATGTATAGATTATCGCGAGTTGAATAAGGTGACAATCAAGAATAAGTACCTGCTACCCTGGATTGACGATTTGTTTGATCAACTCCGAGGTGCGATCGTATTTTCAAAGATTGATTTACGGTTCGGGTACCATCAGCTCAAGGAACGGGAAGAGGATATTCCCAAGACGTCTTTTAGAACTCGTTATGGACATTATGAGTTTCTAGTTATGTCTTTTGGTCTTACCAATGCTCCAGTCGCGTTTATGGATTTAATGAATAGGGTCTTTAAGGACTACTTGGATAAATTCATCGTTGTTTTCATCGACGACATCTTGGTGTACTCAAAGGATAAAGTCGAGCACGAGAAACATTTAAGGTTAATCTTTCTACAACTGAAGGAGCATCAGCTTTACATCAAGTTCAAGAAGTACGAATTTTGGCTTTCACAAGTAGCATTTCTCGGCCACATAGTATCCAAGGACGGGATTGTTGTAGACTCATCTAAAGCACAGGCCGTGAAGGATTGGCCAAGACCAAAGAATTCATCCGAAGTAAGGAGCTTTCTGGGATTAGCAGGTTATTATAGGAGGTTCGTACAGGGTTTTTCTAAGATAGCCACTCCACTCACCAACCTGACCGGAAACAACAAAGATTCAACTGGAATGATAGATGTGAAGAAATCTTCCAGTTGCTTAAGGACAAGCTGTGCTCAGCACCAGTACTTTGTGTACCAACACCCAATGATAAGTTCGTAGTCTATTGCGATGCATCAAAGCAAGGGTTGGGTTGCGTGCTGATGCAAAATGATAAGGTGATAGCCTACGCCTCACAGCAGCTAAAGGAGTACGAGCAACACTATCCAACGCATGATATGGAGTTGGCAGCGGTGGTCTTTGTGTTGAAAATCTGGCGCCATTATCTTTACGGAGAACGGTACGAGATTTATACGGACCACAAAAGTTTAAAGTACTTCTTCACACAGAAGGAGGTCAACATGAGGCAGCGCAGGTGGTTAGAGCTAGTTTAGGATTACGACTGCGAAATCATATACCACCAGGGAAAGGCAAACGTAGTTGTCGATGCACTAAGTAGGAAGAGTTATTGAAGTTTAGCAGCGCTAGCAGGAATAGAAAAGTCGCTACAGAAGCTGATCAGTGCAGGAATAGAAATAGTTGTCAGTAAGCTGGCTAATTTGTCTGTCCTGTCAAATCTACTAGAAAATATACGGATTAGGCAAGGGCATGACGACACACTAGCGGCACAAATGGATGCAGTCAGAGAAGGCAAGGCCACAGATTTCTCAATATCAAGTCAAGGATTATTGAGATATAAGAATCGGGTATGCGTGCCAAATGATCAAAGGATTAAGATGACGATTCTAGAAGAAGCGCACAGTACCCCATACTCAGTTCACCCAGGGTCGACCAAGATGGCACACAACATCAAGGCAATGTATTGGTTGCCAGGGATGAAGAAGGACATAGCAGAATTTGTGTCTAAGTGTCTAGTATGCCAGCAAGTGAAAGCAGAACATCAGCAACCTGCAGGCTTATTGCAACCACTTAGCATTCCAAAATGGAAATGGGATGATATTGCCATAGATTTCATGACGGGTTTTCCATGAACAAGTAAGCAGCATAATTCGGCTTAGATAGTATTAGATAGATTAACCAAGTCAGTTCATTTCCTGTCTGTTAAGACTTCGTACACAACAGATCAATACGGTGACGTTTAAGTCCAAGAAATAGTACGACTGCATAGAATATCTAAGAAAATAGTATTCAATAGAGGATCGGTGTTTACATCGAGATCTTGGAGTGAGTATTTGCCGCTGATAGAATTCTCCTACAACAATAGCTAACAGTCAACGATCGGGATGGCACCTTAAGAGTTGCTTTATGGAAGAAGGTGTCGATCGTCGTTGCATTATGATGAGGTAGGAGAAAGGCAACTACTTGGAACTGAAGCTATTAGAGGAGCGCAAGATGTAGTAGCCCTGATTAGAAAGTGTATGCTCACTGCTTAAAGCCGTTAGAAAAGTTATGCGGATGCTAAGCGACGTGATGTGGAATTCAAAGTCAGAGATCAAGTTTTCTTAAGAATATCTCCTATGAAAGGTGTGAAGCGGTTTAGGAAGAAAGGAAAACTTAGTCCCCGATTTATAGGTCCTTCTGAGATATTGGACAAAGTGGGAACAGTTGCATATAGATTAGCCCTACCGCCAGCTTTAGCAGATAGTCATAATGTATTTCACATCTCGATGTTGCATAAATATGTGTCAGACCCAACTCACGTCCTCAAGTACGATACGATAGCACTCCTGAAAGATTTGAGTTACGAGGAACGACCGGTTAGCATCCTAAATAGAGGGATGAAGCAGTTACAGTCCAAGAGTATTCCAATAGTCAAAGTCCTATGGGGTAATAGTTCTGAACAGGAGGCAACATGGGAGTTGGAGGAGGACATTCAAGGCCGGTATTCGGAATTATTTGGTAAGTAAATTTCGAGGACGAAATTCTTTTTAGTAGGGGAGAATTGTAGAGTCCAAGAACTTTACTTAGCTAGTTAGATAGTAATAGTAATAGTAATAGCTAGTAGTAGTTGTAGTATGTTTATGACTGTGGTTTTGGTTCAAGCCGGGACTTAGTTGGAAACTCCTAACAATAGTTATGGATTTTATAAATTTAACCTATAGTTTAAGAATATTAATTATAACATAATGTTTGATTAATATTGCTGGTTATTAATATGATAATTATTATAACCTAAGGTTTAGATAGAGCCAATAGGATTATGACACTTGTCATATGCATGGTTATTAAGAAATTATTATTTCAATGATAAAATAACGGAAATATAAAACTTAGTCTTCACCAGAATATGTTAGGAGCATGACATTTGTCATATTTTTATTTATTTGTGGATTAGGTTAGATAATTAAATAGATTTTTCTTAATTTTAGGGTATCGTAACTTCTGACCTATTTTTTACCTAGTTATGTTATGAATTTCGAAAAATAGTATTTCTAGAAAGTTGTAGATAATTTAATTAGCTTTCTAATATAAAGATAGTCTAAATCGAAGTTCTATAACTCTAGATATGTTGATTTTAATATAGGGGAGTTTAGAGTTACGAGATTTAGGGAGTTAGAAGTTAGGATTCTGTTTGTTTTTATTATTTTTGTTTTAAAAATCAAGATTTGAATCCTTAAATCTCTCTGAACAATTTGACCAATTCCTAAGCCTTTGGCTGAAGGATATTCAAATATTTTCAATTAAATTTATTATTTTTATTCAAAGCCAAAAAGAAGATTTTTATTCCTAGAACTCTATAAATAGGACCTAGCACCAAACCTTTTCATTCATTCTTCAAGCATTGATCAGAGCCTTCCAAGTGCTAGTGAGACTATAGAGTGATAAACACTTGGGTTGGGGTTACAAGCTTAATCATTATAAGCTTAATAAACACTTGGGAAGTAAGGTTCATAGTGTGTATTTCGGTTTCGAGGTGTAGTTCGATCATAGCAATTTCAAAGGTATTCCTATTCTTAGTTCCCTTCAGTATTGTTTCATTAGTTTTATAGTCCTAACTCAGTCTTCTCTATTCTTGGTTAGATTATAGAGAATTAAACAAGTTGACCATCAAGAATAAGTACCCTCTACCAAGGATCGATTAATTATTTCATCAGCTACAAGGTAAGACGGTATTCTCAAAGATTGATCTTTGATCTGGTTATCACCAGTTGAGGATTAAGGATGAGGATATACCAAGACGACCTTTTGAACGAGGTTGGGCACTATGAGTTTTTGGTCATGTCTTTTGGTTTGACCAATGCTCTAGCAGCGTTCATGGACCTAATGAACATGGTGTTTAAGGACTTCTTGGATCAGTTCATCATTGTCTTCATTAATGATATTTTAGTATACTCCAGTTCAGAGGCAGAGCATGAGCAACGTCTTTGACATGTCTTGTAGAGGATAAGAGAATATCGATTATATGCCAAGTTTAAGAAATTTTAGTTTTGGCTACCACAGGTCACCTTTCATGGACACATAGTTGGCGCAGATGGGATTAAGTTGGATCCATCTAAGGTGGATGCAATGAGAGATTGGTCGAGGCCAACGAACGCCTTGGAGGTTCGGAGTTTCCTCGGGTTAGCGGGTTACTACTGATGATTTGTTGAAGGATTCTCGAAGATCACTCCACAGATGACAGAATTGACACGGAAGAATCAAAAGTCTGGTCAGAGAGGTTTGAGAACAGTTTCCAAGAATTGAAGCGACAACTTATTACTGCACCTGTGCTGAGTCTTCCTTCCGGGAAAGGAAAGTTTGTTGTATATTGTGATGCATGAACGTTCAGTTTGGGTTCTGTGTTGATGCAAAATGAGAAAGTTATAACTTATGCATACGAAAGTTGAAGGAGTATGAGCAACGGTATCCTACCCATGATCTAGAATTGGTGGTAGTGGTATTCGCACTAAACTTCTGGCGACATTATTTGTATGGGGAGAAGTGCGAGATATACACCGATCACAAGAGTTTGAAGTATTTATTTACCCAGAAGCACCTGAACATGAGACAGAGACGTTGGTTGGAGTCGGTAAAGGACTACGATTGTGACATTCTTTACCACCCAGGGAAAGCCAACGTAGTGGCAGATGCATTGAGACGGAGAGGCTCAAGGCAGATATTTAGTTTTATTCAAATTTCCAGAGAGTTGGCTGATGAGATGACTAGAGCAATAATAGAATTGGTTGTGGGCCGATTGGCCAACATTACCTTTGTAGAGTCCAAGAACTTTACTTAACTAGTTAGATAGTAGTAGCAATATTAATAGTTGTAGTATTTTTATGACTGTGGATTTTGGTTCAGACCAGGATTTAATTGGATACTCGTAGCAACACTTGTATATTTTCTAAGTTTAACCTATAGTTTAAGAATATTAATTTTAACCTAAGGTTTGATTAATATGACTGATATTGATGGTGATATTTATTATATTATAAGGTTTAGATAGACCCAATAAGATAGTAACAGTTGTCATATGTATGTTTAATGAAAATTAAGTATTTTTTAGGAATAAGTTTATTAAGATAAATATTTGAATATCCTAGGGTCTGTCAGCAGCTTTGGAATCGTTAGAGGACTTAGTCAAGGCTGTTTACTCGACTCAAATTAGGCTGAAAATGTGTAATTTCTTGTTTAAATATTCAGCGTATGTCGATATATCGCAGCTATAGGGGGCGATATATCGTAGTACGGGGATACGAAAAACACGAACTTCGCACGATCACCTCGACAAGCCTCAGGCATACTGGCCCAGGCGATATATCGCCTACAAGGGGCGATATATCGGCTCCTTGATATATTTTTTAATGTTTTTGAAAACATTCTCATTTTAATCTTTAACCTCTTCATAAGTCCAGCAACTTTTTGACCGAGTCTTCAGCCTTTGCTGAACAATAATTCAAATATTTTTTCAATTAAAAAGCCATTATTTTATTCAAGTTAAATGAAGATCTTTTCATTCTTGAACTCTATAAATAGGACTTAGTACCCAGCCATATATTCATTCATCAAGCTAAGTTCAGAGGCTGCAAGCTGCTAGGTTATTTTTGAGAGTGTAAACACTTGGGTTAGGGATTATAAGCTTACAAAACACTTGGGAAGTAAGGTTTATAGCACATTTTGGTTCGAGGTTTAGATCGGTCATAGAAGCATTCAAGGTATTCCAAAACTCTAGTTCATTTTGGTATTGTTTTCCTTAAGTTCTTATAGTTTTCTACTCAGCACCCTAACTTTATTCTTTATTTTTGGATAGGAAATCTAAGATCTTGAACATAAAGTTTTTGGTAAGTATATTCTTGATGGTATAGTTCGTCCATTCTTTTCATTCCTTTTCTTCAGTATATTCACCCTTTCATTGATTGTTTTTAGGAGTGTTCCAAAGTCCCAAACCTGTTCTCATATCCCGGTACTTTTGGTAAGGAAAGTAGGATAGGATTTTATAAGTTATGTTATGTGTTATCTTATGATTTATGTGTTATGTATATGTTATATTATGTATGTTTCTAGACTTGGGCATATGACCTGTATAACTAACAAGCCCCAATAAATTTATGGGCATATGACTTGCTTAGCTAGCAAGCCCCACAAATCTAATGGGCATATGACTTGTTTAGTTTACGGGACCCCAAGTAATAATTGCCATTATAGTATATGTGACATATGTTATGATATGTTTTAGTATATGTTGATATGAATATTATGTAATGATTTATGTGTTAGATTTTCCTTGCTGGGCATTAGACTCATTCCTTTATGTGAATATGTATAGGAAAATAGCTTTGGTGGCGGGAAAGGTTCTTGGAAGCTTGGGGATGTGTATTGAGGTGGGATGGAATCGATGGACCAAGAGTTCGATTCGAGGATGAAGTCTCTTTAATTATGGTTTTCTATGTATTTTTCCGCAATTGGTTGTAATAAGTTTTAATTAAGCTTTCATTATGTCAAAGTTATGTTTTGTTTCAAACAATGGGATCCCAATGTCCTACTTATGAATTTTATATAGTTTTAAACCTTTACCTTATAGTTTTGAAATAAAGATATGTTATTTCAAATGTATGTTTTCGTAAAATTAGTATAGAAATTAGTAATGGTCCAAAGTCTAGAGTGGTTGGGTCATTACAACCTTGCAGTCGACCTTGTTAGAGTGAATCAAGGAGGGTCAATTGGTTGATGCACAATTATAGGAGATTAGAGAGAATGTCTTAGTAGGGGTAGCTAAGGACTATTCTATCTCTGAGGTTGGTATGCTATGGTATCAGGGGCGGATTTGTGTTCCTGCTGATGTAGGGCTCAGATGAGAGACATTAGATGAGTCCCATACTACGCCGTACTCACTTCATCTGGGTACCAAGAAGATGTATCAAGATCTAGAGATATTATACTGGTGGCCTGGATGAAGAAGGATGTTATGGAGTACATGGCCAAGTGTTGAACTTGTCAGCAGGTGAAATCAGTGCATCAGCGACAAGCAGGGATGCTTCAGCCTTTGGGTATCCCTGAGTTGAAATGGGAGGATGTTACAATGGTCTTTGCGAGAGGTTTACCCAGGACTGTGAAACTTTATGACTCGGTGTGGGTGATAGTGGAAAGATACACCAAGTCAGCTCATTTTCTGGCAGTTAAGTTGACTTATACAGTGGATCAGTATGTAGAGTTGTATATGAGGGAGATCGTTCACCTCCATGGGGTTCCTAAGTTTATTGTGTCGGACTAGAATCCTATCTTTACCGCCAAGATTTTGGGTAGTTTACAGAAAGCCAAGAGGACTTAGTTAAAGTTTAGCACAGTCTTTCATCCTCAGACTGATAGACATTCTGAGAAGACGATTTAGGTATTGGAGGACATGGTCAGAGCGTGTGTGATTTTCTTTGAGGGATCCTAGAGTAAGTATCTTCCGTTGATTGAATTTTCATATAACAATAGTTATCAGTCAACGATTGAAATGGCTCCATATGAGATGTTATATGGGAGGAGATGTAGATCACCCATTCATTGGGATTAGATGGGTGAGAGGAAGTGTTTGGGACCGGACATGGTTCAGAAGACTAGTGAAGCTATTGAGAAGATATGAGCTAGAATGCTTGCCTCATAGAGTAGACAGAAAAGCTACTCTGATCCTAAGCGTAGGGATGTGGAGTTCCAGGTTGGGGATCACGTGTTTCTACGAGTTTCACCACTGCGAGGGGTGAGGAGATTTGGGAAGAAGGGCAAGCTGAGCCCTCGATTCCTTGGACCTTTTGAGATCCTCGAGAGGATCGGTCAGGTGGCTTACAGGTTGGATTTGCCACCATCGCTGACGGAAGTTCATGCCGTATTCCATGTATCTATGCTTCAGAAATACGTCTCGGATACAACACATGTGTTGAAGTTTAAGGACTTAGAACTGCACACATATTTTTGTCTTAAGAAGAACAGACAATTAAGATGTTAGACCGGAAAGATAAGGTTCTATGGAACAAGACGATTCCTCTAGTTAAATTGTTAAAGAGGAATAGCAGGGTCGAGGAGGCGACCTGGGAGCTTGAGTCAGCGATGCGAGATCAATATCCCGAATAATGCAGGTAAAATTTTGAGGACAAAATTCTCAGTAGGAGGGGATAGTTGTAACGACTCAATAATCACTATAAGGCTTAGGGGCCTTGATTAGTGTGACAGGAGGACATAATTGGTTTATATGATTTAAATGATTTAATTAATGATTCTGTGATAAGCATGCTTAAATGATTATGTGGATATATGAAATGCATGTTGTAATGCCCCAAAATCCCTAAGGCAGTTTAATGGCTAGATTAGTAGGCCGGGAGGGCCATAATTGTTTTATTATGCCATTAAATGATTATATGTGTGTTTATGTGAATTATATTATAATATGATGTTAAATGCATGCATGTGGGTCCACATTTCATTGTACGAGCATTTTGGTAATTTGGCAAATGAGGACATATTTGTGTATTTTATTGCATGTTGTGATTTATGGATGAGATCCCATTATTATGTGGATATATTCGAGCTATTCAGCATGAGACGCTCTTAGGTTGCAAATTAGCAGTTTTGTCATAACGGGGTCAATTATTGGGATATTGGATAATGAGAGTGTTTATTTGAGGATATATTGGGACTTATAGAGATCAGGAGGAAATTCTGGGAACTTTGACTATTTTGTCCCCAGGGGTGTTTTTGGGACCCCGAGCATTATTTGAGGTTACTTAAGCCTGAAGTAGTCTGTCAGAAAGAAACTTACATTAAAACACATTTCTCTTTCTCCGGTTATCCTTTGTGACCATTTGTGGTATTCTCAAAGAAAACTTGAGTTCTAGGAGTCGGAATCAAGCGATGATTGAGGCATAGCGATCCTAGGAAAGATTGGACGCTTCTTGACCGAAGGATTTAGTGAGAAACAACCTAATCGAAGGTAATCTAAGATTTAAGTTTTGAGTTTTAGAGTTTCTAAGCTTTGATTTGGATTTCGTGTGTTGATGAGTTTTTGATTCATTTTAGCCTCGGGATTTGATGATTTTGGATCATTGGGATGTTTGGGAACTTTGATTTTTGGATTTGGAGATGTTTAAGTAGGTTTTTGGAAGGTTTAGAAAGTGAGAAATCAGAGTTATGGCTGGTTTCCAGGTTGGGGTTGCGGCCCTGTTCTTGGGCGCCGCGGTCCGAGCTCGACGCTGAGGGCGGTCGAGTTGAGGAGTTCTGGGGGCCGCAGCACTAGGTAAGGTGAGCCTTGGCGCTTTTCCCTGGTGTTCATGTTTTGGCTGGGGGCCGCGGCTCAGGGTTTTGGGGCAGCAACTCTTGACAGTTTTTTAAGCCGAATGGGTATTTTGATCATGGGAACTCAAACCTTAGGCCTTGGGATCGTTCCTACTACCCAGTTTAGTGGGATTCGATGTCCCAGAGGCTAAGTCTTGGTTCGGGAACCTTTGGTATTAATTTTATTGATGGAATCCAATATTTGGTTATGACTAGGTGACCGCTAAGGAACTAAAAGATAGATCGTTCTCAAGGGTCGTTCTGTTACTAATTCTCGCTCAAATTAGAGGTAATAAAACTGTACCCCATATTTGACATGCATGGTTATTCATGAGGCATGATGAATTCTTAAATGTGGACATGGATTGAATATTGAATGCTTAGCAAATCTTGCTCACTTGCGTATGGCACTGACTAAATAGTCAGAATTGGCAATGGTGTCAGTATTAATTGTGAAGCAGTGACTCATTAGTCAAGTACGGCAGTGGTACCGAGCACTGGCCACATGGTGTTGACTCATTAGACAAGAACGGTTTTAGCATGTTAACGCAAGCCGACAAAGATTAGATCTAAATGACATCTGCATTGAATGACTCAAATGATCATTAATGTCAGACCAACCTCATGTTTGATGAAAACTAAAAGCACTTGTCTAGCAAAAGGCTAGTCATTTAGGGCTAGGGGCAGCGAGCCCCGGTGACAGTTTAGTCACATGGCTATGGGTGCCGAGCCCTGTAGAGACTTGCCCATCAATCACTCATCTGTTTAAGCTAGTGACTTACCCATAAGTCGTTCATTTTTTTAAGCTAGTGACTTACCCATCAATCACTCATTAGTCCAAGCTAGTGACTTGCTCGTCAGTCACTCATTATGGTTTACTAGAACCTCCAGTGTTAAACTATTTATTTAATTAAGAGCTATAAGCTCCTTCATGGTTAATGTAACCACAAAGTGATATTCACTCATCTATTCAGGGCTATAAGCTCTGTATGATTATCATGATCATCATTTAATATTATATTACTTGCATTATTGTGTTTTCTTGCTGGGCTTTGGCTCATGGGTGCTATGTGGTGCAAAGTAAAGGGAAAGAAAAGCTCACCCAACCTTGAGTGGAGAGCTTAGGTGGTGATGTGTACATATGCGGCTTCTTGACCACCACGGCCAAGGAGTTCTCAGGGGAACTAGGGAGTTTACCCTATTTTTGTCGCTTAGATCGGCGGGTTGTAAATTTTACACAGAAGTGACCATTTTGTATTGTAAATAACTTGTAAATGTTTTTTATGGGCCCATCAACAGTTTTATGTTTTAAATAAAATGTATCCTTTCCTTTTGATTGGTTTTCCACCTTAACCTATTAATAACACCTAGAAGCACGTTTTTAACCAAAGAACTCGATTAGCGAGTTAAATTCACGGTTCAAAGTTCACCGTAACGGTGTTGGAGTAACTAGGGTGTTACACATGTCCACGGGTATTAGTAAGCATGTGGGTTATGTTTAGCTTAAAGGGGCATATTTGTTATTTGGCCCGTTGAGGGCGTAAATGTGATTATATGTTATAATTGTGGAGATCACATTTTTATGTGGATATATTTGCAGCATGCGACTCGAGGCGATCATCGGGAGCCAGTTAGCAGGAAAGTCACAACGAGACCCAATACTTGACTCAGGGAAAATCGAGGGGTATTTTGGGTATTAGATATTTATTTGGGTTATCGGGTTGTGAAAATAAATTATTGGAGATATATTTAAAGTTAGAAGTTTAAAAGGGAATATTGGGGAAATTTACTATTTTGCCCTAGGGGACGTTTTTGGTAGCCTGAGCCTCAAGATTAACTTAAGTAAGATAAAACAAAACAAAGGAATAAGTAGAAGCTGCCTAAACCGACCCACCTTTTTCTCTCAGCTCACTCACCTCTATCTCAACTCTCTCAAGCTAAACCACTGAAGCCAAGGGAAATTTGGGCTAGAAACTCAAGGATTTGAGCTGGAATCTTGGGGACTAATTCAGTAACAATTGGGTGGTTCAAACAGAAGTTGAGGTAAGCATGGAAATATGATTTTAGCTGTTTAATTCTGTTGTTTTTGCCTTGGTTTTAAGTGTTCTTGGGTTCTTTATATTGAAGGTCGAATTGGAGTTTTAAGTCTAGTTTTCTGTTGGGTTTTGCTATTGGGAACATGTTAGAATTATTGTGCTGGTTAAATTAGGTCATTGGGATTATTTTGGTTGAAATTGGTTAAGGTTTGATTGTTGAAAATGGGGATTTTTCTAGGTTTGAAGGGGTCAGACCGCGACTCTGTTTTTGGTGTGTCGCGCCCTCTAGAACAGTTGGGAGCCGAAGTGAAGGGCGGGCCGCGGCATGGGGAGTGTAGGGTCGCGGCCCGTGTGTGCTATTTGGAGAGGCTGGGCCTCTGGTTGGAGGTAGGTCACGGCATGGAGGGTTTAGAGCCGCAGCTCTTAAGTGTATTTTTTGCTTTAAGGAGGTTTTAGGTGCGGGAACTTAACGTAAGGTGCTCGGAATCGATTCCACTACCGTGTTTGGTGGAATTCGATGTTCCGAAGGCTAGAACTTGGTCTGGAAACCATTATGCAATTATTATTGATGGAATCCCTTATCTTGGTTGTGACTAGGTGTATGCTAGGGCTTGGGAAAGGGATCGTGCACGAGGGTCATTTCTCGTTTTGAGCGTTCGGAATTAAAGGTAAGAATATTGCACCCGGTTGTGTGACTATGTTGGGACTAAGGGTCCCCTATACTTGTATGCATTATTGTATGATGGTATTATGCCATGTGAAAATGAAATAAAGGAGATAAGACTGCCAGAATTAAAATTGGCGCACAGGACGTGGCTCAGCCACTAGTTGCTGAGGACAACTTAATATTCATTGAGCTTGGTTTAAGCAGACGCGAGTCAGTGGGGTAAACAGAGGGTACGACCTAGGAGCGTTGACCATGTTTATTATATGACTTGATTATTGATGTTATTTTATTGAATATGATTTGCTGGATATCTAAATATTAGATTGTGGATTTATTGGTTATGTTCGCTGACTATGTGAATGTTGTGGACTGCTGAGGGTTTGGTTATGCTCAATGAATTATTTGATTATCGATACTGTTCATGTTATGATGTTATGGTTTTCTTGTTGGGCTTTGGCTCACGGGTGCTACGTGGTGCAGGTAAAGGCAAGGGTAAGCTAGATCATCCCTGATTTGGAGAGCTCTAGAGGAGGAATGTACATAGTCAGCTACTCGGCCGCCACAGTCGTGGGATTGACAGGAACAGGAGAACATTAAATGTCTATTTTGCCCTTAGTGTGGCCAGTAGTCGTATATACCCTGGGATTTTGTAACTGTCTGTTAAACTCTATTTCTTTTGGGATCCCATGTATGAAATGTTTGTTTAAAAGAAATGCATCTTTTATGACCAAAATCTATTAACCCTTGTTCAATAATGGTTTTAGTGACACATTTTCAACTAAACGACTTGACTAGCAAATCTTGCACCTTTATAAATACACAGTGTAACGGTCTTGGCTACCTAGGGCGTTATAGATTGTGTTGCTGATCTAGTTCAATCTCTTGATAGTACTCTACTACAGAAAGGAATCAATGGTTAGAGAGATTGAAGGAAGGAGTTGTTCCAGTTTCGTTGTGTATTCATAAGTTTCTACATCTTTGTGTTTATATTAATTTACGAATCAGATGTTCATATGTAATTCATGTTATTCTATGTTTTTTTTATGTTTTTGGAAAAATAATAGGAAGCTTGCATCTAGATTTAAATTCCAAGATCATACAAAATTGACTGGTGATAACTACATGAAATGGAAATTTAACATGAACACTTTTTTGAGATGTGTAAACCACATGTTTTTCTTAATTGACGAATGTCTTGAGGTTCATGCTCTCACTGCTGCCCAAACTTCTAGAGAAAAGTATAACAATTAGATTTGGTCTAACAATAAGGCCAAATGTTATATGGTTGTTAGTATAAGCGATGTGCTTAGAAAGCAGTTTGAAAATGTTGAAACAAATTATGAGATTTGGGACTCACTACGAAGCATATTTGGCAACAATCTGATAAGTGCAGGCATGATGCTACTAGAAGCTTCATGAATATGCAAATGAAGAAAAATGTTTTTGTAAAAGAACATGTCCTAGACATGATCAACATATTGCACAATGCAGAACTCCATGGTGTGACCATTGATGAGATAACTTAAGTAAGTGCGATACTTGAGACTCTCACAACAGCTTCTGCAGCATTCACTACCAACTATGTCATGAACAAGTTGGAGTACAACATGACCCAACTACTGAATGAGTTACAAACTTTTGAGTCTCTAAACAAAATTTACACTAAAGTTGAGGAGGCGAATGTTGTTGAAACCAAGCCTTGCACTTCAAATGGTAATTTGAAAAAAAGGAAGGGTGGCCAAGGAAAGGACAAACAACCAAAGAAGACCAACAAGTCTTCCAAGAAGAATAATTATGCAAAGAACTCAAAAAAGAAGGCACTGAAACGATTAAACTTTCATTGTGGAGTTGATGGCCATTGGAAAAGGAATTGTCCTAAGTACTTGGCTGAATTGAATGACAAAGCGAAGGGTAAATTTTAATTTCTTGTTTTTGAATCTTGTTTAGTGGAAGGTGATTTTTCATCTTGGATAATTGATTTTGGAGCCATTAATCATGTTTGTTTATCTTCGCAGAGTCTTAGTACCTTGAGGAAGCTGGCTCATGGAGAGGTGACTATGGGAGTTGGAAGTGCGCAGGATATCTCGACAGCTGCAACTAGAAAAGTTCTCCTAGTTTTTTATAATAATAAATTCATTGTGTTGGAAAAAGTTTATTTTATTCCTGGATTTTCTAGAAATTTGATTTCTTTATCAAAATTGCATACAAGGTTTTAATATTTCTTTTAATAATAATTCGATTATTATTTCGAAATTAGGATGACATTTTTTCTGGAAAGTGTGAAGGTGGACTTTACAAGTTAGATTCCAATGTTGAGCATGCTTATAATTCTGAATTATTTAAAACTGCAAATCCCAAACCAATTATAAGACAAAAGACAGATTCCGATAGTGAAACATATTTGTAGCATTTGAGATTGGGGCATATTGGTCTAGACAAAATAAATAAACTAAAAAATGATGGTCCTTTAACAGAACAATCTATTGATTCTCTCCCAGTTTGTGAATCCATCTTAGAAGGCAAAATGACCAAGACCTTTCTCTGCTGAAGGTTCAAGAGCCACATAACAACTTCAACTTGTACATATGGACATTTGTGGTCCATTAAATGTCCAAGCTATAGGAGGTTATGAATATTTTGTCACTTTTGTTGACGATTATTTGAGATATGGTTACCAATACTTAATGCAAAGGAAATCCGAAACTTTTGGTAAGTTTAAAGAATTCCGAGCAGAAGCTGAAAAGAAATTAGGTAAATCATTCAAATTGCTTTGATCAGATTGAGGTGAAGAGTACCTAGATTATGAATTGGAGGACCATTTGCGTCAGCATGGTAATCAATCACAACTCACTGCACCTGGAACGCCACAACGAAATGGTATTTCAGAAAGGCGGAACAGAACCTTATTGGATATGGTTAGATCGATGATTAGTTTCTCATCATTACCTATGACATTCTGGGGTAATGCAATAAAATGTGCTATATATATACTCAGTATTGTTCCATCTATGTCTATTCAGAAAATACCATTGGAATTATGGAATGGTACTAAAACTAGTTTATGCCAGTTTAGTATATGGGGTTCTCCTACAAACATGCTTAAAGGAAAGACTGTGAAGTTGGAATCACGCACTGAAGTGTGCATGTTTGTAGGATATTCCAAAGAAACAACATGTGGCATATTTTATTGTTCTAAAGATAACAAAATGTTTCTATCTACAAATTCTACTTTTCTGGAGCATGACTATATAAATAACAACAAACCTCAAATTAAAATCATACATGAGGAAATGGTCTCAAATAAACAAGCCCAATCACCAGCAGTGGCAAATGAAAAATGGCCCGAGGATATCGCTAGTTCTAGTCAGAACAATGGAGAGCTTCATCGTAGTGGGAGAGTTGGTAAACAACCAGTTCGCTATGAACATGAACTTTAGATGCTTGTGTTTGACACAAACAAAGATGATCCATTGACATATAGATATGCAATGGAAGATTCTTACAAAGAAAATTTGCTATACGCCATGGACATTGAAATTGAATCAATGTATTCTAATTTTGTTTGGACTCTTGAAGATCCACCAAAAAATATTAAACCTATTGGTTGCAAATGGATACTCAAGAAGAAGAGAGGAGCAGATGGGAAAGTTGAGGCTTTCAAAGCAAGGCTAGTCGAAAAAGGCTACACACAGAAAGAAGCAGTTAATTATGAAGAAAATTTTTCACCTCTGGCCATGCTTAAATCTCTCTGCATACTCTTATCCATAGCTTCTTGCATGGATTATGAGATTATTCAAATGAATGTTAAACAACTTTTCTGAATGGCTATCTTGATGAAACCATTTACATGTTTCAAACAGAAGGGTTCGAAGTTAAAGGTCAGGAGCAAAAAGTTTGCAAACTTCATAAGACTATTTATGGACTTAAACAAGCTTCGAGATCATGGAATCTTAGATTTGATGAAAAAATTAAAATTTTTGGTTTTGAACAAAATGTTGATGAACCTTGTGATTATAAACAAATCAAAGATAAGATTGTGGTATTCCTGGTTCCTTACGTTGATGATATTCTACTCATTTGGAATGACAAAGGAACATTGTCAAAAGTAAAGAAATTGTTAGTTGAGAAATTCCAAATGAAGGATTTGCGAGAAAATAAATATGTTTTGGGTATTCAGATCTCTAGAGATCGAAAGAAAAAAGTGTTTGGCACTATCTCAAGCAACTTATATTGATAAAGTGCTAAAACGCTTTGGCAAGCAATACTCCATGAAAGGCACTATGCCTACCCGATAATGAGTTAAATTGTCTAAAGAACAATGTCCACAAACACCTCAGGAAGAGGAGGACATGAGACAATATTCCTATGCCTCTACGGTAGGCAGTCTAATGTATGCAATGCTATGCACTAGACCTAACATCTGTTATCCAGTAGGGATGGTCAGTCGTTATCAATCCAATCCTGGACTTAGTTATTGGACAGTTGTAAAGAATATTCTAAAGTATCTCAGGCATACTACATATCACATGCTTGTGTATTGAGGTGGAGACATGAACCCCACTGGATATATTGATTCTTAATTTCAATCAGATAAAGATAGTTGAAAGTTGACATCTAGATCAATTTTCACACATGGAGGAGGTGTTGTAGTTTGGAGAAGTATTAAACAATCCTGTATTGCAGACTCCACCATGGAAGTCGAATACATAGCAACTTGTGAAGCATCTAGAGAGGTTCTGTGGCTCGGGAAGTTCTATATTGATCTGGAAGTTGTTCGAGGCATAGATAAGCCACTTGTTCTGTACTGAGATAACAGTGGGGCAGTAGGTAATTCAAAGGAACCCATAAGTCACAAGAGGGAGATGCACATCGAGAGGAAATATCACTTGATTCGAGAGATTGTCAACCGAGGAGATGTTACTGTCTTGAAGATTTCCTCTGAAGATAATCTTGCAGATTCGTTAACAAAGACTTTATTCATTAAATCTTCTCAGGGTCATGTAAGAATAATGGGGTTAAGGGAAATGCCTCATTTAGTTTAGGGAAAGTGGGAGATTGTTGGGAATTATGCCCTTAAAGCAATTGTACTTGACAATGGTTTTAATGAAATAAATGAATGAGTTGAATTATTTTATATATGTAGATTATGTCCTCTGGTGTTGTTAATAATATTATGTAAATATCATAAAATTCCCAAGTTCATTTATGTGATCTCAATATCATATTGGTATAATGGACTTAAATACTCCGCAGTAAAATAAAGTTTTGGAACCTTTAGATTAATTACTGCTAGTATGGTTTATTAGTATTATGAGTACATGTGACCTAGATCCGGATTACTATTGTAGTTGGATAGTTTAGTGGAGGTACTTTGCAAACTGAGAGTATGTAGAACTGGAACAGATGTGATTTAATAATACTTGTTTGAATACCGTTTCATAGTATTATAAAACATATAAACAGATGATCATATACAAACTGATCTTGATCATAATGTTACTATGAACGCCTATATATGTCATTTGATCATTTGATTTATGCGTTACGATTTGTCAGAATGATCAGGCGAAGAACTATTATTTTGGGGACTCAATGATGTATACGGCTGGTGACATAGCTTAATAGATATGGAATCTATACCTTCTTATAGATTGAATGATGGTTCCCTATGGGGTCGACTTTTGGAACTGAAAAGGTTATTGATGACAAATTCATAATCAGATTATGAATTAACCTTCACTTGTAAAGTCAATGGTACACTAGGAATCAAGATATAATTAAAAGGGTAAAACAGTAATTTTCAACCGACTTGATTATGAATCATCAATAGAGGATTAATTTGTATGTAATGATTATATTAATGGACACTTTAATTCTCAGTACATGTATGTCTTTAATTCTCAAGAGTGCAGTCTCATATTTATAGTGGAGAAATCATGAGAATAATAAATATGATTATTGAATCAAAGCGTTTTGGTTAATAATCTTTTCTTTATTGGAGCTTGGAATTATTGGTCCATAGGTCCTCGGGGCGACTCTATCAACACTATTCAAGGTAAGAGTTGATTTAAGTGTCAAACTGTGAATGTGATATTTGAGAGAATATCATTTCTTCGGAATAAATATGCAATTATGTGATAATTGAAGTTGCACAATTTATTATTGCCTTAATGCAATTTTCAAATTGTGTAAGAATAAAAGAAGGTGATTTTATTCAATTATTTTATTTAACTGTGAAAGGATAAATATGGATAGTCAAAATTGGTTTTGATTATTATATTTATTTAATTATTTATAACATGATAATGGAAATTCAAATTTTAATTTTTAATTTTGAAATATAAGTTGTTATCTTTTTCTTAAATATATGATATCTTTTTTTAATTTCTAATTATTAATTAATTAAAATAAAAATGTATGAAAATCAAATCCCATTATTTTAGGGAAGTGTTATATGCATAGGGCTTCCTGAACTGCCATATGCATGTACCATTACTGATTATGCTCAATTATTGGTTTTTTTTTATATAATTAATTAATAAAATATTTTTAAAATGGAATGTAAGACATTGTCTTTAATTATCATTTATTTACTATTATTAAGATGATCAATTTTATTTTATTATTATTGTTATGATAATAATATCTATATATTCTATATGATAGAAAATAGGAAGAAAATTGTTTTACAAGAGTAATCAGAAAAACTAATCATCTTTTTTCTCAAAAAAAGATAAACCATTCTCTCTAGCCTATAATCAAGAGTCTCATGTGTTGAGAATAATTTTATTTTACAAATTTGATTATTGTTCCCTATATGCCCACCCACATCTTGAGGTGTAGAGAACGTCTTGGAAGATCTTGGTGTGAGAACCCTAGCGAGGATTAGAAGAACGAAATATATACGAAAAAATTTAAGGGTTCTTCATAGGCTGCAAGAGGTAAATCATTTCATATTATTTTTACAAATACGTAATTTGAAGATTAACATATTGCATATTAAAGGATCCACATATAAAGTTGTTTATATGAATTTTTTTTATATATACAATACTACCATTGCAGCAATTTCCGCTGCTCACTAGGAATGGTTCATAACAGTATATGCTTCATCTGATTGTGTGTTATGCCAACTATATGTTTGATTATACCTTATCTAAAAGGTGGGTCTAAGGAAGCCGGGGAAAACATTAAGCGTGTAGAACGCAGTCCATTTTCGCTAAGGCAACGCTGAGGTGCAATATGCACTTCACTAGCCCAAACGCTACCTAAGTAATAAGTACTATGGTATGCACTTCTCTAAATCATTGGATGTTTAATTTGGACTATGTGTTTGTTTAAGCAAGGTTGTTACTGCTAAGCTTATTGTTTATATTATGTTGCCTATATGAATCTGTTGATTTATGTTTTATTGCTGAGCCTTGGCATGAGATGGAGAGTCTTAGGGGTGGTATATACATTTGCAGCTGCTCGACCGCCAAGGCCAAGGATTCAAGATGAACTAGAGTCAAACCTTAATTTTGTCGCTTAGACCTTCTTATTTTGTAATTACCTTTGGAGTTGTAAATGCCTTGTTGATACTTATTATGGGATCCCATGTACAAACTTAAACTTTTAAATGAAAGTAATCATTCCTATGATCAAAACTTTATAAACCCTAACTTGTCAATTACTGTTAGTCACATGTTTATTTCGAAATGACATGATTAGCATGTCCATCACTGTTTAAAAGGCACAGTGTAATGGTCTTGGCTATCCAGGGTGGTACAACCTAGTATCAAAGCAGTCTAGGTTTAAGGGTACCTGAAGACTGGCTGTGCATGTACACTCGCCACTGGGGACAAGCTCAACTCAAGGTTTGGTAACTATTTATGTGGTTATGTTTTTAACAACTTAAAAAAGATATAAATGCCTTATATGCCTGTCTTATTAGGGAGCATGAGATATAATGATAGTGCCTATCCCTTGAATGTTATGTGTACAAGAAAAGGCATGCTTATTAGAATTGCTACTATATCTTAGTGTCATTAAAAGGATTGTTAGCATTATGGTTGCATGTATTTGCTTAATTGTTGGTGTTGGATCATGGGATGACTTCTAAAAACCTATTATCATTGCCTGATCAACTGAGTCATTGGTTGTAGATATACTTGGAGAGTTATGCCCCCAAGATGATAAGTTCATCTAGCTGGAGCTCAGATCGAGGCTAGAGATGATAACCAAGGTCATAACCACCCGCCAGTCCCTGAGAACTTGCAGTAGATGCTTATAGATATGCAAGCTAGACTTCAAAGTCTAGAGAAAGAGATCTGTTTATTGAGACAACAAGTTCAGCGAGGGAACTCTGCACTGGACATGCCACCTGTCGTGGCACCAGCCGTACAGTAGCCTGAGGTTGAAAACAAATGGGAGTCATTGTACGAAAGATTCAGGAAGCAACATCCTTCAACCTTTGAGGGAGGACAAGATCCACTCAAGGCGGAGCAGTGGATAAGCCAGTCTACCTACATCCTGGATTTTACGAGGGTGGTAGGTAATGACAAAGTGGCTTGCGCCACCTTAATGTTCTGAGACGATTCCCGTGTTTGGTGGGAGGTGGGATCCCAAACATGAGATGTCTTTACTATGAGTTGGTATGAGTTTAGAGATCTATTCAACCAGAAGTATTATAGTAATGCGGTTAGAGCAGTGAAAATGAAGGAGTTAACCAACTTGGTACAATGTAGTATGTTAGTCACTGCTTATGCTTGAAATTTGACAGGCTGGCTAAATGTCCACCTGATTTAGTACCTATAGACGCATCCAAGCAAGATAGAATTTTTCACGGGCTAAATGCTATGATATCCCGGGAAGTTCGGATTACATTAGTACCTGGGAAACTACTTATGCTCTATTGGTTGAGAAATCCCTCACAGATGAGGAGGCAAAGAACAAGATATGGAGGCAAAGTGTCGCACGACGTGATGTTTGGACTGCAGTGCTTCCATTCATGGGATCAAGTAGGGTCGGAGGCCCTAGTGACTAGAAGAGGAAGACCCCTGAAACTTGTACAACTACAGGTCCTGATAGGAGGGGTGGGGTGTTTAGAGCGGCCGCCAGTGCGGCAATGAGACTTGCAGGATTTTTCCAGTGTGTGCTAGGTGTAGGAAGTACCATCTGGGCGAATGTTGGGAAAATGCATGTTCTCTATGTATGGTGGTTTGACATCTCAAGAAGGAATGCCCGAGCTTGAAGAAAGAGGAACCAAGGAAGGTGGACAGCTTGACTCAACCTTGAGTGTTCACCCTGAATCAACCTCGAGTGTTTCCCCAGGCAGTGGCTGAGGCTAGTCCCTTAGTAGTGACAGGTCAGCTTTCTAGTGCTAGCACTCCATATACTTTATTGATTAATTCCAGTACTACACACTTATTTTTTTTTAATAGGGTAATTGATAGAATGTTTAGGTCCTGTGATTATACTACGTGGTTTCGACTTTATTACCTACTAAGGAGTTGGTAGTCTCTAGGAGATGGGTTAGGTCATTACCAATGGTGGTGGACAATAGAGAACTATCAGTGGACTTGATTGAGTTGGGTATGGATTATTTTTACATGATTTTGGGAATGGATTGGTTAGCTAGGTATGGGCCGACTATGAACTGCAAGAAGAAGATGGTGACTTTTGAACCTGAAGGCGAGGACCCTTTTGTTTTTGTTGGCAGTATGCATGGACCTCATATTCCCATGATATCGACATTGAAGGCTAGGGACCTATTGCAAGGCGGTTTTATAGAATTCCTAGCTTGTGTGGTGGACACCGCTAAGGCCATGCCAGTGGGACCAGAGAAAACCAAATTAGCGTGTGACTTCTTTTATGTGTGTCGTGAGGACTTACCGAGACTACCACCTCATCGAGAGATTGAGTTCATCATTCAGTTGGCACCAGGTACAAAACCAGTGTTGAGAGCACCATCTAGAATGGCTCCGACAAAATTGAAGGTGTTAGAGGTACATTTACAGGAATTATTAGACTTAGGATTTATTAGACCTTTATTAGACCTAGCTTCTCAAGTTGGGGTGCTCCAATTTTGTTTGTGAAAAAGAAGGATGGGCCCTGAGGATGTGTATAGAATACAAGGAGTTGAACAGGTTGACTATCTAGAGCAAGTACCCACTACCGTGGATAGATGACCTGTTTGACCTGCACCATGGTAAGACAATGTTCTCTAAGATTTTTCTTCCATCTGGTTATCACCAGCTAAATATCATGTCATTTAGGTTGACTAATGCCCCAGGGACGTCTGTGGATCTGATGAACAAGGTGTTCAAGGATTATTTGGATCAAATGGGGATTGCCTTCATTGGAGATATCTTGGTTTACTCTCAATCAGAGGTAGAGTATGAGCAGCACCTCTGATTAGTGTTGCAGAGATTGAGAGAGCACTAGTTGTATGCCAAGTCTAAGAAGTTTGAATTTTTGTTACCGCAAGTGACATTCCTTGGTCACATTGTCAGTGCAGATGAGATTATGGTAGATTTGTCCATGGTTGAAGCAGTTAGAGATTGGCCAAGGCCAAGGAACATCTCGGAGGTCAGGAGTTTTCTTGGGTTGCAGGTTATTATCGACGCTTTGTGGAAGGATTCTCAAAGATTGCTAGACAACTGACAGAATTGACACGGAAGAACTTAAATTTTGTGTGGTCACATAGTTGTGAGAATAGCTTCCAGGAGTTAAAGCGATAATTGATTACTACTCTTGTGCTTAGCCTTCCTTGAAATGGGGATACGTTTGTGGTGTACTGTGATGTATCGAGACTGGGGTTAGGATGTGTGCTAATGCAAACTGAAAAGGTCATAGCCTACGCATCGTGACAGCTGAAGGAATACAAATAGTGTCACCACACTTTCAATGCAAATACCATACTTACAATTTGGAGTTATTAGCGATGGTATTTGCACTGAAAAGTGTGGTGACACTATTTGTATGGAGAAAAGTGTGAGATATATACCGATCATAAGAGTTTAAAGTATTTCTTCACCAAAAAGTACTTAAACATGAGACAGAGACGTTGGCAAGAGTTGGTAAGGGATTATGACAGTGAGATTCTTTACCATCCAGGGAAAGCCAATGTAGTGGCATACCTTGTCAATTGGAGAGGCCTAGGATAGTTGTTTAGTTCAACGCAGATATCGAAGGAGTTGGCTGAAGACATAACTAGATAATGTATAGTGTTGGTGGTGGGCTAGTTGGCCAATATTACCTTGCAGTCCACTCTTTGGGAGAGAATAGAGGAGGGCCAGATGAGTGATTCTCAGTTGATAAAGCTTAGAGAGGATGTCCTAGCTGGAGTAGCTAAGGATTAATCCATTACAGAGATGAATTTGCGGAGATAGAAGGATCAGATTTGTGTTTCGATGGATGTGGGTATTAGACGAGAGATCCTTGATGAATCTTATACCACACCGTACTCATTACATCTAGGCATTACGAAGAAATATCATGATCTGAGGTCATTGTAATTGTGTCATGGGATGAATAAACATGTGGTTGACTATGTGGTGAAGTGTCTTACCGTTTAGTAGGTGAAGACTGAACACCAATGACCAGCGAGGATGTTACAGCCTCTAGGTATTTTGAGTGAAAGTGGGAAAATGTTACTATGGATTTTATAGGAGGCTTGCCCAAGACAGTGGGGCAACATGACTCGATATGGGTGATTGTAGACAAATATACCAAGTGAGCTCATTTTCTGCCAGTGAGGAGTAACTATACCGTAGACCAATATGCAAAGTTGTATGAGAGAGAGATTGTATGTCTCCATGGGGTTCCAAAATCTATAGTGTTGGATCGAGATCCCATATTTACCTTCATGTTTTGGGGGAGCCTACAGAAGTTCAATACAACTTATCATCCTTAGACAGACGGGCAGTCTGAGAGGATAATTCAGATATTGGAGGACATGCTTAGAGCACGCGTATGGGATTTCGAGGGCCCCTGAAGTAAGTATTTTCTGTAGATTTAGTTTTCATACAATAACAACTATCAATCAACGATTGGAGTAGCTCCATATGAGATATTGTATCGCAGGAAATTTAGGTCACCCATTCATTGGGATGAAATGGAAGAGAGGAAGTATTTGGGTCCTAAAATGGTTCAGAGGACTAATGAGGTAATTGAGAAGATCAGAGCTCGAATGCTCGACAAGCAGAGTAGACTAAAATCTACGCTGACCCTAAGCGTTAGAACATGGAGTTCCAGTTAGGGGACCATGTATTTTTGGGAGTTTCACCACTGTGGGGAGTACAATAGTTTGGAAGAAAGGGCAAGTTGAGCCCTAGGTTTGTAGGACCTTTTTAGATCCTAGAAAGGATCGGGCAGGTAGACTATAGATTGGCTTTGCCTCCGTTATTATCAGGAGTACATGATGTGTTTCACGTCTCTATGCTTCAGAAGTATACGTTGGACACAACCCATGTGTTGGGTTATGAGGATTTGGAGATACAAATAGACTTGTATTATCAGGAGCGACCAATTCATAGAAAGAAGAAGGTTCTGAGGAACAAGACAATTTCTCTCGTTAAACTTCTGTGGAGAAATAGGAAGTTCAAGGAAGCGACCTGGGAGCTAATGTCAATTATGCGGGATCAGCATCCAGAATTGTTCATGCAAATTTTGAGGACGAAATTTGCAGTAGGAGGGGATAGTTGTATAATCCCAAATTTTCTAACAAGGCTTAATTCCTCGATCACTGTGCGAGGAAGGCATAAATGGATTATTATGTGAAATTAATTGAATATATGTGTGATTATGTGGAATATATGAATTATATTTTGATATGAATACTTATGCATGTGTAAGTGTATTAAATATGCATGTGGGCTCATTTTCGTTTATAATGGCAATTTTTGTAATTTTGACTGGTTGAGGGAATATATGTAATTATATGTGTTATGTGATTGAGACCACATTATTATGTAGATATATTTGTACTATTCTACATGAAGCGATCCTAGTGAGCGAGTTAGCTATTAAAGTCATAACGGGGTCAAATACCTGGCCAGGGATGAGCCTAGGCGTATTTTGGTAACTTAGTAAATTACTGAGGTTTAGCGAGTAATGAGAATCTATTTGGTGATTATTTAGGTATTCCGGGATTAATTGGGAATCTATAGTGCTATTTGAGGATTGGTGGGAAATGTGGCAAAGTACTGTTTTGCCCTTGAGGGCATTAAAGGGACATCTCTTGGGTTAGGGGCATTAGGGTCTTTTCCCAAGCCTTAGTTTTACATAGTTAAGACTAGAAGCTTTAGCAAGAACTAAGGAAGACACAAAAACTCCGCATCTCTCAAGTTTCTCTCTCTCTCTCTCTCTCTCTCTCTCTCTCTCTCTCTCTCGTTTCTCCTCCTCTTGAACCTTGGTGGAGGTTTTTCTGAATTTTGAAGAAAATTGAAGGTTGGAGCTAAGAACGGGAATAGGAGTAGCTCAGGGCCGTGAATCCATAGTTTAGGTAAGTAATCGTACTCTGTTTTAGGTGAAATTATGTTTAAGTTTTGGTTGAGTCTAAAGTCAATAGTTGGACAGAACTGTTTATTGGAGTTTTGATCAAGTTTATGGGTTTATTTTGATGCTTAGAGGGTATTAGTGATGTTTCGGGGTTCAATTATGGGTTTAGTTGTGATTTTGGGTGAAATCTCGAAGATTGGGTTAGGAGAAAGTGTTGGAAATTCTAGGTTCTTGGTGTCGCGCCGCAGTGGTTTTCTTGGAGCATCGCGACCCGCATGAACTCAAGGGCTAGGGTGATTCTCTGAATTGCGTTAGCATCGCGGCGCGTGTCTAGGGAAGAAAGAAAATTTTCTCTCTCACTTTTAGAGGGTCACGGTGCTTATGGATGCACCGTGGCACAAATTGAGGATTTTGGCGAAATGGGTTTTTTAAGCATGGAAACTCAAACCTAAAGGCTTCAGAAGTGTTCTACTATCTAGTTTTGTAGGATTTAAGATCTTAGAGGATAGGAATTACCACTAATGATTCTAAATAATCTAGTGCTTGATGGTTGTCCATTATTGTGTTGCAACTATGTTATACCGTTAGGGCTTGGGAGTCAGGATCGTGCTCGGGATCATTATACACTATCTGCTCGGGACACGAGGTAAGAAAAATGCACCCTGGTTGTAATTGGGGCTCAAGCCCCTGTTAATGAATATGACTATGATTATGCCTTTGATTATTTGATTAGGCATGCTTGTATATGCTTCATTTGATTGTGTGTTATGAAAACTATATGGTTGATTATGCCTGATCTAAAAGCTCGGCCTAAGGAACCGGGGACGGTATTAATCCTCCAGAACGCAGGCTATTTTGGCTAGGGCAACCTTGGAGTGCAATATGCACTATACTATCCCGAACACCACCTAGATAATTAGAAGTGTGATCTGCACTTGTCTAACTCATTGCCTATGTGTTTGTTTGAGCAGGATTGTTACTGCTAAGCTTGTTGTTTATATTATGTTGTCTATTTGAATCTGGTATTTAAGTTTTCTTGCCAAGCCTTAGCTCACAGGGTGGTGTAGGTAAGAGAAACAGGTTGCTGGAACAACCATGAGTTGGAGAGCTTTAAGGGCGGTGTGTACATATGTAGTTGCTCGATCGCCAAGGCCGAGGATCCAAGAGGGACTAGAGCCAAACCTTAATTTTGCCACTTAGACCGACATATGTTGTAATTACCTTTGTAGTTGTAAATGCCTTATAAATACTTAGATTGGGATCCCATGTACAAAATGAAAGTTACTCTTCCTATGATTAGAAACTCAAACACTATTTAAAATTCACAGTGTCATGGTCTTGGCTATCCATGGCGTTACAGTTATAGTAGATAATACCTTACATATTAGGAGTGCCATTTTCCAACAATATTACTCTTATATCTGTCAAGACATCATTTGACCATGAGATTTGGCCATACTAGATAATACCCTTACATATTACGATTGCCATTTTCCAACAATATGACACTGAATGTGGCCATGTTAAAATCCATTCGGTTCTACTAATCTATTGCCAATAATTTTGACTATGAGATTTGGCAAATTGACGTAAAAACGACTTTTATAAATGACCACCTTTGTGAAAGTACCTTTATGGTACAACGAGAGGGTTTCATGGAACTAGGCAAAGATAAAAAGGATTACAAAATGCAACGGTCCATTTATGGACTTAAGAAAGTCTCCAGATCATGGAACATAAGATTTGACCAAGCTGTTAAATATTTTGGTTTTGATCAAAATGTCGATGAGCCTTGTGCATACAAGCAAATTGATAAGGACAAAGTGATCTTTATTGTTTTATATGTAGAAGATATATTACTCACTTTGAACGATGTGAAATTTATCTGACATAAAATTATGGCTAGCAAACCAATTCCAAATAAAAGATTTGGGAAAGGCAAACTACGTTCTTGAGCTACGATTAATTTGTGACCACAATAAGAAGTTGTTTGCACTGTCTCAAGAAACTTATATAGATAAAATACTTGTAAAGTATGCGATGCATAACTCCAAGAAGAAAAACCTCCCATCTCGTCATGGTGTTCACCTTTCCAAGAACCAATGTGCCAAGACACCCCGAGAGGAAGAGGAAATGAGATATATACCCTATACCTCCGCAGTAGGAAGCTTAATGAATAAAATGTTATGTACCAGACATGACATTTGCTACGTTGTGGGTTTATTTAGTAGGTAACAGTCAAATCCAGGATTCGATCACTGGACAATAGTCAAAGACATTCTCAAGTATCTTAAAAAGAACAAGAGAATGTATGCTTGTATATTTCGAAGAGAATTTGATTCCAAATGGATATATAGATTCTGACTTCCAATCCGACAAAGATTCTCAAAAATCTACGTCTGGATCTGTTATCACTCTTGGGGGTGGAGCAATTATATGGAGAAGTGTGAAGCAAGCTTTCATTGCTGACTCCACCATAGACTCCTCTAGTAGCTCAAAAGGTAGGGTCATTATCTTTTCTCCTTGTTTTATCAAGTTTTGTTATGTTTTTCTAACCTTTTTTTTTTGTTAGTAAAAAATGATATGACCGACCTGGCTGCAGCTTTTGGTCCCTCAGGCCCAGTGATCAAAATTTCTAGTCATTAAGAAGACCACCTCCTCTGGAGCTAGGGGGTTCCTTCACATGAAACTAAAGTAAGGGCAAAGAGGTACCAACTTCGCAGCCCGGGGACCCGAACAAGACTATGCTCACTATTGGGATATGTTCCATTAAAGTGTATTTCTCTATGAATGATTACTTGTAATCAAACAAAATTAATATTTTGCACTTATGTTTGTATTAAATTATACATGCCATTTATCATGAAGATCCAATATTGTTGATGTGGTCTTAAATTAAGTATATGTATAATGATATATATACAAGATGATTTAATTCAAATTTTTCCGTAGATGCTAAATTATGAGGGAGCTTTATTTAATAAAGATTATCAAAATGGTCTACCTTCTATTTAAGATAGAGTCATTTATTGAGACTTTTAAGTGTAGCGACAAAAATAGATGCATTTCACGTTATTTTTTTAATAGAGAAAAATAAAGAACTCTGTTCTCTCCGAATAGTGAGAAGAACACTGTCTCATGTGTTGAGATTCAAAAGTGAGTTCTTGTGTATCATACCAAATAGCATAGATATCCACCTGTTTCCTTCTCTTTGTGCGAGCCATAGTATGGAAGATGGTGGGTTATGAGGCTACAACGTTATTTGATCTACACGTGTTCTACATCTACAAAATGATATTTGTATTTTTTTTCCAGATTCATGGCCCATGAGAAAGATCTCATTCCATTTATGGTTACAATAGTTATTTGATCATATTCTTTAATAATTTTGATTAACGCATTTAAATATTACCCCATGTTTCTGCTGCATTGTCAATCACATGATCAAAAACCAACAATTGGTACCAGAGCCAAGGTTGAGATCATGTGTCATGAATCTGATCTGTGTTTTTTTTTAATGTATGAACACGTAGCGCACATGTTTTATGAGTGGGCTTAAGGTTATTATTTCAATTTTATTTTGAATAAGTTGACTAGATGTGTTGAATGTGAATGATTGTAAACTATGAGTTGTTCTTATTACTTATTTCTCTTTGTTTTTTGTTTTGATCTTAATTATTGAATTAGATTCAATATACACCTGTATTGTTTTGTTGGGTATAGGTTCTATGTATTCTATACATTTATTGTTTTAGAATTTCAGTTACGTTTTTGAATGAGATGTTGTTCAGACAGATTGAATAGAACCAAAATTGTTTTGAATTTTTTTGGTGAAAAGGAAAAGTGCATCTATGACATTGAACGCCGCAGCGCATAACCCCTAGCGCCACGACGCTAATGCTATTCCAGGTACTGATTGCTGAAACGCTAATTGCACAGCACCCGTGGTGCCCCATCCCAGTCGTGAGTTTGTTGAAATGATCTTAATATATCAATCAATTGTTTTAAATTATTGCCGTGAGTTTTATTTTGTGCAACAATAAGGAGTTTCATTTATATTATTTATTAATAAGTTTAGTTATTTAATTTTAATAAATTTATATTATAATATTATGATATTAATCAGAAATATTTAGGTTGTTAGTTTAATGTCTCAATCTTTTTGTATAAGTAACAAAGAGAATATTCCCCTCCTTCAAAATAGGGAAGTTGTAATAGTTACCAAATTCAAATTTGACTTAATTAATTATCTTATTATTAATTAGTTTCAAAATTTCAAAAATTAAATATATTAACTAAAATTTTTAATTAATTAATTTATTACCAATTCAATCGTTAGCTATTCATTTTGGGGAACAAGACATTTATGTCTTAATTCAATGTTAAGACAGTGAATTGTTCACTTTTTTATATTTTATTATTGGGAATATTTCATTATTAAATTAGTCAAATACATTGTTTATGAAACAAGATTATTAGTTTTAATTTCTTAATGAAAAATATTTTATTTATTGAAATCAAATATTTGTTTAAGAAATCACTAATGAGATTAATAATTTATTTTCATTTAGAGAAATTGAAATTTTTGACCTTAATTGGAGTCAAAATTATGTTTATGGAAACAAATTAATTATAAATTAAATATAATTTGAGTAATTATACTCCCAATTATTGTAATTATAATAATTGTTTAAGAAATTATTTTCCAAAAATAATTGATGATAGTTTTGGAATTTATGAAATTATTATCTGAAAAATGGTAACCACTTTCCATTAATGATTAATTAATAATTTATGAAATTATTATTTTATTAAAAATATTTACAAAGATAAAATCCTAATTTTGAAAATTAGGTCATCTCATTTAGAACGTAGGGTTATGGTTTGAGTGTGCAATACCCAAGGCCCACAACAAAGGATGAAGTCCATGAAGATTACAAGAAGCTTTGAAGCCCAAGGAATTCCTTCATGTATTTTTGTAATTTCATTTTAACAACTAGAACCCACTCAATACCTTAATTTTTAGTTATATTGTATAATTGGTAACATGATTGATATGATCAATTCACATGCCATATAGAATCGGAACACCCTCATTACATCATTTAAATGACATGCTATGTATGAATGTTAATTTTTTATTAACATGTCGTCTAGGATAGAAAAGTAGTATATTCTTTTTCTACCATAAATGGACACAAATAATGTGAATTAGATTTAAGTAGCTAAATTGTGTAATGTCATATTAATTGTAATGCCCCGCGTTTCGGGCACCTACTACCAATTAGGAACGGGGTGGTGAGATGTATATGGATATTATTATGAATAATAATATATGCTCGAGAAGAATATTTCATGTTGCAAATGTTAGTCTAAGTGTGTAATGTGCGGTTTGGTGACAAACTGAGAATTTCGGTCCCAAACCGAAATTAAAACCTTAACCAAGTAAATTCTCGGATAATTGTTATTTGAGAAGCTTAATTATGGAAAAATAATATTAGACATTAAATTATATGATTAATTTTTTATAAGGTCAAAAAGTTTGATCTTTTAGAGAAAAATCTCTATAAATACATTTTTGTGAAAAATACAAATTTTAGCCAAAAATAGGATTTTGGCTGATTAAATTATTTTTAGTTGTAAATATTGGAGTGTGTCCATTTAAATTAAATAGAAATTTCTATTTAATTTAATTACACTAGGTTAATTTTTTTTTGAGAAAAATTAATCAAAGGTTAATTAGGCGTAAAGGAGGCGGCAGCAAGAGGGGTATAAGATTAATTAACCAAAGGGTAAGTAGGCTTAAAGGGGGCGGCATGTAGAGGGGTATAATATTAATTAACCAAAGGATAATTAGGCATAAAGGGGTAGAAGCTATAGGGGTATTAGGGTCTTTTTGGAGCCCATTTTTACCACCTACAATTTGGAAAAAAGTAAAAAATTTCTTCTCTCTAAATCCTCAACCTTCTTTCTAGGTGGTTGAGCTCTCTATATCTCACCATATGAATTTTTCTACAAAATAATTCTCATCTAACTACTTATTCTCTTATCCTCTTTCTTCTACACACCTAGTTCTAGGTCACTTGGGTTTATTTGGAGTTAAAGAAAATGCTAGACTGTCAAAGGTAATAAGTTAAACTCTATCTTATCCATCACCTCCCATGAGTTTTTATTCAAAAATTGTGCTAAATCTGCCTTGTTTAATTTATTTGATATGTTTAGATTATATTTTGGGACTTTAATAATGCTTATTAATTGACTGATCATGCATGCATGGGTGTTTTGATATCTGTTAGGGATGGAATCCAACATTCCATAAGCAAAACCATAATTTTGTAAGAAAAATGTTTAAGCCTTGACTTCCTGCAAATGGTCAAATGAATTGTGTATTAATCTGATTCTACATTTTCTTGTTTGCATGTTTAACTTTGAGATGTGTAGATGTTTATAACTTTTAGAAACATGCAGAGAGGATTTAAAATTAACAAGTTATGATTTTTACAAAATTTGTGTGTAATGTAGAAAATTACTTCAAAAAAAAAAACTAGGTAAATAGCCGATTTTGAGTTATGTTTTTCATTGGAAAATAATATAGCTTTGGGCTGACTTTTGGAGTGATCCTTATTTTATTAATGCAAAATCTGACTGTAAAATATAAAAGAAAAAAATGAAAGGGTTGAGACTTATGAGTGTTCAAATTTAGACATAAATTTCTGAAATCTCAAAATAGCTTTTGGGCTACCAAGTTAAAAAATTTGTTTTATCAAGTAAAAATAGTTTAAATAACCTAATTTTTGGTAGGCATAACATTTACATATCCAAGTATAACATTAATAAATTTTAGACCTATGTAACAAACCAAAAAGACTTTATAAATTTCCAAATTTCATTAAAAAGATTGATTTTCCCTCTAGGTAGTTTTGTTGTAAGATTTTTTAAAATAATTTTCATCACTAAGTAAAAATGATTAATTTTAAATGAGATTTTGCAAGGAGCTTCTTGAAATAGCAAAGTTTAGTTCTGAAATTTTTTAAGTTCCTTGAAGCTATATTATTAAAATATAAATTTTTAAACTGTGTTACCTACAACTAAAATGTACAAAGTTTTTATTTGAGAAGAATAATGGAAACTACTCTAGGCATTTGACTAAATGAAAGTGTTTAGTTGTATTAATTATTATTGTAGGTTCAATCCATTGGATATAATTTAATATTAACAAGTTAATATTTTATTAAGGTTTTCTTTATTTGGTTTAAGAGAATTTCAATAGGGCTCCAATATCCAAATTTTTCCAAAACATAAATTAAAACAATATTTTTAAAAATAAAATAAATTTTTATTCTGATTTCTCTCAATTAATATAAAAATATTCAAAATTTAATATATTTATTTCTCAATTATATAATTCAAATCAAACTATATAAAAAAATTTAATAGGAAATGTGTGATTTTTGATAAATATCAAAGAAATGATCAAATTTGTTAAGCTGGGAGGCTTGATAGTTAGAACGTATTGGGAAATGTTGTAAAAAGCCCGCTTTCAAATAGCTAAACTCGTTAAGGGAAGTTTTCGCAATAGTTTTAAGCGCTGGTATGGTTTAAAATGTGTGATGACGAAAATACCCTTGGTAGGTATTTTGTTAGGACTTTAATATATAATGTAGAGTGTAAATCTACTATAGTGCCATAAGTAATCCAAGTACATTGTATGTTAGTTACAGAGTGGGCTAAGAAAGCGGAAATCTTTAAAGGAAAATTTGTTGTGCGTGGCGACGGACGTTCGGTAAGTCAGTTTATAATTTAAATTTTTGCAACATGAGTTCATTAGTGTATTGCATGCTAGAAGTATGGCTTATATGCTAGTTAGAGATGCTGTATATCGATGGTCCAGGTTATGCCTAAGACTTTGAGGTAAGTAGCCAAGAATCCTAGAAGTCCGAAGGATTTTAGGGGTGCGTAATCTCCTCTTAAAAATGTTATCTTAATAGAGTTTGTGATCGTGAGAATTGGCCAGGAGATAAGCATATCAGGTAACGTAGGATTCCAAGCGATCTTAGGGGTGCTTATGCTGCATTGTGAACCGTTAAATGATTATTCTAGTTAGCTACTTTGGCATTTGGCCAGGGGGTAAGTATCCAAGTAACCTAGATGTCTCCACGAGCCAGTGTGGATCCACTAATGCATGTCATATGTCGTGTAAAATTTAATTAATTATACTAGGTACTTAAGTATAGCGGTTAATAAGGGTCAAATCCACAAGAAATAAGATTCTAACTATTATAAAAAATATGAAATAAATAGAAATTAACTAGGGGATTTGCTTTCAAAGTTTAATAACATAAAATAAAATAATGATTAACAGAGTAAGATTAAATATTAACAATTCTAGAACTAAGGAAACTAAGATTTTAATGAAATAGTTAAGAGTTACTCTTCACCTTCGACAATAAATCAATCAACAAAGATAAATAATATTCCTTATTCCCAATCAAACTATTAACGTTCCAGATAATACTTATGCAGTTAATTATCCAAGTGTCCTTATGTTGTACCCCAAAAAATACGAGTTGAATTACTCAGCAAGAGATACAGCTGGTAGACAGGCATATGAAGAAAATGTACAAAGTATCTCGTTAACTTTGGATGGAGAACATCGAGTCACCTTTACAACCTACGACAACCATATAGTCTCTAGATTGCTTATTGTGCCAACAACTTAGTTTGAGATACCCATCGCCAAAATCGACTTCATGAAACTCTGAACATGACACGTATAAGTTTAGGTTAGTCCATTTTCACCCATCTTGAAGAATGTGTTCAGCCCGTGGAGGAATGGTTATGATGCATAGTGAAAGATCCCAAAAGAATCAGAGAATCTTTATACGCCTCATAAAGATCCAGATTTTATCATGCATTTATTAACCTATATAACAGACATAAACTTGATAGGAAATCATGTATTTATGTAACTGGGAAGTTACCCATATTTCTAAATTACCATATTAATGTATGGTTACCCAAAACTGTTCATCATAATCTCCTATAAATACAAGGGAATGAACAGAAATAGGGATCGACTTTTTGTGTGCAAAACCTCTGCTGAAATTGTCATAACAATTTTGTAAACTGTCCTAAACAGATCAATAAGAATGACTCCTGGAATAAACCGCGTAAAATCGTGGGAGCAATTTGTATTCTTACTTTTTGTTGCTTCTTATACATTCTTATCACCAAAAGCCTAGTGTTTCTATTGTAATATTTCTTAATCCCCTATTGCCGAAAAATTGCGTCAACAGATTCGTGCTTTCATTGAAAGCACATTAGGCTTGAACTCCCACACAAGTTTCAACCTAATGATCAGGAGGGTCACCATGCAGCCAACTCCACTGGAGAAGATACATCTCTTGGGGTTTTATGCCCTAATTAAAACCCAAATTCTTTGTAATCTCATTTTATTATCAATAAAAGAATAGAAATCATTTTTTGACTTGGTTATTCACTTTGCTAACATTTTTTATTTTCATGATTATTTGTTTAATATAAACTTCTATTAAATCCCGAGCATATAGCTAATCTTATTTATAGTGACGTAATCACAGTGGAATATAAATATGATTATATGTTCAAAATAAGTTAGTCCTAAGATTAGTCAATGCACCAGATTTACACTGACTTGCCAATCTACGATATGATCTACTTACACATTACAGTGTTATGTTCTTTCCAGAACATTAGCAAAGTAGATAAGATCTGATGTATTTGTTACATCGGACAGGACCGATATTGACAGTTGATAACATAAGTAAACATACCGTTATTATCTATTCTAGTCATATCATATAGTTGACCATAGGGCAATTCAATCTCAATTCTGAGTGGTTAGTATTCTAACTGATTGTATTATTTGAGTTCTTTTACTTGTTCGTTACCAGCTTACCCTACGGACTAGCCCATACTTACATCTTGGGAACTCGGTAGTATAATTGAGTGGGAGTGTTAATCATAGATATGAACTTCTATAGCTTCTGATGAAGAAGTGAAACGATGGTTTCCTTATAGTTTGGTTCAAGGTGTTAAATGATAGAGATCTCATTTCAGTAATTAAATTAGTTTACTGAAATATCATTTACAAGGAACTAAGTGTTTTAAGGATAAAATACAATGAGGGGTAAAACGGTATTTTAAGTCCTATCTCAATGTAGACCGTCTATAGAGGATTGAGTGACAATTATGGTTGTAACAATGGATAATTAATAGCGTATCTATATTTGTTATAGAGCGTTCTATGAATTCAAGAGTGCAATTCCAAGTCTATAGTTGAGTCACGAGGAATTAATAAGTTAGTAAGTTTATTTGTTAGATTTATGATAACTTATTGGAGCTTGATTTCATAAGCCCATGGTCCCCATTGTACCTTGGATAAAATCATCTAGATAGTCTCAATTAATTGATTTAATCATCAATTAGAATTATCAAAGTTGACCAGGTCAATTTTGGATAGTTTCACAGAGTTGTGTAATTTTGAGAAGAAAAGAGAAATTATGGCAGATTTATTAATTAAGATAAATTGGTATCTAAATTAATAAATAAGTTTAAATCAAGATTCAAATTATAAATAATTAATTTGATAAAGGATTTAAATAATTATTTAATTAATTAAATCAATAGAAAATAATACAGGCCTTGATTTGAAGTCCAATGGGCTTATAATCAAATGGGAAATTTCGCGGGCCTATAGCCCATGATAATTTCGACCTAGGGCTTCAAAATGGCTGTTATTTTATTGATTTTTTAATTAAATTAAATGGCCTAATTGAGTCTATAAAAGGAGTGCTTATAGAGAAGTCAAAACAAGGGTTTTTGATAAGTCAAATTTTCTGATAGTTTTATATTCTCTCTAAACACAAGTCCTTTTCTAAGCCACTTTGTTATTTTCTCTTCTTCTCTCTATATCTATCTCATGTGTTGAGAATTTCCCACACTAGTCTAGGTGGTTCTAAGGATACATTGGAAGATCGTGAAGACAATAGAAGATCGGTTCAGTTTCTTGATAATACTCTGCGACAGAAAGGATACAAGAGTTAGAGAAACTGAAGGAAGGACACTTAATTCCGCTGCGTATACTGTAAGTATTATATTATTTGTTTCTCTTTGAATTCGATTTTAGAAACATATTTTAGGCTATCTCGTATTAATTTGTTTAATATTAGATATACATGAAAATAAATAAAGATCCTGTATAAGCTTTTTCCAACAACTGGCCTCAGAGCCTTTGGTAATCTTTATTTTCATGCATGAACATGTTTAAAATTGGATTATTTGATATGTTCGAATAATTGGATGGTTTTTCATGTTTTTATGAACATATTGATTTTATGTGAATTTTAGCAATTTTTAGGTTATTTTGTTGTATTTTCTATGCTATTAAATTTTATATATGATTTATTTTGGGTAAAATATGGTAAAAATTAATTAGAAAATTGTTTTGGTTTGAAAAATTGCTCAAAAAAATTTTTGGAAAATTTTTGGCCTAGCTGCCCATGCGCGCGCGCACGCCCGCGCGCACGCCCGCGCGCACCCGCGCGCGCCCGCGCGCACCCGCGCGCGCCCGCGCGCACCCGCGCGCGCCCGCGCGCACCCGCCCGCACCCGCGCGCACACCCCCGCGCGCCCGCGCGCGCCCCCACGCGCACGCCCGCGCGCACCCGTGCGCATGCCTGCGCGCCACCCGCACGCGCATGCATGCGTGAACAGTACCTGTGAACAGTACCGCAGGTACTATTCATCCTTTTTTTTTTTTTGAAAATTAAAAAAAAATTTAATTAAAATTTGTAGAAATAAATTATTTATAATCAAAACCAAAAATATCTTTTTTGTTTCATCATTTAATTTTTTTTAAATAAAGATAATTTTGTTAGTTGAGATTTAAATAATTAGATATTTTCTACAAATATTCAAATTCAAATTTAAAAATAAACTAACAACTTAATTTTAAATCTTTTAATATATTAAATATTAGAATTATGATATCAAATATTTAAGATATTTTCATTTAAATTCTTGATTTTTTTTTATTAAATCTTTATTTGAAAATATAAATATCTTTCTATTCTATTGTATTTAATATGTAAATTATTTGAAATTTGAACATTGTTAGTTAGATATTTTTATGGATATTTGAATTTGTTTAACTATTTGAGATATTTTAGGCTTGTTATAACTATTTGTATTTTATTATTTTTAAATGGTTAAAATATTAGATAATAGTTGTAACATCACAAGATATTATAGAAAATAGTTAGGAAATTGATTTTAAAATTTAAAATTGGTTAAATTTTGAAAAATATCATTTTTTTCAGCCAATTAATAAAAATATTTTTTAATAAATGAGATTTAAATTAACTTTGGTTAATTGTTGATAAATCCTATTTAAATTAAATTAATATTTTTTTTTATCAAATTAACCTAAAACCAAGTTGATTGTTGATAAATGAAATTTAAATTAACTATTGTTAATTGTTGATAAATTTCATTTAAATTGACTTATTTTTGTAAAAATTTAATTAATTTGAATTTTTTTTGATAAATTCTAGATAATTAATTGTGGTATTTTTGCAAATGAAATAAATTGTGGTATTTTTGCATAAATTCATAGAATTGCTCATATAGTAACATGATTAGGCCCATCCAATTATAACATGTCTGTTTGCACTATATGTGGTATTTTTGCAATTGGGCTTAGATGCATATAGTGGCCCATATGTTTGTTAGATATATGGTATTTTGCCAAATAAAATATTCATAAAATGATAGGTTTTATTTGGGCCCATTAGAAAATGTAAAGTTTAAATTCCTCTCTTGTGGGTGATTCCACTTGTGAAGGCCCATTTGCTTTGCATGACTATAGTGAGCCTAATCAATTAATAACAATTAATAAAATGAAGGTTTAAATTCTTGTCTTTTGGACCTTGTATGGAAGATAGGGGGCCTTTGTAGTGGGAACGATATACTGGACCCAACCCTCCTTCATACAAGCCCAATTGCTAAGGCCCATTTACCTGAGTTAGACTTAATTGTATAGGTTCATTATATTAGTTAAACCTAAATATTGATTAGCAACAAATTAATTCTAAATTAATTAAATTTGTTTCAATGTGACACTTTAGAATTAATAAGAAATTATTGGACTTTGGTTTTAAAAATTTTAATCTGTTTAATTTTTTTTTGGAAAACCATAGTCATTAATTTTCTAAAAATAAATAAAAAAAAATACTAATTTTAATTTTATAATGAGCTTATTTTAAAAATATTATTCGATATCCACCATTGGTTTAACATAGTCAATAGTTTAATGGGGCCTCGAGGCGCTTTGATTCGTCCCCCTACGGAAGGTGTTCATTAGTTATTTTGACAAGGTTAGATTTAGAAAGATAGATAATTATAGGTCAAATTCTACTAGACTCACCCCTATGGTGACTACTAGGACTAAATCTATGATTATTGAAACCGTGGGTCTAGCTGTTAAAATAAGAGATTTTGTTTTCTTATTTTGATCGAATAGTAGGTTGTTAATAATGGTGTCCATTATTAAATGAGTTTACAACTCTATTTAACTAGTGGTATTTTTGACTCTCGCCAACCGGGACAAGGGCATCATAGATTAGTTAAAAACCTAAAGAAATAGAGATGATTGTTTTTGGTATTTTTTCTAATATCTTCATATTTTTGGTATATGTTGTGCTATTTCTTGAAATTTTTGTGATTAGAAGTTTTATTGAGCAAATGTGATTAATTTCTACTTTATTGATAATTTGTAGTTTTAAGTTAAGTAGTGTCTACTCCCATCCTTTCTTAACTTTCGATGGAGAAACTCACCGGAGAAAACTTCCATAATTGGAAGCAGAATATCAACATAAAGTTGATTGGTGACAACTCCGAGTTCGTCATGATTGAGGAATCCCTAGAACGAGCATCATCTCCGTGCGTTCTTGATAGCGTCGTAAATGCTTGGATAACACCGTCTCCACAAGAACGTTATGGAACCGTGAATTCTCGGATGGCACCGTGTCTGCACGTTCGTGATCAACTCAACTATGGTCTGACGCAACTCATGAACGAGCTTCAGATTATTGAACCTGCATGGGTGGACCTAGTAAAGGAGGTGAAAATAAGACTACTGATGTTGCTGCTCATCTAGCTAAGGCTAAAGCTAACCAAGCTTCGTCTTCGAAAGCTGGAACAAGAGGAAATGTGGACAAATAAACAACCCCAAGCCTGCAAAGGCTGCAAAGACGAGTGCACAACCAAGTGCACAGACGCCTAAGGGGAAGAACAAGAAAAACAAGAAAGGTAAAGATAAGTGATTTCACTGCAAAGAGAAGGGGCATTGGAAACGAGATTTCCCTAAGTTTCCAGCAGCGAAAAACAAAGCTTCTTGACTCGTGGGAGGAAGTGAATGAAGGCGGCTTAAAGCTTAGAGTTGGGAACGGAGCGTTCATTGCGGTCCAAGCGAGAGGAAGAGCTCGTCTGAAGTTTGGAAATAAATACTTAATTTTAAAAGATGTATTTTTTATTCCGGATTTTAGTAGAAATTTAATTTCAGTTTCCATGTTGTAATTAGAACAATTTGTTATGACTTTCACAAGTTTTAATATATCTCTTTCTTTCAATGGATCACAATTGGGTATTGCATGTTTGGAAAATGGGCTTTATATTATGCGACCTAACGAACCCCTCGCTCTTAACAATGATTTATTCAAAGTAGCTAAACCTAGGACCAATAAACCTCAAAAGACCGATAATAAAAATATGACGTATTTATGGCACTTGAGACTAGGTCACATTGGCTATGATAGGATTCAAATACTTACAAAGGATGGACCTTTGAGGGAACTCACCTTAGGTGAATTACCTGTCTGTGAATCTTGTCTAGAAGGCAAACTGACCAAGCGTCCATTCTCTGCAAAGAGCGATAGGGCCAAAGAACCACTTGGTCTTATGCATTAACATGTTTGTGGACCTTTGAATATACAAGCCAGGGGTGGTTTTGAGTATTTCGTCACTTTCATTGATGATTACTCTAGATACTCATGTCTTTACCTAATGCATAGGAAATCAGAAACATTTTCAAAGTTTCAGGAATTCCTAGCAATGGCTCAGAACCAATTAGGTAAAAGGTTAAAGATCTTGCGATCTGATAGGGGTGGAGAATATTTGGATATGCAGTTCCAAGATCATTTAACTGAACTTGGGATTTTATCACAACTTACTGCCCCAGGTACTCCGCAACAAAATGGTGTAGCGGAACGCCGAAACAGAACTTTATTGGAAATGGTTAGATGCATGCTTAGTTACTCAACTCTACCAACTTCATTATGGGGACATGCAATTGAAACCGAAAATGACATTCTCAATGTCGTGCCATCAAAATCAATCCCCAAAACACCTTTAGAACGCTGGAATGGTCGTGAACCTAGTTTATGCCATTATAGAATCTGGGGGTGTCCCGCTCACGTCCTGGGGAAAAAGGAGGGAAAGCTAGAACCGCGAACTGAAGTTTGCATGTTTGTTGGCTATCCTAAAGGTACTTGGGGTGGACTTTTCTACAGTCATTCAGAAAAGACAGTGTTTACTTCTACAAATGCTACTTTTCTGGAAAATGACTATGTCCAGAACTTTAAACCTCGCAGCAAAGTAGTTTTAGAGGAGATGGTTAAAGAATTGACTCCAACCAATGTTCCATCGTCATCAACGCATGTTGATGATGAAATTCCCACTCTTCATGTACAATCGACGCAAGTCGATTTAAATGAAGAAAGTACCACTGTTCCTGAGCAAATAGTCACGGAGCCTCGTCGTAGTGGGAGGGTTTCTAGAAACCCAGTTCGCTATGGTTTGGATGGTGAAACCAATATGGTTGTTGGTGACACTAGTGATGATGATCCATTGTCTTTCAAACAGGAAATGGCTAGCCCAGAAAAGGAACTATGGCTCGAAGCCATGAAACAGGAAATGGAATCTATGTACTCGAATTCCGTCTGGGATCTTGTGGAAGCACCTAGTGACTTTAGGGCCATTGGGTGCAAGTGGATCTACAAGAAGAAACGTGGTGTTGATGGAAATATCGAGACTTATAATGCTCGATTAGTGGCAAAGGGTTATACCCAAAGAGAAGGCGTGGACTATGAGGAAACTTTTAGTCCGGTGGCCATGCTCAAATCCATTCGCATCCTCCTATCCATAGCAGCCGCTCTCGACTATGAGATTTGGCAAATGGACGTCAAAACAACTTTTCTTAATGGAAATCTTGATGAGGTCATTTATATGGATTAGCCAGAAGGATTTAAAGTATCTGGACAAGAAGGAAAAGTTTGTAAGTTAAATAGGTCCATCTATGGACTTAAGCAAGCTTCTCGTTCCTGGAATCTTAGGTTTGATGAAATAATCAAAACCTATGGATTTGAACAAAATATTGATGAGCCCTGTGTTTACCAACTGAAGGCAAATCAAATAGTGGTATTCCTGGTTCTTTATGTAGATGATATCTTACTCATTGGAAACAATGTTAAGAAATTATCAGATGTGAAGAATTGGCTGAGCACTCAATTCCAGATGAAGGATTTGGGTGAAGCAAGTTATGTTCAAGGTATCCAGATCATCAGGGATAGAAAGAACAGACTCTTAGCTCTATCTCAAGCAGCTTACATAGATAAAGTGCTTGAACGTTTCTCAATGACAAATTCCAAGAAAGGGCGTCTACCGTCCCGCCATGGAATTCATCTTTCAAAGAAGCAGTCTCCCCAGACTCCTGAAGAGGAAGATGCAATGAGAAAAGTTCCTTACGCATCTGCAGTTGGAAGTCTGTGTATGCCATGTTGTGTACTAGACCAGATATCTGCTATGCTCAGGGAGTAGTGAGCAGGTATCAGTCAAACCCAGGACCGGAACATTAGATAGCAGTTAAGCATATCCTGAAGTATTTGAGACAGACTAGGGATTATATGTTAGTCTACAAGGGTGATGTTCTGAACCCTGTAGGTTACACCGATTCAGATTTTCAGACTGATGTCGATGACAGGAAGTCTACTTCTGGAATGGTGTTTACTCTTGGGGGTGGAGCTGTGATTTGGAGAAGCGTAAAGCAGTCTGCAATCTCAGATTCCACCATGGAGGCTGAGTACATAGCCGCGTCAGAAGCAGCTAAGGAAATAGTCTGGCTAAAGAAGTTCTATTCGGATCTTGGTGTTATTCCAGAAATGGATAAACCGCTTGTGTTGTTTTATGACAATACAGGAGCGATAGCCAACTCAAAAGAACCTCGAAGTCACAAGAGGAGTAAGCATATAGAAAGGAAGTATCACATTATTCGAGAATATGTGGCCAGGGGAGATGTGAAGGTTATGAAGATTGCAACTGAAGACAATCTTGCGGATCCGTTTACAAAGACACTACCAGAAGCTACATTTGATAAGCATATCAAGGAGATGGGATTAGTAGAATTAAGGTATTAGTTTCAATTAGTGCAAGTGGGAGTTTGTTGGGGTTTTATGCCCTAATTAAAATCCAAATTCTTTGTAATCTCATTTTATTATCAATAAAAGAATAGAAATCATTTTTTGACTTGGTTAATTACTTTGCTCACATGTTTTATTTTCATGATTATTTGTTTAATATAAACTTCTATTAAATCCCGAGCATATAGCTAATCTTATTTATAATGACATAATCACAGTGGAATATAAATATGATTATATGTTCAAAATAAGTTAGTCCTAAGATTAGTCAGTGCACCGGATTTACACTGACTTGCCAATCTACGATATGATCTACTTACACATTACAGTGTTATGTTCTTTCCAGAACATTAGCAAAGTAGATAAGATCGGATGTATTTGTTACATCGGACAGGACCGATATTGACAGTTGATAAGATAAGTAAACATACCGTTATTATCTATTCTAGTCATATCATATAGTTGACCATAGGTCAATTCAATCTCAATTCTGAGTGGTTAGTATTCTAACTGATTGTATTATTTGAGTTCTTTTACTTGTTCGTTACCAGCTTACCCTACGGACTAGCCCATACTTACATCTTGGGAACTCGGTAGTATAATTGAGTGGGAGTGTTAATCATAGATATGAACTTCTATAGCTTCTGATGAAGAAGTGAAACGATGGTTTCCTTTTAGTTTGGTTCAAGGTGTTAAATGATAGAGATCTCATTTCAGTAATTAAATTAGTTTACTGAAATATCATTTACAAGGAACTAAGTGTTTTAAGGATAAAATACAATGAGGGGTAAAACGGTATTTTAAGTCCTATCTCAATGTAGACCGTCTATAGAGGATTGAGTGACAATTATGGTTGTAACAATGGATAATTAATAGCGTATCTATATTTGTTATAGAGCGTTCTATGAATTCAAGAGTGCAATTCCAAGTCTATAGTGGAGTCACGAGGAATTAATAAGTTAGTAAATTTATTTGTTAGATTTATGATAACTTATTGGAGCTTGATTTCATAGGCCCATGGTCCCCATTGTACCTTGGATAAAATCATCTAGATAGTCTCAATTAATTGATTTAATCATCAATTAGAATTATCAAAGTTGACCAGGTCAATTTTGGATAGTTTCACAGAGTTGTGTAATTTTGAGAAGAAAAGAGAAATTATGGCAGATTTATTAATTAAGATAAATTAGTATCTAAATTAATAAATAAGTTTAAATCAAGGTTCAAATTATAAATAATTAATTTGATAAAGGATTTAAATAATTATTTAATTAATTAAATCAATAGAAAATAATACATGCCTTGATTTTAAGTCCAATGGGCTTATAATCAAATGGGAAATTTCATGGGCCTATAGCCCATGATAATTTCGACCTAGGGCTTCAAAATGGCTGTTATTTTATTGATTTTTTAATTAAATTAAATGGCCTAATTGAGTCTATAAAAGGAGTGCTTATAGAGAAGTCAAAACAAGGGTTTTTGATAAGTCAGATTTTCTGATAGTTTTATATTCTCTCTAAACACAAGTCCTTTTCTAAGCCACTTTGTTATTTTCTCTTCTTCTCTCTATATCTATCTCATGTGTTGAGAATTGCCCACACTAGTCTAGGTGGTTCTAAGGATACATTGGAAGATCGTGAAGACAATAGAAGATCGGTTCAGTTTCTTGATAATACTCTGCGACAGAAAGGATACAAGAGTTAGAGAAACTGAAGGAAGGACTCTTAATTCCGCTGCGTATACTGTAAGTATTATATTATTTGTTTCTCTTTGAATTCGATTTTAGAAACATGTTTTAGGCTATCTCGTATTAATTTGTTTAATATTAGATATACAAGAAAATAAATAAAGATCCTGTATAAGCTTTTTCCAACAACATCCGCACAACGTTGCCCTTGAAAACAACATGTGGACCAAGACGATGCTAGAAGTTCAGCCTTAAGCCCTGCAAATCCCCATCCTAGTTACCTGATAGCCAACGAGATGGAAAATTCCAAGTTAAAGAACCACCTTGCCCAAGCCAAAAAGAAAATTGAGGAGATTTTAGCTCGATTACCCCCTCTGGCAACTAATGCTAATGTCGGAAGGAGGCAAAGTGGGTCCCACTGGAATAATTGACCTAATATCAGTAGCTCTGCCAAAACTACAACTCTGTGTTCCGTACCTTCTAAATGGACTCTGCAAAATACTCAACCTACCATTTCCAATAGGAATCATCCACCTAACATTAGTCGTTCTATCCGAACTGCGACTTTGAGAGTCATATCTTCTGAACGGATTCTGTAAAATGCTCAACCTACCAATCCTCGCAGAAATAATAATTCCACTCACACTCTGGCCAAACAAGTCGAGCTGAAGCACATTCAAGGAGAAGAGACGTCCCTGCAAATCAACCCATGCCTGGGCTAGCTGTTATGGGCTGGAGAAATGAATATGCACTGCATCTAACTTGAGAAATTGGAGTAGACCAAGGGCGAGCTAATCTAGTGTATCCTAATGGAACAAGGATAACTTCGCAAATAAGGCATCCTCCATCGCTGAATCGACACCCAATGCCACCTCGCCCACAGAGGAATGCTTCAGCCCAAGGGAATAGCAAGAGAAATCCTCCCATCTCAAAAGATGCTTATATCTCGCGATCTTGCGCCAATAACACATATGCTCGATCCAAGCCATGAGTTGTAAGTATTACGAATGATAGCTACTGGACAGAGAGTCAGCGCAGAGACATGCATGAGAGTGACCTAAGGAATCATTTAAGCTCCACGCAAAGACTTCACTCCCACCCACAATTTGATCTATGTGGTTATCTAAACTCATGAAGAGGACATGAAGCTTCACATATGATTTGAGTTATAGTCAGGCCAGGGGAGATGCGTCTATTGTACATGAAAATCGGAATGTCCTCCTAACTGAGCTCAGGCTTGGAGAGATAATAACCCATCTAACGCATAAAATAGGGTGGGAACTTGTAACTAGTTCGCAAATAACCTAGAGACCAAGGATCCAACCCTCGAGTGGTTGGCTATAATAGAGGAGCACATGAAAAAGACTTCTACCCAGAAAAGACATTGATGATTATGCTTCTCATGAGGAGCTCGAGCCTTTTGCTCCTCATATTGCGACAGCTCCGTATCCTGCCTTCTTTAGGATGTTGACCATGCCTATGTATAATGGAACCATTGATCCATCCAATCACCTAGGGACCTTCAAACAATATTCAACACCAGATTGCTACGTAATTTAAATGTGAAACCAATATTTTATCTTATTCTTGTATTGTATAATGAGCTTATTTTGTAAAAACGATCTAGAATATTCATAAATCCTAATCGCTTAGGGGCATATAACCCTGGAAGAATCTTTGTAGTATTCAACTAATTTAGATAAAATTTTCGAAACTTAAAATTTGGAAAATTTATTATTCTACCACTATTTAGATCTCGATTTTTTAAAGAAATTTCGAACATGAACTAAGTACGGAAAATTCAAAATAAAACAACACCTATAATTCGACTAGGATAACCAGGTACGAGGCCTGATTCTTAACCGATGTAATGCTATTAGGCGAACAAACTATTTGATATAACCAGGTCATCGACCAGAATTAACTTGTCAAGCCATCAAGTGTTTATCTCGATCTAAAGGTGGCGTTTAAAAAAAAGAGTTTATAAACATGGCTATTTAATAGATTAAGGGGGAACAAAAAATAGATTAGAAATTAGTAAATATGTATGAACGTAAGTATGTGAATAACTAGAGGAAAAATAACCTTGAACTAAGCCCAGAGGCGAATGTCTCAGCATTTGAAAGCTTAATAACAAAGGCTCAACGAACCTAGAATGAAACATAAAAATAAGGAAAAAGAATAGGACACCTTAGACATCACTGAGCTCCGAAAACTTGCCCATGTGACGTCACCTCTTCATCACCCCATTCAGGAGCTCCAGAAGCCTCCATGATCTGGGAGGGCTCTTGTAATAGTTGATTCTGGGACATGGAGAGGTATCACCCTCAAAGTTATGCATCCAGAAATGAGAAGTATCCTTCCTGGTTGTACGCCAATTACCGATATAGCATTTCCTCCAGAGATGAAGAGTCCAAGAACTTTACTTAGCTAAGTAGATAGTAGTATAATAGTAATAATAATATTATCTTTATGACTGCGGATTTTTGGTTCAGACCGGGATTTATTTGGACACTCGTAGTAGTACTTGTAGATTTTCTAAGTTTAACCTATAGTTTAAAAATATTAATTTTAACCTAAGGTTTGATTAATATGACTGAAATTGAGGGTAATATTTATTATATTATAAGGTTTAGATAAGAACCAATTAGATAATAGCACATGTTATGTATAGGTTATTAATGATTAAGTATTTTGAGGATTAAATTTATTAAGGGTAAAATTTGAATGCTCTAAGGTCAGTCAGCAGCTTTGAAAAGTTAGAGGGCTTAGTCAAGGTTGTTTACTCAATTTAAATTAAGCTAAAAATGTGTAATTTCGTGTTTAAATAATCAGCGTATGCCGATATATCGCAGCTATAGGGGGCGATATATTGCAGCACGAAGATATGAAAAACCCGAAACGATGCACGATTGCCTCGGACATACTGGCCCAGGCGACATATCACCTTTAGGGGGCGATATATCGCCCCTCTCAGCATAATTTGAAAGTTTTTGAAATTTTTTTCCATTCAAACCTTCAACCTCTTGATAAGTCCAGCACCTTTCTGAACGAGTCTTCAGCCTCTGCTGAACGATAATTCAAATTATTTTCACTAATAAAGCCATTATTTTTATTCAAGTTAAATGAGATCTTTTCATTCCTAAACTCCATAAATAGGACCTAGCACCCAAACATTTATTCATCTATTACTCTAAGTTCAGAGGCTGCAAGTTGCTAGGTGAGTGTGAGAGTGTAAACACTTGGGTTGGGAATCATAGGCTTAATCATCATAAGCTTATCAAACACTTCGGAAGTAAGGTTTTATAGCATTTCGGTTCAAGGTTTAGATTGGTCTTACAAGTCTTCAAGGTATTCCCACACTCTAGTTCATTGGTATTATTTTATTTAAGTTCTCATAGTCTTCTACTCAGCCTTCTAACCTTATTCTTTATTTTGGTTAGGAAATCTAAGAACTTGCGCATAAGTTTTTGGTAAGTATATTCTCAATGATATATGTTTTTTTTATATGTTATCTTATGGTTTTTATGTTATGAAATATGTTATGTTAAATATGTTTGTAGTCTTGGGCATATGACCTGTATGACTAACAAGCCCCAAATAGATTATGGGCATATGACTTGCTTAGCTAGCAAGACCCCACTAATCTAATGGGCATATGACTTGTTTAGTCTATGGGACCACAAGTAATAATGGCCATTATAGTATGTATGTGATATAAGTGTTATGTTATGTTTTTATGAAATTTATGTATATGGACTATGTGTTAGATTTTTCCTTGCTGGGCATTAGGCTCACTCCTTTTTGTTTATATGTGCAGGAAAATAGTCTTAGTGGCGGGAAAGGTTCTTGGAAGCTTGGAGAATGTGTATTGATGCGGAATGGATTCAAGAACCGAGCGTTTCGTTTCGAGGATGTAGTTTTGTTTCTTATGGTTTTTACATGTATTTTTCCGCATTTTATTATGTAAATAACTTTGTAATTATGTCATGTTTTGATTTTAAAACAATGGGATCCCATATCCTAAGTTGAACTTTATGTAAGCTTAACTTTTATTTTTACAAGTTTCTTAATAAAGTTATGGTATTTTCACTTGTAAGTTTTATTAAGGATTAGTGTTCATGTATAGTTTTTGTTAATGGTCCAAAAGTCTAGAGTAGTTGGATAATTACAAGAGATCCCATTGCCTCGACAACCTCCTGCTGGGCCTTCTCAGGGTCATTCTTGGTCATTTCGGTGTCCTATCTAACCCTTTCCTCGACCTCGGACAGCCACTTTTTGAGCACATGGACTTCCTCAACTTTCTAGTTGAGGTCATCGATCTTGACATGCAGGTGGTCTCGGTGCTGGCTCACCTCGATGAATTGTCCCTTTCTGATTCACTCTTTCTTCTGGGACACCACTAGAGTGGCTCTAGCCTTGTCTCTTTGAGCTCAGATCTGGGTGATGCCACAGATTCACGCTAAACAAGACTACAAAAGAAAAAAAATATATAGCAGGGTTAGTTTAGGAAAAAGAAGAAATATGATGTGAAAATGAAAAAGGGGATAACTTATAGTCAAATTCATTCCAAAGGTCGACTGTAGGATGTTTTCTGGCGAATGCTCCTCTATGGCTCTCGGGTCCTTGATGTTCACCTCATTGGCATGCTCCACCAGATGATTTCTCATCTCATAGAGGGACCCACGTAGTGCTTTCGGGAACCTTCCGACCTCGAATGGCATAACTGGGAGTTGCACATATTGGACCTCACCTTGTACAACTTGAGGAATCGGAGGAGATTCGAAAGGAAGAGGCGGAGGATCTTCGTTAATGGTAACTGTGGTTACCTGAGTTGGCGGCTACTTTGACTGCTACTACTTTTGGGAGGAGCTGGTACCTTTATCTTTTGCATGGGAGCCAGTGGTAGCTCCAGCTCCAGAGGCAGTATTCTTTTATATTTTCTGCCTCTTGATGACGGGCCCTGCTTCGGCCCTAGTAGGCTTGAGGGATCTCTTTAGGACCACGGTTTCTTCTGCAAAAGGGCAAGCACAAGTGTCACGACTCCAGCCCTAGGCCATGACAGATTTGTAATATCCATAATTTGGGTGGTGAAAGATCAAACTTTGACCCTTGTTGGAAAAGAGTCCTTATAAATGATCATTGAGTTTGAATTAAATAGTACTATAATTATAAGTCAAAATAATGGAATAACTCCTATAATTATATATAAAAATATTAGTGATAAAAGCATGATCATTTATCATTATACGTAGAGCAATAATATCCCCACAGTTATGTAGTCGCCAGCCATTTAAATTTAATAAGTCATAAACACCCAAAATAATACTTACCATCCACCATTCCTCATTCCTAACTATTACATAGCTAATTCAGATATACCGATCATTATGCTCAAAATCAAATACATATATAATGTTAAAAAGATAGGACTATGACACTAAATAGAACTTGGCTAAACACATTGGCTCCATCAATAATTCACCTTATCCACATTCGCATCACTAGGTTCCTGGAATGGGAGAGATATAGGGTGTGAGCTTATAAATCCCAATAGGAAAGCAACTAATATCATAGGACCCAAAAAGTTGAATAAAACCCCTGCATGGTTAACTTTGAAAATAAAACATATATCATCAAATATAAACCAAAATAGAGAGAAACCACAAATAATAATAAGAGCATAGCTGCATGTGCACATCATGCCATCCACTAGATCCCTTGTTCCCATTACCCACCATAGAAAAAACCAACATCCTAAACTAGGTAGCCAGACCTAATAACCACCACAAAGGGAGACTCAAAAGACTTCCTGTATACAGATGCCAGGTCTTTACACCTACAAGTGAGTGGACTCCTGATATACCTACGGTGACACATACACTAGGTCATGAAACAACCACATGCACAATTCATGATCACTATGGGTCTCATCAGTATAACCAAATGCACGTAAACATGGAAATAAAGAAACATATTCCCTTTATATTTTCATTCGAGTCAAATCGACACTCCTAAGTTTAACGATGATCATTGAGTGATTTAGTTCAATTTTAATATCACATTTCTAATTATAGTATTATTACATTGTGGAAACTATGGGGTTTAGGCTCTTCCTCTATGCTAGACTCGTTTTAGCTAAACGACAAGGTATTATCTAACAATATAGTACATTCGTGATAACTTTGATCTTGGCGTATGAAAAAAAGGTATCACACTGAAGAAAGGTCCCATTGAAGTCTGGATCAATGGGATGTTGGTTCACTAGCTACCTCGGGTCAAATCAGATTAACCTAAAACTTCCAGCATCCCGATTTATTTCTCTATATAGATTACCTTGGCCGAAGGTACCGGCTACTGACCTTGATTCAGCACGGCCTTGGCCAAAATCATTTCTATCTTTAGGAACCCTTCTTTTACACACCAATCGACCTATGGATAGAAAAAGAAATGCAACACAATAAGGGGCGAACCAAGCGCTCTTTCACAAGTTTGACGCAATTCGTACCTCCCAGCCCCCTTAGATACTTGTGCGACCTCCTCTTCTTCATCAACCTCCTCAATGACTGGAAGAAGCTCCTAGGTTGGAGTGAGCTCGGGGAGGGGGCCTCGGGCCCTGATGGCTAGTGTTTGATCTTTGCAAAATAGATTGCAAGCCACCATGGTGGCGTCATTAACCACCATCTGGAACTCTTTATCCTTGGCAAGAGCATGGGGCTGAGTCTCATATTGACCTCTAAGGTTCTGTAACCGCTCTATTCTCTTATATATAGTTGCACAAGGTAACAACTCGATCAAAATAAGTTTTAACTTGGTTAAGAAAGAATGTACAAAGTTCAAGAAACTGAGAGATTTACGAGGATGGCTTCAATATCGACGAGTGCAGTTCTTAAACCCATTTGACATAAAGAATTTGTCCTTATAGTCATTTGGGTGGTTGGGTATGTTGATGATAGAGGTTGTGCTTGGGAATATGGTGAGGTAATAGAACCCATCACCTCGATCCTTTTACTATACATTAACCTTGAGGCAAAAGAAATACATAATATCAGCAGGGGTGGGGACCTCCCACTCATGCTTCAAAAATAAATAATTAAACCCCGCTAGAAGTCGACACTAATTAAGGAGGAGCTGGCGAGTACAAGGAGTGCAAACCACTAGGGTGAGACCCTCCACGGATGGATGAGTCATCCTCACGATGTTGACGGTGAACCAGGGCCTGATAAACCGCCTGGGACGGCATGGCCGCAATATGTTTAGCCTATTGGCGACTTTGTTCTAAGCTGATTATTAGATATGCATATGTTGATTATTTGTGTTGAGTTTTCTCGTTGGGCTTCGGCTCACAGGTGCTCTATGGTGTAAGTAAGGGCAAGGGAAAGGTCAACCAACCATGAGTACGGAGAGCGTGAAGTGACAAGTACATGTTCGTCCTACTTGGGTGTCACAGCCAAGGTTATTTTGGGAAAATGCAATGTATGGACCTGAATTTGTTGCCTACTAGACCTCACATGTATTTGAGATGTAAATTATTTTCTAAACAATATTTTGGGATCTCAAATGCATAACGCTTTATAATTTCAATGAATGACTACATTTCCAAATTAAATGACTTTTATTACAGTTTAGCCACACTTTTAACGTAAAACCTCGATTAGCGAGTTAATTGCACGTCTTAAACTCACCTAATAACGACTCTAACGAAGTAGGGCGTTACAACTTGGTACCAGAGCGAGCCAAGGTTTATGGTTCCTGGAGATTGACCGAACATGTATGCTCGCTGCCAGTCACAAGCTCGACTCAGAGTTGGTTGGTAATGATTGAGTTATATGTTTGATTGCTTGTTTAAATGCCCTGTTTGCCTGATTATTTTATATAGAGCATGATGAATGTGTTAACATATGCATGATGTTAGGGCATGACTCCTTGATTGTTTGTGCTATCTGTGTTTTGTGGTTGGTTGTTATGTATTGGGAGGTGGTTTTGGATGTTGTTATCATTCCTAATGAGCGGTGTCGTTGATTGCGGGCATATTGTTGAGATGCCTCGATGATCAATTAGACTCCGTAGAAATAGAGTCGAGGATGACAACCAGGGTCAAGACCCCTCACCTATCCCACAGAACTGGAAACAGTTATTTGCCAAGATGGAAGCTAGACTTCATCGAACAGAGGAAGAGCGTCGATAGTTAGGGAAACAAGCCCTGAGTCAGGGAGTTGGGTTGTAGATTCCTCAGGCTGTGGCGCCAATGCCAGTGCAACTTATTATGGAAAATAGGTAGGAACCTTTGTATGAGAGGTTCAGGAAGCAGCATCCTCACACCTTCGATGGTGGACGAGACCCATTGCGGGCAAAGCAGTGGATGAACATGATTTCTTCCACCCTGGATTTCATGAGGGTGGAAGGAAATGAGAGGGTATCTTGTGCCACATACATGTTTAGAGACGATGCCCGCAATTGGTGGGATGTAGTGACTTAGAGAAGAAATGTTCCAACTATGACCTGTGAAGAATTAAAAAACATTTTCAATGAGAAGTACTAGAGTGTTGCAGTCAAAGCTGTGAAGGTTGATGAGTTTACCAACCTAACTCAAAACCAGATGACCATTACAGAGTATGCCTTGAGATTTGACCGATTGGCGAAGTTCGCGTCAGATTTAGTGCCTACTGATATGGCACTAAGGGATCGGTTTGTGCATGAATGTCATGAACGCCCGTCACGTTAAGATAACCTTGGATCTGGGGACTACCACTTATGCACAGGTAGTGGACAAGGCTCTTACAGCTGAGGGGGCCGAGGATCAGATATGGCAAGAGGGCTCTGCTAGGCGCGATGCTAGGAGGATGGTACGTCCTTTTGCTGAATCTAGTCGGGGTAGTGGCCCCAGTGAACAGAAGAGAAAGGGCACAAACTCTTTCATTCCTCCTAGCTCGGATAGAAGGGTACGGGGTGCTTTCAGTGGCCGTCAGGGCGGGGGTGATAACTGGAGGAGTTTGCCAGTGTGTCCTCGTTGCAGATGACGACATTAGGAGGAGTGCAGGATCAAGGCCTGCTTTATCTGTGGGAGTATCAACCATTTGAAGAAGGACTACCCACAAGTTAGGAAAGAGGAGTCAAAGCAAAGCGACAATCTCGCTCCTTCCAAGGTATTCACCTTGACCCAGACTAAGGCTGAGGCTAGCCCCTCGGTCATGATAGGTCAAATTTCTAGTGATGTTTTATCTTTTACTGCATTGATTGATTCGGGGGCTACTCATTCATTTGTGCCTGCTAAAGTGATAGACCGGCTGTGTACACCTAGTGATTTGTATGCTAGGGGATTTCAGACTTTGTTGCCAACTGGAGAACTGGTAGTCTCAAGGAGATGGGTTAGAGCTTTGCAAGTAGAGATAGACAGTAGGGAGTTGTCTATTGATCTGAATGAGTTAGTGATGGATGACTTCAACGTGACCCTAGGGATGGATTGGCTATCGAAGTACGGGGTGACGATTGACTGCAAGCGCATGATGGTCACTTTTGAACCGGAATGGGAGATGCCCTTTATATTTGTGTCGGTTGGACCGAGTGAGACCAGACTGGTATAAGAGTTTCCACATTGTTCCCCGTAGAATTGCCAAGGTTTCCGCCACAGCAGGAGATTGAGTTTCTTATACAGTTGGCGCCAGGGGTGGAGCCAATTTCTAGGACACCATATAGAATGGCTCCGGCAGAGTTGATGGAGCTAAAGATTCAGTTGTAGGAGTTACTAGATTTAGGATTCATCAGATCGAGTTTCTCACCATGGGTGCACCAGTGTTGTTCGTCAAGAAGAATGATGGACCTTTAAGAATGTGTATTGACTATAGGCAGCTGAACAAGTTGACCATTAAGAACAAGTACACATTACCTAGGATTGACGACTTGTTTGACCAGCTACAGGGGAAGACAGTGTTATCTAAGAATGACCTTCGGTCATGTTACCAATAGTTAAGGATTAAAGAGGAGGATATACCAAAGACCGCATTCCGCAAGAGGTATGGACACTATGAATTCCTGGTTATATCCTTTGGATTAACCAATGCCCCTACAGCTTTCATGGATTTCATGAATAGGGTCTCCAAGGAATATTTGGACAAGTTTGTGATCGTGTTTATTAACGACATATTGGTGTACTCACAGTCATAGAAAAAGCACGAGCAACATTTATGCCTGGTATTATAGCACTTGAGAGAGCATAAGCTATATGCTAAGTTTAGCAAGTGCGAGTTTTTGCTACCGCAACTCACGTTTTTGTGCCATATGGTCAGTAAGGAGAGGATTCTGGTTGACCCAAGCAAGATTGAGGCAGTGAGAGATTGGCCTAGGCCGAGCAATGTACCAGAACTTAGATGCTTCTTAGGGTTGGCAGGGTACTACCGGTGGTTCGTTGAGGAATTCTCTACGATAGCCACAACATTTACTGAGTTAACATGAAAGAAGACTAAGTATGTATGGATAGACAGGCGCGAGTATAGTTTCAAGGAATTGAAGCGGCGGTTAAACACTAATTCAGTATTAAGTCTGCCATCAGACAATGAGAAGTTTGTGGTTTATTGTGGTGCTTCCAGACAAGGTTTGGAATGTGTGCTGATGCAGGCCACAAAAGTGATAGCCTACGCTTCGAGACAACTGAAGGAGTATGAGCAGAGATATCACACACATGATCTAGAATTCGCGGCGGTGGTGTTTGCACTTAAGGTTTGGAGACATTATTTATACGGAAAGAAGTGCAAAATACACACCGACCATAAGAGTTTGAAGTACTTCTTTACTCAGAGGGATATGAATATGTTCCAGAGACGGTGGCTGGAACTCGTAAAGGATTATGATTGTGATATCCTATACCATCCTGGGAAGGCCAATGTAGTGGCCGATGCATTGAGTCGGAAGGGCCCAGGACAGTTATTCAGTTCAAGGAAGATATCAGATAAGTTAGCTGAGGGGATGCAAAAGCAGGTATAGAATTGGTGGTTGGTCAGTTAGCCAACGTAACTCTTCAGTCTACACTCCTTGAAAGGATTAAGGATGCACAAGGGGAGGATCCCTAGTTGAGAGGGCACAAAGAGAGCGTCTTAGCCGGAGCAGCTAAGGACTTCTCTGTTTCGGAGATGGGCCTATTGAAGTACAAAGCCTAGATTTGAGTTTCGATGGATTCTGGTATTCGCTGAGAGATCTTGAATGAATCACATACCACTCCCTATTCTTTACAGCCGGGTACAACAAAGATGTACCAAGATTTGAGGACCTTGTACTGGTGGTTGGGAATGAAGAGGGACGTGGTGGACTATGTGCCCAAGTGTTTGACTTGTCAGTAGGTAAAGGCTGAACATCAGAGACCAGCAGGGTTGTTGTAGCCACTAAGAATTCCGGAGTTGAAATGGGAGGATATCACCATGGACTTCATGGTCGGATTTCCGAAGACCATGGGACAACATGATTCTGTGTGGATGATTGTGGACAGGTATACCAAGTCTGCCCACTTTTTGCTTGTTACGACTACTTATACAATTGAGCAGTATGTTGAGTTATATGTGAAGGAAATTGTACGACTTCATGGGGCTCCAAGGTCGATAGTGTCCGATAGGGACCCCACCTTCACTTCCATGTTTTGGGAGAGCCTGCAGAAGGCAATGGCCACATAGTTATGGTTTAGTACCACTTTCCATCCTCAAATGGATGGACAGTCTAAGAGGACGATTCAGATATTGGAAGATATTCTACGAGCCTATGTACTGGATTTTGGGGTATCTCCCTTTGATTGAGTTTTCGTACAATAACAGTTATCAGGCGACTATCGAAGTGGCTCCGTATGAGATGTTATGTGGGAGGAAGTGTAGATCACCTATCCATTGGGATGAGAAAGGTGAGAGAAGATATCGGGGTCTTGAGATTGTTCAGAGGACCAATGAGGCGATAGAAAAGATTAGGGCTCAAATGCTCACCTTCAAAAATCGTCATAAGAGTTACTCAGACTTGAGACGTAGAAGCATAGAGTTTTAAGTCAATGATCATGTGTTTCTCAGAGTTTCTCCCTTGAGAGGGGTGAAATAGTTTGGGGTTCGGGCAAGCTGAGCCCTAGGTTTGTTAGCCCCTTTGAGAATCTGGAATGGGTTGAAGAGGTAGCTTATAGATTAGCAATGATTCTAGCTCTATCAGGGGCTCACAATGTGTTTCACATATCCATGCTCCGGAAGTATGTATCAGATTCTACACATGTACTGAGTTATGAGAACTTAAAGCTGGACCAGGATTTGTCATATGAGGAGAAGTCGATTCAAATTCTTGATCGAAAGGATAAATTCTTGTGGAGCAAGACCATCGCCTTGGTGAAAGTGCTGTGGAGGAACAGTAACGTAGAGGAGGCGACGTGGGAACTTGAGAGAAATATGCAGGATCGGTATCCCGAGTTATTCAAGTAATTTCGAGGATGAAATTTCTGTAAGGAGGGGATAGTTGTAGCATCCCAAATTTGCTAATAAAGCTTAGGGCCTTGATTAGCGTGCCTGGAGGGCAATAATTGATTTATTATGTTAATATGTGAATTTGATGAGTATGTGATTAGAAATGCATGTTTAGGTGAATTAAATATGCATGTGGGCCCCATTTGGTTTTGAGGGGCATATTTGTAATTTTAGCCCATTGAGGACCATAAATGCTATATTTATGAGTAGATTGATTGACACCACGAGTAAGTGGTGATATATCTGTGATGCAGGATCCGAGACAGTCCCAGGGAGCAGTTTAGCTAGAAAGACACAACGGGGTCAAATACCAGGTTCGGGAGGAGCCTAGGAGTATTTTGGGTATATAATATGAGTTTGGGATTTATTGAGTAATAGGTAGTAATTTAGTAATGATTTGAGTATGCTGGGATTAACGGGGATTTGTAGGAGTACTAGAGGACTTAGCGGGATTCGGCAAATGACTAAATTACCCTTGGTGGTATTTGAGGACTTAGACTAATTTAAGGGGGCAATTCAGTCATTTTGGTTGAAGTACATATACAATTTGGAAGCTAGGGACTCTAGAAACACTTAGACAAAACAGAGAAAAGGAAGGAAAAGAACCAAATTTCTCTCAACTTTCTGTTCCATTCTGTTCTCTCTCTCTCTCCATGGTGTTGGATTTTTGAAAGATCTTAGGCTAGAAATTCAAGTGTTCAGAGGTTTAGTTAGGATCAAGATTAAGTTTTTAATTTAGTTCTTTGTTGAATTCTGCTGGGAAGTGTAGTGATTGGGAGATTATTTATGTTTTGTTTGTGGGTGGTTGGGATGAAGTTTTGGCAAGGTTAAGCTTAAGAGTCTGGTAATTTAAGCTTGGAACAGGATTTGAAAGCAGCTCAGGGTCGAATTCCTACTCAAGGTAATAATTTCATTAATTTCTTAAGTGAATTTTCTAGTGTGGTTTAGGTTCTGGGGTGTTTTAAACCTCTAGGTGATTTTGAGCTTGGATGAGTGTATAAGTTAGTTTCCAGGTGTTTATGTGTTGTGATGTTTTTCATTTGGAGTTTTTGGTCGAATTGGAATTTGGGTGTACTTGGTTAATGATTTAGGTAAGTTTTGGCTCGGGAAAAATATTGGGAAAAACCCAGTTTTCTTGGTTCGTGTATGAGCGTCGCAACCCTATTCTTCTGTGTCGCGACATTGGGATGAGTATGGATAAGGAGCCCCTTCTGGGCGCCGCAGCCCCTGTAGGTCTATCTCGTGGCGCTAGGCCATTTTTAGGGTGTTGGATTTTTTGTTTTTAGGGCCTTGGCCCATGGGGCTTGGGGGACGCTTTCGCCACCTTATGTGGGGAAACTGGAGGTCCCGAGAGCACGGGATTGGTTCTGGGGTACTATTATGAATTGGTTAGTAACGAGAGTGTTATTTGTGTGTTGTGACTAGGTTTTCAGCGAGGCTCGGGTTAGAGGACTGTGCTCAGGATTTCAGTGCTCAAGATGCTCGGAACACAGGTAAGAAAACTGTTGTACCCGTCGAGTAGGGCGTGGCCCTATAGTTTTGTATAGCAGGGCACCACCCTATGTGATTGAATTGCAGGGCGTAGCCTTATTATTTATGTTCTGTATTTGTTTAAGTATTTATTGATTATATGCTATGTGCTGCATACTTGTCAATGAATGGAAAGGTCGGGAATGGCGAAGGTCGAGAATGGCAGGAAGCCGGGTACGGCAAGGGGCCGGGAGCGTCATTAAGCATGTGGAGTGCAAGGTTGAGTACAGCAATGGCTGGGAGCAGCGTTGAGCACACGGAGTGCAAACCGCTAGAGTGAGACCCTTCACAGATGCATGATTCATCCTCAGGGTATAGACGACGAACCCAGGGCCTAGTAAAGCACCTGGGATGGCATGGCCGATATATGTTTAGCCTGTTGGCGGCTTTGTTATATGTTGATTGATAGATATGCTTATGTTGATCATTTGTGTTTAGTTTTCTTGTTGTGCTTCGGCTAACGGGTGCTCTGTGGTGCAGGTAAGGGCAAGGGATAGGTCGACCAACCATGAGTACGGAGAGCGTGAAACGACGTGTACATGCTCGGCCTACCTGGCTGTCATAGCCAGGGTTATTATGGGAAAATACAATATATCGACTTGAATTTGTTGCCTTGTCGACTTTAAAGGCAATTTGAGAAGTAAATAATTTTCTAAACAATATTTTGGGATCCCAAATGTATAACACTTTATAATTTCAATTAATGACTACATTTTCAAATTAAATGACTTTTATTACTGTTTAGCCACACTTTTAATCTAAAACCTCGATTATCGAGTTAATTGCAAATTTTAAACCCATTTAGTAATGGCTCTAAGGAAGTAGGGGGTTACAACTTGTTTATTTCATATTCTTTTATGAATCTCATGTTAATACATGCTTTTGAATGATGAGACATCGAAAACACTGAAGACATGATTTTAATTTTGCACAAGACTTGATGAGTTGTCTTTCCATTTTTTGCCCTAGTATCTATACATTCTTTGTCCTAGTTTTCCCTACCTTTTTTAGCAGCCAAAAAATGTCTTGTCCAATAAATATTCTTTGCAAAAAGGTTTGAAGCATTCAAAGCTTCATTGTTCATTGGCCTATGGTGGTTTGGTCATTTCTCACCATTCTTCTTGAAAATTTTGTGCAAAGCTTGAAAAGAGTTCAAGCTAAGTCTCACGGGGAGCTTGAGCAGTAGCTGGAGGGAGTCTAGCAAGAACACATTACCAGCGGAAGGCTGGTTGCTTGAAGATCTTCACAAAAATAGGGAGTTATTTGTTATTTATAAAACAAATTAAAAGGGATATTTAAATTATTTTACTATTTTGTATCTTGTAACAATTTTGAGTATTTTTAGTGAATTTGCTTCACCTTTAACTAGGTCCCATGGAGTAGATGGTGAGAAATCATGGCTGAACCATGTAAAAATGATCGTGTCATTTTTTTTTTACACCTATCCTTGAACTAAATCTTATTTTTATTTGTTAATCTAAAGAGGTAATTGAGTAGTTGTAGTTAACTAAATTTTATTTCGTACCAGAGCTTGTGTAGTGATCCTTGCTTGTGTTTTGTTAGTTTATTTGCTTCTGCTCTACTTAAAGTGATTTTTTGGTTCCCTGGGGGCTGAGTGCATTTGTTTTTGTTTGCCTTTTTCTTGTTGTGTTTTTTTAATAGATTCGTTCAAAGAAGGCGGGTCTACTACTATACCCCCATGCTTGATGCAACCAACTATGCTTGTTGGAAAGCATAGATGAGAGCTTTTCTCAATGCTATTGATGAATGTGTTTAGAGTGTCGTGGTTGATGGCTGGACTCTTCCTACCATCATGGATGGTGAGGACAGTAAACGAATGTAACGCCCTGGTTACCCCAGAACAGTTACAGTGAACGGTGAACCAAAAATTTGACCCGCTACCCGAGTCATTAAACACTGATAATGCCTTAGAGCCATTCAACACTGATATCGATTAGATCTAATCTTCATTTGGCCCTGCGTTCATGATGCTATGCCATATCTGACTCTTAGGTCAGTGTCCATGACTAGTCAGTACATATACAAGTAAACAACATTCGCTAGCATTTAATAGGAAATCAATGTCCACATTTATCAATCAACATGCCTCAATACAATCACGCATGTCATATATACACAGGGTGCCGTTTTCTTACCTCCTGTTCGAGCGAGTGATATAATAAGAACGTCCCCTGAGAACGATCAACCTTATGGTCCCTTAGCGGTTACCTAGTCATAGCCAATTATGGGATTCCATCAATAAAATGAATAAAAAAGGGTTCCCAAACCAAAACCTAGCCTTAGAGACATCCAATACTACTAAACTGGGTAGTAGGATCGACCCCGAGGCCTAAGGCTAGCATCCCCGAGCCAAAAACCCATATCTGGCCAAAATGCCACTAAGGGCCACGACCCAGCCTAGCCATGTCCAAGCCCACCCCTCAAACAGAGGCGGCCTCCTTCAGCACCCCTCAAGGGCCGCGACCCTCCTTGGCCATGCCGCGGCCAAACCCCCAATTCAGCAATTACCCTGGATTTTTTCCTCCCTTGCGATTTTCCTCGGAACCAACCTTTCAAACCAAGCTCAAACATCACTCAAACATCCAATATAACCCCTAAACTTGATCTATAGCACTCCCTTATCAAAACCCAAGTTAAACCCCAACCAAAACTTCCATTAATTCCAACTATCCTCAACAAAATCACAAGCTGAAAACTAACACCAAAACAGAGCAAACCAGAAAACTAGTGGCTAGAAACTTACCTCAAACTCAGGTTGTGATGGTCTTCAATGGTGGAACACTCCCCTAAACTCCCAAGGTCTACTTCCCAAGCTTGAATCCTCAACAAGTGCTCAAAAATCCCAAAGAAGATGAAGGAGAAGGAAGGTACGGGTAAGCTTCAAGACATGCTCTGTTTTCCCTCTGTTTCACAACCAAAGGTAGTTTATCTCTATCCTAGGGGTAAAAAGACCATTATACCCATAGGTAAATTAAGGGTTTCTAAAGACTCCTAAGGGAAAATTTGTCGTTTTCAACCTATCTCATTAATCATAATTAACGATCTCCAATTCCCGCTATTTTCGATAATCACAAACACCAATAATTCACATCCCGTTACCCTTTAATTCCTGGTAACGCTCTAATCATTAAAATCACCCCGAGCCCCGAACTTAAACCCGTTATGACTAGACTGCTAATCAATAATCCAAGATCATCTCATGCCGAATAGCTTGAACAAACCCACATTATGATGTGGTCTCAACAACATATCACCGACATGCATACAAATATACAATTATACTCTCAACGGGCCAAATTATCATCACATCCCTGTAATTTAAAATTTGGACCCACATGCATGCATTTAACATCATATTATAATATAATTCACATATACATGCATATTATCATTTAATGGAATAATTATACAAGTATGGCCCTCTCGGCCTACTATTCCCGCCATTAAAACACATCGGAGAATTCGGGGCATTACAACGAAAGCCCATGCCGAAATGGACAATGGATGAGAATTAAAAGGTTAATTGAAACTCTAAAGGAGTTCATGCTATCTTTAATGTTGTTTTTGTATGTCAAATGAAGGCTATAACGAATTGTGAAATAGCCAATGATGCCTGGGATAAGTTGCAAACTAAAAATGAAGGAACAAAAAATATCAAAAAATTTAGATTGAGATCTCTTACTAATGAATTTCAAAATATAACTATGAGAGATGATGAATCTATTACTGAGTTTCATGCTAGATTATGTGACATTACTAATGAATCATTTGCTCTTGGTGAAACTTATCCGGACTCCAAGCTTGTGTGGAAGGTGCTCGGAGCTCTCCCTAGGAAGTTCAAGTAAAAAGTTACTTCCATTAAGGAATGTCATGATATCGATACCCCTGATTTGGATGAGCTGATTGGATCATTGCAGAACTATGAACTCACTATGAAAAGGTGGTCCAAAGAAAATAAAGATTAGATTCTAATGGAGTTGCCTTATCTTACAAAGTTGCTAAAAATATTTTTGTGGGAGATTCTCATGAGAATTTAGATGAGGAAAAAGTTCCAGTGCTCACCAAAAATTATGCTATGTTTCTGAAGAACAATATAAAAAAAGGCAGCGATGATTTCAGAGGAGAAAACTCAAGTAAACCTCTCACCTTTCCTCGAAAGTATACTAGTATGGGGGAAAAGGGAAATCCAAAGGGTATTCAATGTCGTGTGTGTGAAGGCTTCAGGCTTATACAAACTAAGTGTGCTAGCACCTTGATGAAAAAGGGGAGAGCTTTCGCTGCAACCTAGAGTGATAGCGAAGAGGATTAAAAAGCTGCTGAAGAGGAGAGTTGGAATTTGGAAGAGAACTTCGTTGCCTTCACTGTTAAGACATCCAAAACACCATGTTCAGACACTCACTCAGATGGAGTGTATAGTGACGAGGATGACTTGGACATTCAAAAAGCCTATGAACAATTGTATTATGAGTGGGTTAGTGTGATAAAGAAGGCAAAAAGCCTGGAGGTTAAAGTGGGAGAGCTCGAAGAAGAAAGGAGAAACTTGTTAGGAAAGGTTGAATTTCTTACTTTGGACATTGAAGAGAAAAGAGTTGCTTTAGAAGAAATGCAAGTAAAGGTGGATTATGCAAATAAAAACAATGAGGCATGCACTATGGGGTAGGATTTATTTGACAACATGATGGGAATTGGTCAGTTTTCTAGAGAAAAATATGGTATCGGTTTCAATCAACCATTAGTTAGTAAAAAGAAAGATCTTCAGAGTTCATCTCAAGAAGTGCCTCACATTCGTCTTTCTCATCTTACTACTCCTACAAAACCTCCGGCCACAAGAAACTTTATTCCTTTTTGTCATTTCTGTGTAAAAAAAGGGCCATATTCGTCTAAGATGTTACAAGTTGATCTGTTAGTTGTCTCAGCTCATAAAAACCTCTAAAGACAAGCCATTTGTCTTTCTTGTTTAAAGAAAATTATGGAGGTCGAACAATGCTCAAGCTAATGCTCTAGTTGTTCATACCTCTCTACTTGCGTGCAATAGTGATCAATGGTTATTTGACAATGGGTGTTCTCGCCACATGACAGGAAAAAAACATCTCCTCACTAATCTTTTGTCTCATGTTGAGGGATATGTCACTCTTGGAGATGGAAGTAAGGGAAGAATTATGGGTCTACCTCCTATGGAAAATGTTCTCTATGTTGAAAGATTGGAGGCTAACTTATAAGTGTTAGTCAAATCTGTGATGAAGGGTGCACGGTTTTGTTCTTCAAGACTGACTGTATTGTTGGTGCAACATCTGTTTCACATGTCTTAAAAAGAATGAGATCGAGTGACAATTGATATCTTTTGAGTACTATCATGGGGTGCAATGTGTCAAAGACGGATGAAACATAAGTATGGCACTACAAGTTGGGTCATCTGAACTATAGAGATCTCAGCAAACTTGTAAAATTGAAAGTAGATATGGGTGTTCCAAATTTACACTCTTTGAAATACAAAGTGTGCGAACCTTGTTAACTCGGTAAACAAGTCAGGAGTAGCCCCCTCCTTTGAAGCTTCTGGTTACTTCTCATGTTCTGGAGCTGCTTCATGTTGATTTGATGTGTCCCATGCAAACAGAATGTCTCTGTGGAAAAAGATATGTTTTATGGTGTGCATGGATGATTATTCTCGATTATCTTGGATTATATTTCTTAGAGAAAAATCTGACTCTTTTTATAATTTCAAAGGATTGTGTCTCTCTTTGCAAGTTGAAAAGGGTTAAAAGGTCCAGAAAGCGATTCATCTTCGAAGTGACCATGGCAAAGAATTTGAAAACATCTTCGTTGATTTTTGCTATCTAGAGAGGATAGCTCGTGAGTTGTCAGCGCCCAAAAATCCTCACCAAAATGGTGTTGTGGAAAGAAAAAATCAAACTCTCCAAGATATGGCTTAAGTTATGTTGAATGCTAAGAAATTATCCAATAGACATTGGGCTGAAGCGGTGAACACAACTTGCTACATTAGCAATAGGGTGCATCTTCGTCCTAGCACTAAACAAACCACTTATGAGATATGGAAAGGCAGAAAACCAAATTTGATTTATCTTCATGTTTCTAGTTGCAAGTTCTACATTCTCAATGATAGAGAAAAGCTTGGCCAGTTTGACGCCAAGAGTGATGAAGGAGTGCTTTTGGGGTACTCTACCAATAGTCGTGTTTATAGAGTCTACAACATGAGGAAAAAGGCAGTTATGGAATCCATCAATGTGGTGTTTAGTGACTTGGAAGACTTTGCTAGTTACTTAGAAGAAGAAGAAATACACACTCTTATCGTCACATATATTCTACATGCTACATCACAAACTACAGATGAACTAAGCAGGTCCAAAATTAAGGAAATTGATGCTACCACTGAAACCTCTGAAGCTTCCAATGTGTCTTCCATTCCAGAGAATGTTGTTCCTTTAGATACAAATATTCATAAGGAAAAGGGACCACCCACATGGATTCCCAAAGTTCATCAATTATCCTCCATTGTTATAAATCAAAATGAGGTAACGATCACTCAAAAGAAACAAGATCAAGAGATTGCTAATGCTTGTTATCTTTCTTTAGTGGAGCAAAAATTAGCCATGGACGCCCTCAAAGATGAACATTGGATATGTTCCATGAAATATGAGCTTCAACTATTTGAGAGGAATGAAATGTGGACTCTTGTTCCTCGTCCTTTGGGCGCCAACATCATTGGTACGAAGTGGATATTTAGAAATAAGACTAGTGAATTGGGAAATGTGGTGTGCAACATGGCAAGATTAGTTGCTCAGGGGTACACACATATTGAGGGAGTGGATTTTGAGGAAAACTTTGCTTCGGTGGCTAGATTGGAATCCATAAAACTTTTGTTGGCTGTAGCGCGCTACATGAAGTTCAAGTTGTATCAAATAGATGTCAACAGTGTTGTCTTGAATGGAATCCTTGTGGAAGAGGCTTATGTATCACAACTTCCTGGATTTGAGGACCCTCATCATGGAGACCACGTCTACAAACTGAACAAGACATTGTATGGGCTTAAGAAAGCTCCTCGGGTTCGGTATGATCGTCTCACATCTTACTTGCTTGAGAATGGATATCCTAGAGGTAATGTTGATCAAACTTTGTTTATAAAACCTCTGAATCCTGGTATGATTTGTGCTCAAATTTATGTAGATGACATAGTATTTGGATCCACTTATGATGCACACAATCACTCATTTGCTTAACTAATGACAAAGGAATTTGAAATGAGCATGGTTGGTGAACTAAGATACTTTCTTGGTTACGAATTAAACACCTTGATAATGACATTTTTTTGTCTCAATAAAAATATGCCAAAAACATGCTAAAAAAATTTGGTTTAGAAAATGCAAAACATGCTCGCACTACAATGGCCACCACCGCCAAATTTATCAGAGACGAGACATGTAAAAAAGTTGATGCATCACTGTATAAGAGTACGATAGGCATTTTACTTTCAATCACTACAAGTCATCCTGATATTTGTTTCAGTGTTGGGGTCTGTGCTAGATATCAATCTACCCCCACTGAATTCCATCTTACTACTGTGAAAAGATTTATCAAATACCTGGCTGGTACCACTAACTTTGGTCTTTGGTACTCTTGTGATACTAATCTTTCCTTGGTTTGTTTTAGTGACTCTGATTGGGTAGGTAACCATGATAACAGTAAAAGCACTTCAAGTGGCTGTTTTTATGTGGGGAATAACCTGGTTTCTTGGCACAGTAAAAAGCAAAACTCCATCTTGCTTTCCACTGTAGAAGCAGAGTACATTGCGGCAGGGGGTTGTTGCACTCAAGTTCTTTGGATGAAACAAATGTTGAATGATTATAGGCTATGTCTTGACACGCTAACAATTTATTGTGACAATACCAATGCCATCAATCTCTCCAAAAACCCGGTTCAACACTCTCGTACCAAACACATCGACATTCGCCACTACTTTCTTTTTGAGTTAGTTGAGTCTAAAATCATTATATTATCCCATGTTGCATCTAAAAATCAACTAGCTGTTTTGATTACTAAATCTTTGAGTTCACAAACTTTGTTCACTTGAGAAAGTCAATAGGAGTTTGTATTTTAGAGTGATAATATGTGGCATTCGAAAATTAGCAATATAGTTTGAGATTTCATCTTCTATTTTGACTATTTGCATATGTGAGACTTTCTATAACTTGCTTCTTATAGTAGTATGTCTTGAAGTGGTGCAGGCTTGCTAATGCTTTCTTGTAGTCTTACTTGATGCGTGATTTTTCATCGTTGGTAATTGCATTTAATTGTCTCCCCTATTAGTGATGCCTTATTGTTTAGTGTGAAAGCTACAATTAGGTCACTTTGCTTTGTGTAGTTTGCTCCTTCACTTAGGATAGTTAGCCTATGGAGAAGGCTACCTATGTGCTTGGCTCTCTAAATGGTAATTGTTGAGGGGATTTCTAAAAAAAAAAAAAAAAAGAACAAAAATATACAAAAAAAAAAAAAATTTAAATTTTAAGGGAGAGTTTTCCTGGTATTTCTATAGCAGACAGCTCAAGAGGACACTTCACACACTAATGGAGATTGAGTTTCTTTGCTTCTTCCTAGTTGAGTTCTATCTTGTGTCATGTTAGACCACATTTTGCATCTGTCAAGTTTATGTTACAAATGCTATATGTCTGTTTCAACAATGTGAACAAAGTCTTTCATTTTTCTTTGTGTCTCTTGGACTGATGGTTATCTTTTTCTTTATTGTATTTAGTTTCATGAAATATGTAATAACTCCAATGTCCTTTATTTTTTTTTTCTCCTGTGTTCATTTTTTTAAAGAAAAAAACAAACAAAAAATGTTAGATCAGTTTGTTTTTCTTGTCTGTCTTTCATTTGTTTTAGTTGCTTGTCGTTTTTTTTTCATATCTCTCGTTTTTTTTTCAATTTAAGAAAATCTCAAAACTGTGTCTTTTTTTTGTTCATTTTCTTTCTATAGGTTTTTCCCACCGAATCGTCTCTCTCTCTACCCCGTATCCTCTTCTACCCTAATACCAATACATGATGCCCACAGTCTATTTTCCCTTCACCGCCATAACCCACCACCATCTTCATCCTCGGAGTCCTTCGAGTCCTCCCTTGTCCCCTACCTCACTCCCACCTGCTTCCTCCATCCCCGAACCCACTAACCATGAATCCTCCCCATCTTCACTGCCTTTAATCGCCCCATCTCCACCCTGTGACCCATCCCCTCCTCCACCCTGAGACCCCTCACTTCCCCTCCCACCACTTAGTGGCATTGTTACCTGCACCCAACTCACTGCCCTCCCTCTACCTGCTCCTCCCAAACCCCCGTTTATGTCAAGACACTTGATCTAAAGCGAAAAGTTGTCTCGGTGCCATTGTCTGCATCCTCATTGTTTGATACTTCTCCTAAGAAGCCCGAACCTGCCGCCAAGCAGCCCAAGCCTTCTGTAGCACCTCCCACGCCTACTGCCCAAAAGCGCGCGTATGCTCCCCTAGTTGAGCAATCATCTTCTCCTACGATAGGCAAAGGCAAGGTCTCCAATTCTGCTTCTGCGAAATTGGGTTATACCTTTCGCAATAAAAATAGGAAGTCTAAGTTTGATTCTCGCATTTCCTTGCGTAAATTGCTTCCTGATAAATTGCTAGATTATTGTGAGTTTTCTACTTGGGTGAGTATGAGATGATTGCTTTTCATGGCTGGAAATGCTCTGTTACTTATTTAATGATTCCATCTCAGACTCTTGTGCATTAATCTTACTCCAATATGTCTCCATCTATTGTGGATCCTGTGCATAAAAATTTTGGACAGATTTTCTTCCGGGGTCATTGGATCCCTTTCTCTCATGAGGTGAGTGTTGAGTGTCTCCACCTTTCCCTTGTTAAGGATCCCGACTATACAGTGGATTTCTTTACTGAATTGGATGAAGTGGCTTGCTATTTAACTGGCATTCTGACTGTCTCGTTGCCTTCGGCAAACTGCCTTGCCCATAACACTATCACTCCTCTCTAAATCATGTTGCATAACATTTCCCTTTACAACTGGTTGCCCATATCTCATTCCTCCACTGTTTTTCTGGATATGGCCAAGTTTCTCTTTTTTGTGGGTTCTCGCAAATCCGTTAGTCTTCCACATTGCATCTTTCGGGCCATTACTGATCCATCACTCTACCGAGGTACTCCTCGCATCTTACCATTTCCTTGTTTAATTCATTGTCTCACTGTCTCTGTGTCTAAGTTACACAGGCCGCTCAGTAATACCAAGATCAAGCTGAAAGCAATCAATTTAACCACGACTTAGGCCTCAAAATCAAATATAAATGGTCTCGCTGTCGAAGACCCTCTTGCTGCTACTTCCATGGGTGTGAAGAAGAACTATTGGAAATTCACATTGTTCTCTTGGTTTCATTAACTTCAGAAGTTCTTTCATGCTTTTCGTTCTAATTTTCGTTCGGCTCAGTCTCGCTCCGAGGCATTCTAAGTCGTTGTCCTCTCTCATCTTGGTCTTTCTCCGCTCTAAGTGTCCACTGCCACACATTTTGTGCATGTTGGTACTGCAGCTTCTTCTCAAGGGGAGCTCTCCATTGTCCCTCTAGCTGGACCCGTGGTTGCAGATGATCCTCCAGGTGAAGTGCCCCTTGCCACTGATCTGTTTTCTCTTGATGTTTTACATGTTCTAGCCCCTTTAACTTAGGTGGTGTTTGTTGTGCCTTCTGGTACCAAGAAGCTTTACAAGAAGCCTAAGTAGACATCTAAGTAGCTTGGTACCCTACTTTGGCATGCGCTCTAAACATTGAGGGGGAGTAGTTTTTGTCTTCTTGATTTGATTATGTATTATTGTGTTTAACATCTAACAAGTGATGTTTTGCACCTACTTTGTTGTAGTGAAACTCTATGATGATACTCTGTTCTTTTTGTGAGCACATGGCTAACTTTTTTTTTTTTTGTTTATGTACCTAGGTTCCTTTTGTTAATCTAGTTGTTGTTTCTATGGAACTTTTTCTTGCTTTTATGTAAAATCCATCAGATTCATTGTTCACATGCATGCCAAAGGGGGAGTTTGTAAATGCATTTGTTTTGTCATGCATTGAACATCTTGTTTAGACATGCATTTGTATGTTAACATACTAGAAACTCAGTTTGGTAAACTTGTCAGTTTTGTATTCTTTTCTGCATTTCATGTTAAGACATACTTTTGAATTATGAGATTTTAATTTAGCACATGACTTAATGAGTTGTCTTTCCTTTTTTGTGCCCTAGTATTTATACATTCTTTGTCCATGATTTCCATACCTTTTTCAGCAGCCAAAAACTGTCTTCTCCAAGAAATATTCTCTGCAAAAAGGTATAAAGAATTTATAGCTTCATTGTTCATTGGCCCGTGGAATTTTGGTGATTTTCCACCATTCTTCTTGAAAATTATTGTATAAAGCTTGAAGGGAGTTCATGGTAAGTCTTAAGGGGAACTTGAGCAGTAGCTGGAGGGAGTCTAGGAAGAACACAATACCAATGGGAGGGTGGTTTCTTGAAGATCTTCACAAAAATTAAGGAGTTATTTGTTGTTTTTAAAACAAATTAAAAGTGATTTTTAAATTGTTTTACTGTTTTGTAACTTGTAACAAATCTAAGTATTTTTAGAGAATTTGCTTCACCTCTGGACTAGGTGCCATCGAGAAGGTTGTGAGAAATCATGGTTGAACCATGTAAAAATGATTGTGTCATTTTTATTTTTCTACACCTATCCTTGAACTAAATCTTATTTTTATTTGTTAATCTAAATTGGTAATAGAGTACTTGTAGTTAACTAACTTTTATTTAGAACCAGAGCTTGTCTAGTGATCCTTGCTTGTCTTTTGTTAGTTTATTTGCTTCTACTCTAGTTAATGTGATTGGTTGATTCCCTAGGGGCTGAGTATGTTTGTTTTTGTTTAACTTTTTCTTGTTGTTTTTTTTACTTGTTGTGTTTTTTTAATGGATTGCTTCAAAGAAGGCGGGTCTAATACTAGGCCCCCCATGCTTGATGGAATGAACAATGCTTGTGTCATTTTTATTTGTTAATCTAAATGTTTAATTGAGTAGTTGTAGTAAACTAACTTTCATTATGTTTCAAAGTCTCTTATATCGAAAAGATTTATATTGAAAAGCATCTACTCCATAGACATTAACAAATTATTCTCCACTAATATAAACACACATAATCAAGAATCAAAATGTATTGAAAAGCATGTAATCTAAGCTAAGGATAAAGGTAGATGAAAAAGGAATATTTAAGCTTAAATCACATCATTGCCCTATATTCATTCTATTCTCTAGATCTTCCCACCAATTTCCCATACAATTCAAAAATACAAAACATTTCCCTTTTCTTCGTTCCATATCGATCTCACTATTTCCCCCATACTTATACTTTAGCCAAACTTTTTTCTTTTTTTCAAAATAGATTTTTTTTCTCTTGTATTTTTATTCTTTTAATTCAACTTCATTGGGAGATATATTAAACATCCCCTTCTAACAATACATAAACTATAACGCCCTGGTTAGCCAAGACCGTCACAATGTGTACTTTAAATAGTGTTTAACTCGCTAGACGAGTCATTAGGTCAAAAATGTGCATCTAAGTGTTCTTAATGGCAGGGTGAAAATCTTGGTCAAAAGGGTTGGATATATTTTACTAAAAACATTAAATTGTACATGGGATCCCATAAAAGTTATTACAAAGTTGTTTACAATCCAAAATAGTCATTACAGTTTAAAAGTTACAATCCCCTGACCTAAGCGACAAATTTAGGGTTAAACTCTAGTTCCCGTGACAAACACCTTGGCTGTGGTGTTCAAGCAGTTGCATATGTACACATCGCCACCTATTCTCTCCGCTAAAGGTTGGGTAAGATTTTCTTTCCCTTTACCTGCACCACATAGCACCCGTGAGCCAAGACTCAACAACAAAACTTTCTACTGCATGTATACAATATAAATAAATAATCATTGTGGGGCTTGAAACCCTAATCAAATGATGATTGTTATGTCATTCTGGGGTCTGGCGCCCTGAATATATGACTGTTATGTCATTCTGGGGGCCTGCGCCCTGAGTAGATGACTAATAAGTCTCTCTGGGGGCCTGTGCTCTATGTAGATTACTAAGAAGTCTCTCTGGGGTCCTCCGCCCAAAGCTATGTGATGTTCCTGTCACCTGAGCCGTTTAGCCTTGCCTCTGAGTAACTAGTCGTAGACTAGCCAAGAGCTTTAGTTTTCCTTGACCAATAGGTCGGTCAAGCATGTAATACTCATTTTAATTAGATCTAATCATTTTGGCCTGCATTCAATACTCTAATGCCGCTCTTGACTCATAAGTCAATTCCATACGAACAGAGCTTAGTACAATTGCCGATCATGACTGATAAGTCAGAGCTTCGTGCCGAGTACTAACACCATTGTCGTTTCTAACTAATAAGTCAGTGCCATTCACAAGGAAGCATAGCTTCCAAGCATATACAATGCAAGAAATATTCATATATAGAGCACTCAACATGCCTCACCAATAATATTGCATGTCACATCGTGGGTGCAACTTTCTTACCTTGGACTTAAGCGTGAAATTAATAAAGAATGACCTTTGAGAATGATCTTGTCCTTAGGCCCTTAGCGGTCACCTAATCATAACCAAATATGAAATCCCATCAATAAAATAAGTTATAAAAGGTTCATGAACTAAAACCCAACTCCTGGGACCTCGAATCCTACTAAAACGGTTAGTAGATTTGATCCCGAACCTTAAACTTCAAAAACACGCTCTTAAAAATGTGGAAAACCTTGCCTTTTACAAAAACGACAGCCGCCAAGGGTCGTGGCACACCACCAAGATAGAGAGCCCCCTGTCTAGGTGCCAAGGGTCGGCTGCGACTTGAGCTCAAGGTCTGCGACGCCCCTGCCAGGCAGAGCCAATTAAAGGTGGTGGGGTTCACTCAAGTCGCAACACGCATGAACTCAGTCGCGACTTGACCCTGCGACCCAAAATTCCTAGATTTTTCTCTATCTAAACTCAGACAAAACTCATCAAACCAATCCCAATATTATAATCAATCATCACCACAACATTATCACAATTTTAACAGCAAATCCCAATCTTTATAACACTTAAAACATCACTAAACATCCAATTATAATATTAGACACTCAAGCCTCCAAACCACATAAAAAAACAGAGCGAAACTTTGAAATTTCCAATTGAAAACCTTACCTCAAATATGAATTGAACCCCTTTTAGCAGTTGATCACTATCCTAAACTCTCAAGCCTTAAACCTCCAGTTGAATTCTCTAGTTTGCTTCAAAATTCCAACTTGAGAGGGGGAGAGAGAAGAATCACGAGAGAAAGAAAAGGAAAACTCTATTTCTACTTGTTCCTTCTACAATCTACCCTTGGCTGAACATATCCAATGGTCTAAATGACCAAAATGGCCCTAGGTCCATCTAAAGCCTTTTCAAAGCCATCAAGGGCAAAATTGTCATTTCCCACCTATCCCGTTAATCATAATTAACATTCTCCAATTACCGTTACTCCCAATTTCCTCAAATAATTATTAAATCATATCTCATTCACCGTTCATTCTCGATAATGTACTAAATACAAATTTAGCCGTAGGCTCACCCCGAGCCTGATAAATAACCCCATTATGAACAAACCGCTAACTTGCATCCTAGGATCATCTCATGTCAAATAGCTCAAACATATTCACATAATAATGTTGTCTAATCCATATATCACATACATGCACAAAAATATACAAATATGCCCTAAACGGCAAAAATTACAAAAATTCCCTTCTAATAAGAAGTGGGCCCACACGCATGCAACTATCATCATATAATAATATAACTCACATAATCATGCATATAATCACATAATCACATTTTAAATCAATCATGGCCTTCTTGGCCCCCTAATCCAGACACTAAGCCACATTAGGGAAATTTGGGCGTTACAACTATCCACTCTTTACAGAAATTTTGTCCTCAAAATTTACCTGAACAGCTCAAGATATCTGACTCTAGCTCCCAGGTCGCTTCCTCGACCTTGCTATTCCTCCATAATACCTTAACCAAAGGTATAGTTTTATTCCTCATGACCCTGTCCTTTCTGTCTAGTATCTGAACTGGCTATTCCTCATAGGGAAGATCTGCCTCAAGCTCCAGATCCTCGTAACTCAACAGACGAGTCATATCTAATACATACCTCCGAAGAGCTAAAATATGAAATATGTTATGCATATCCGACAATGCCAGTGGTAAGGCCAACCTATAGGGCTCAGCTTGCCCTTCTTGCCAAACCTTCTCACCCCTTTCCATGGCGAGACTCTAAGGAAGACATAGTCTCCCACTTGGAACTCCATGTTCCTGTGTTTGGGATCAACATAACTTTTTTGTCTGCTCTGAGAAGCGAGCATTCGAGCTCTTATCTTCTCAATGGCCTCATTTGTCCTTTGAACTGCCTCAGGATGCAAGTATCTCCTTTTTCCAGTCTCGTCCCAATGCATGGGAGACCTGCATTTCCTACAATACAACATCTCATAAGGATGTACCCCAATTGTTGACTGATAGTTGTTGTTGTAGGAAAAATCTATCAAAGGTAGATACTTACTCGAAGACCCACAAAAATCCAGCACACATGCCCGCAGCATGTCTTCTAATATCTGAATCGTCCTCTCAAATTGTCCATCTGTCTGACGATGATAAGCAGTACTAAACTTCAACTGTGTACCCATGGCCCTCTGTAAACTTCCCCAAAACATGGAAGTCAATGTGGGGTCCCGATCTGACTTGATCAACCTTGGTGCCCCATGAAGGCGCACAATCTGTCTCACATAGAGATCTGCATACTGGTCAACTGTATAAGTGGTCCTCACTGGTAAGAAGGGAGTTGACTTAGTGTATCGAACCATAATAACCCACACTGAATCATGTTGACCCAAAATCTTGGGTAATCCCACCCTGAAATCCATCGCGATCTCCTCCCATTTCAACTCTCGGATGTCCAGAGGCTGTAATATCCCATGCTTGTCTCTGATGATCAGCCTTGCGATGTTGACACGTCAAGCACTTAGCCACATATTCCACCACATCCCTCTTCATCCCAGGCCACCAATACAGCGATCTCACATTATGATACATCTTCGTGGTGCCTAGATGCAAAGAGTAAGGAGTAGTATGAGATTCATCCAGAATCTCCCGCCTTATAACAATGTCCATCGGAACACATATCCATCCCTTGTATCTCAACAAGCCCATATCTGACACTGTATAATCTCTGGACACTCCAGCTAAAACATCCTCTCTGATCTTGTTCAGTTGTGGATCACCCAACAACGGTGTAGATTGTAGAGTAATGTTGGCTAGCTAGCCTACCACCAGCTCCATGCTAGCTCTAATTATTTCTTTTGCTAATTCACTGTATATCAACCTCGCACTATAAATCTTTCTCGGAACCTTCTGGCTTAAAGCAATTGCCACCACATTGGCCTTTCTTAGATGATACAAGATTTCACAGTCATAATCTTTCACTAACTCCAGCGAGTGCCTTTGTCTCATGTTCAGGTCTTTATTTGTGAAAAAGTACTTTAGGCTCTTGTATCAGTGTAAATCTCATACTTCTCTCAATAAAGGTAATGCCTCCATACCTTTAATGCAAAGACCACTGCTAACAACTCTAAATCATGAGCGGGGTACCTTTGTTCATACTCTTTCAACTGACGTGAGGCATAAGCAATCACCTTCCCTGACTGCATCAGAACACAAGCCAAAGCATGATGTGAAGCATCACAGTATATTACAAACTTCTCTTGATCTGTAGGAAGACTCAGAATTGGAGGTGTAATCAACCTATGCTTCAGTTCTTGGAAGTTGTTCTTACACTTGTCTAACCACACAAACTGATGATTCTTGCGTGTCAGTTCAGTCAATGAAGTTGCAATATTTGAGAACCCTTCCACGAAACGCCTGTAATAACCTGCCAACCCAAGGAAACATCTAATCTCTGAAGAATTTTTTGGCTTTGGCGATTCTCTAACCACCTCTATCTTGGTTAGGTCCACCTTAATCCCCTCCTTCCTGAAAATGTGCCCAAGGAAAGTTACCTGACATAACCAGAATTCACACTTCTTGAATTTTGCAAACAATCTATGTTCCCTCAGTCTCTGTAGAACCAACCTCAGATGATGCTCATCTTTTAACTGTGACTGAGAATAAACTAGAATATCATAAATGAAGACGATCAAAAACTGGTCCAAAAAATCCTTAAACACTCTGTTCATCAAATCAATAAAAGCAGCTGGGGCATTAGTCAACCGAAAGGACATGACTAAGAACTCATAATGACCATATCTGGTAAAGGAATTCTTCGCTATTTCTCCCTCCCTGAGCCTCAACTGATGATAACCAGATTGTAGGTATATCTTTGAGAATACTCTTTTACCTTGCAACTGATCAAATAAATCATCTATCCTTGGTAGAGGAGACTTGTTCTTGATTATTAACTTGTTAAATTCTCTATAATCAATACACATTCTAAGAGAACCATCATTCTTCTTCACAAACAAAACTAGTGCACCCCATGGTGAGAAGCTAGGTCTGATAAAACCCAAGTCTAACAGCTTCTGCAGTTGTACCTTCAGTTTTTTTAATTGTGCTGGGGCCATTCTGTAAGATGCTCTAGAAACTGGCTCCGTCCTTGGTACCTATTCAATCACAAATTCAATCTCTCTGTGTGGTGGCAACCCTAGTAAATCTTCTGGAAACACGTCCAGAAACTCACAGACTAGTCTCATCTACTCTAGTCCCACTGGCATGACCTGAGTCGTACCAACCACACTGGCTAAGAATCTTATGCAACCTCCTTGCAATAGATCTCTAGCCCTCATAACATATATCATAGGTATACGGGGTTCATGCACAGTGCGAACAAACACAAAAGGATCCTCACTTTCAGGCTCAAAGGTTACCATCGTCATTCTGCAATCTATGGTTGCCCCATACTTCACCAACCAATCCATACCCAAAATCATGTCAAAGTCAGTCATAACCAACTCTATCAAATCAATTGATATATCTCTGCCCTCCACTGTCATTGACAATGATTTGACCCATCTTCTAGATACTACTAGTTCCCCAGTGGGTAATAAGGTTCAAAACCCTACAACATAATAATCACATGGTCTACACAGTCTATAAATAATTCTACTGGCAACAAAAGAATGTGTAGCACTAGAATCAATCAAGAGAGTATAAGGGGTTCCAACACTAAAATGCTCACCTATAATAACTAAGGACAAGCCTCAGCTTCTACCTGAGTCAGTGCGAACACTCGAGCTGGGGTCGAGTTGTCCGCCTTTCTTTGCTCCTCCTTCCTTGCTCTCGAGGATTCTTTCTTCAAATTTCCTACTACCCTGCATAAAATGCAAGCTCTTGCCCGACACTCCCATATATGGCACCTCTTGTACCTAGGGCACTTAAGAAAAGTCCTCTATGCCTCACTGCCACCCTGGCGGCCCATTGCAATTCCATGTGGTCGCCTGTCAGGGCCTGGAGCTGGGATGGCGTCAGGAGCCTTCCTCTTCAAATCACTGGGGCCTCCACTCCTTCCTGAACCCATAAATGGAGGTCCCACCCTCCAAAAGTCTCTCCTTATTGCACTATCCCGCAAGATCTTGTTCTCTGCGCTCTGAGTTTTGAGCGCCTTTTCAACCACCTGTGCATAAGTAGTAACTCCAGACACAGTGGTAATACAAACATCACGGGCTATCTTAGGTTGTAGCCCCTGGAGAAACGTCGCCCTTCTGGTCCCATCAGTGGGCACCAACTCCATTGCAACTTTAATAGACTGTTAAACTTTAAAGCATACTCAGTCACTAATAGACTTCCCTATTACAACTTGATGAACTCTTTAGCTTTTGCAGCCCAGATGGCATCATTGTAGTACTTCTCATTGAACAGAGTATAAAATTCTTCCCAACTCAAGGCATTAACATTTCTGGTCTGGGATATCACTTCCCTCCAAATTCAGGCATCTTCCCGAAACATATATGTGGCACAAGCCACCCTCTCATTACCAGACACCCTCATAAAGTCAAGGACTGTGGTAACCATGCTCATCCATTGCTCTGACTTAGCGGGATCTACACTACCCTCAAAAACTGGAGGGTGTTGTTTCCTGAACCTTTCGTAAAGAGATTCTTGTTTACTTCCATTCTTTGGCAACTGCTCAACTGTTGGCACCATTACAGGTGGTACCTCTGGTAAAATGTTCCCTGCAGGAACCTGTTGTTGTGTCAGGAGGCAGATTTCTTCTTCCAGCCTCATTACTCTGGATTGTAAATCAACAATAAACTGCTACAAGTTTTTAGGAGCTGGCTGAGGGGTCTAACCCTGGTCAATTTCCTGACCTTGTCTGTCATTTTGGCCCTGATCTTCCTAGCCAACTAAGGATTCTATTTGCCTTGGAAGCATGCTATCAACTTATACCTTTCTGCAATAATCAATACGACCAGTTAGGTAGTGATAACTAAACTTCTTGCTGCCACACGGTCCAAGATCACGCAGATACTCATCCCACAACCATACTAACTAACATGTTGATTCATGATCATAACAATTAACAATGCTAATAAGCATGTTCTAACAATATCACTGCTTATAAAAACATTCTTGCTTATCATGCAGCAGTCAAGGGCCAGCCCTATTAGTGTATCTCATCCAGGCAGATAAAAAATTTATATTCTATCTAAGTAGTTAAACATATAACAACAATAATAGTTACCAAACCATGAGTCAAGCTTGACTTCAGTGATGAGTGTACATGCCTAGCAAGTCTACAGGAACCCTAAACCTTTGCACGCTCTGATTCCAATTTGTAATGCCCTAGTTTTCCAAGACTGTCAGACTGTGTAGTTTAAATAATGTTTAACTCGATAAATGAGTCATTAGGTCATAAATGTGCATCTAAGTGTTAGTAATGGCCAGGGTAAAAATCTTGGTCAAAAGGAATGGATATATTTTACTAAAAACATTAAACTGTACATGGGATCCTATAAAAGTGATTACAAAGTTGTTTACAATCCAAAATGGTCAATATAGTTTAAAAGTTACAATCCACCGACCTAAGCGGCAGAAATAATGTTAAACCCTAGTTCCCCTGAGAAACACATTGGCCATGGTGGTCTAGTGCCCGCATATGTACACATCGCAACCGAAGCTCTCCATTCAAGGCTAGGTAAGCTTTTCTTTCCCTATACCTGCACCACATAGCACCCGTGAGCCAAGGCTCGACAGCAAAACTCATTACTGGATGTATACAATATAAATAAATAATCATTGTGGGGCTTGTAGCCCTAATCAAATGATGAATGTTAAGTCATTCTGGGGTCCTGCGACTTGAGTAGATGTCTAATAAGTCTCTCTGGGGTCCTGCACTCAAAATAGATGACTAATAATTCTCTCTGGGGTCCTTCTCCCAAAGCCATGAGACGTTCCCGTCACCTGAGCCTTTTAGCCCTGCCTCTGAGTAATTTGCCATAGAGTAGCCAAGCTCTTTAGTTTGCTTCGACCAATAGATCGGTCAAGCATTAAATGCTAATGTTTATTAGATCTAATCATTTCGGCCTTCGAGCAGTATGCTAATGCTACTCTTGACTCATAAGCCAATTCCATATGGCCAGTGCTTAGTACTATTGTGGATCATGACTGATAAGTCTGAGCTTCGCGCCATGTACTAACACCATTGCCGTTTCAGACTAATAAGTCAGTGCCTTTCTCAAATAATCAATGCTTCCAGGCATTTACAATGCAACCAATATTATATATACAACACTCAACATGCCTCATCAATAATCAAGCATGTCACATACTAGGTGCAGTTTTCTTACCTCGGACTTGAGCGTGAAATAAACGAAGAATATCCTTTGACAACGATCATGTCGTTAGGCCCTTAGCGGTCACCTAATCATAAACAAATATGAAATCCCATCAATAAAATAAGTAATAAAAGGTTCATGAAATAAAACCCATCCCTCGGGACCTCGAATCCTACCAAAACGGTTAGTAGATTCGATCCCGAGCCTTGAAATTTGAAAACTCGCGCTTAAAACTTTTGAAAACCTAGCCTGGCACAAAAAGGATAGGTGGGCCATGTGCTACTCCCAAGGGCCGCGGCGCGGCCCCATGACAGAGAACCCCCTGTCTAGGTGCCAGGGGCAAGCCACGATTTGCACTCAAGGGCCGCAGTGCCCCTGTTAGGCAGAGCCCAATGAAGGCTCTGAGGTTCCCTCAAGTCACGACTTGCATGAACTCGGTCGTGACTTGACCCTGCGAACCAACGTCCTGCATTTTCCTCAATCTAAACTCAGCCATAAATAATCAAACCAATTCCAATATTACAATAAATCATAACCACAACATTATCACTTGTTTAACAGCAAAACCCAAGCTCGAAAATACTTAAAACATCACTAAACAACCGATTTCACATTCAAACTCTCAAGCCACCAAACCACATAAAAAAATAAAGAAAAACCTTGAAATTTCCAGCTGCAAACCTTTCCTCAAATATGAATCGAACCCCTTTCAGCTGCTGATCACTATCCTAAACTCTCAAGCCTTAAATCCTCTAGTTGAATTCCCTAGTTTGCTTCAAAATTCTAACCCAAGTGGGAGAGAAAGAAGTAATAGAGAGAGAAAGAAAAGGAAAACATTGTTGTTACTTGTCCCTTCTACATCCTACCCTTGGCTTAACATATCCAATGGTCTAAATGACCAAAATGTCCCTAGGGCCATCTGAAGCCTTCAAAGCTACCAAGGGCGAAATTATCATATCCCACCTATCCTATTAACGATAATTAATGTCGTCCAATTCCCGTTACTCCCAATATTCTCAAATAATTATTAAATCGTATCCCATTACCCGTTCATTCCCGGTAATGTACTAAATACAAATTTACCCCTAGGCTCACCTCGACCAAACCGCTAACTTGCATCCTAGGATTGTCTCATGCCGAATAGCTTAAACATATTCATATAATAATATGGCCTCAACCATATATCACATACATGCAATAAAATATACAAATACGCCCTCAACGGCCAAAATTACGAAAATGCCCTTCTAATAAGAAGTGGGCCCACATGCATGCAATTATCATCATATAATAATATTACTCACATAATCATGCATATAATCAGATAATCACATTTTAAATCAATTATGGCCCTCCTGGCCACCTAATTCTAACACTAAGCCACCTTAGAGAATTTGGGACATTACATAACCCAATCCACAAAATCAAACATTCAAATAATACTATGGTGTAATGGGTCACAAGAATAGTTAAAATTTTCAAGCTGCAAAGGTTTACATATTGAATTCATAGAATAAAAGATTTGTCATTATGGCTCAAAAATGGGAGACTAGGGTATTATATATCATAGATAAGCTTGAAAGGCTCAAACGATCCAAAGAACATACCTTAATCAAATTCCTAATCATGTGTACTTATTATATCGCCTCAAAGAATCGATCAATGATTTCTAGAATGGTTGAGACTATATATAGATAAGAGCATGCATAAACCTCTCCAAATACTTGTGAAAAGTAAATCTAATTGTACACATATTATGTTTAAAAGTTGAAGATTAAACTTAAGTGACAACAAACAATGAGTTAAGCACACAATTCATCAAGTTTCTAGAAGTATTCTCATCTCAATAAGAAGATTTATCATCGAAAAATGACTTTCAACACAACCATGCTTATGAAAACATTAAAAAAAACTAAGAAAACATTAAAAACAACAAAAATACAAAATACCTACTAAACAACACAAACAGAAATAACAACTAAATAACTGATATATAAAAATAAAATAGGCAGTTTTCTCTTCCCCCACATTTAATCCATCCATTGCTATAAAAAAAAAAATCAATGAAAAAAAAATAAAATAATAAAAGTAAGATATGCTTCCTGATGTTTGGTTTGTTTAACGTTGTTAATTCGACTGAATGCTGCTCTCAAGATCTATATGTTGGGTATTTTGAAGAAGGCTCCTTCCCTTCGATCTCACCAGTAGAATGAAACGCATTAAATTTGATAACTTCACCATCAAATTCCATTGCCATCTTTCCTAATCTAACATCCAACTTTGTATTTGTTGTCATTAAGAATGGTCTTCCAAATAAAACCTGTGTTTTATTGGGTATCGATGCATCCCCCATTTCAATTATATTAAAATCTACTAGAAAGAAAAGTCCATCAACCTCCACCAATACATCTTCCACTAGCCCTAAATGATAAGCATTAGGGCGATCGACTAGTTGAATAATAATTCTTGTCTCCTCTAGCGGCCCAAGATTTAAGATATGATATGTTGGCATTTATTGATGCTCCCAATTCTAGTATACACCGCTCATTTCTTTTATTCCCAATCATACAAGGAATTGTAAAGGTCATGGATCATTGCATTTTGGTGCTAGCTTCTTTTGGAGAAAAGCATAAATGTTCTCCCCCACACTAATCTTCTCATCACCCTTTAGTTTCTTCTTATTCGTGCACAACTCCTTCAAAAGTTTAGCATATCAAGGCACTTGTTTAATAACATCAAGTAATGGAATGTTCACCTCCATCTTTCTAAATGTTTGTAATATCTCCTTGTCTATCTCTTCCTTCATAGTCTTTCTTAATCTTCTTGGAAAAGGAAGAATAGGGACATAAGTTGGCTTATAGGACTTCTTCTGCGTTGATGGCTCATCATAGATGGAATTGTATACTACTTACATTTTTACTTGAGCTGGTGATGAAGGTTGTGTGGGTGCCTCATATTGTATACCACTTCGCAATGTTATCGCACTTACATTTGCTCTTGGGTTCCTCGCTAGCTAGGAAGGTAATCGTTCATAATTTTGAACTTTAAGCATACTTTGTTGTTGCGATCTGTCCCATTGTGTTTTCTGAATTCTTGAGGGCACTTGAGTAATCTGAAGAAATACTTGAGTCTGTAAATTGGAAGCCAGCAAAGTTTTAAGCATGTCTAAAATTGATGATTCATGATCTTTTGCAACTCTAGTAGGAAGTTGTTGAGGATGAGGTGCATACGCTTGTTGAGGCCTTTGTTTGTAATTAAACCTTGGTGGTCTGGTAGGTGTTGCTTGTTATTGGTTCCTATATTTTAAATTAGGATGGTCCCTCCATCCTTAATTATAAGTATTTAAATAGGGATTATATTGTTGTCTTGGCTACAAGCATCATTAGGATGCCCCACAACCTGACATACCCACAAGGTCTCACTTGATGATCTAAGCCATTTGTTGGAACACATTAGTCTACTGAGCAAGTTGTTGCTCCACTTTAGAGTTTGTCTCATTTATGCCTTTAACTTAAACCTCATGATGAACTCCAATTTTTTTTGGAATTAACAGCCATATTAGATATTAAACTCCTAACTAAACCAGAGGTCTTTTCTACCAGTGCTCCACCATTTTCTCCAACAATCATGCTCCCGTCTAATGGAAATAGTCCTTCGTAAAAGTACTGGATCAATAGTTGTTCTCATATTTAGTTGTGGGGGCAGCTAGCCTCTTAAATCTTTCCCAGCTCTCATTTAAAGACTCCCCAGTCAACTTGTGAATGCCACAAATTTCCTTCCTTAAGCTGCCAACCTTAGACAATGGGAAGTAATGCTCCAAGAGCAACGTCTCCTTTTTATTCCAGGTGTTAACAGTTCTAGGAAGAAGGTAATAGAGCCATTTCTTTGCACCATTCTTCAAAGAAAATGGAAAGACTCTCAATTTAATCTGCTCTTCAGTTACTAACGTTTGCTTCATACTAGCGCAGTTTATGTGAAATTCTATCAGATGCTTATTTGGGTCCTCTCCTGGAAGCCCATGGAAAGAGTGTAATAAATGCATGAGGCCCGAATTGAGTTCAAAGTTAACATGCAACGTCGGATAATTAATACATAGAGTTTGATTGTTTAGATTCGGCATCGAACTCTTTCAACATCCTTTCTAAACCATCTGAGATTTAATCGATCTATCAGAGTTAGAATTGACTTTCCTTGAAGGATGAAAGAGTGGATTGTCAGTGATAGTCCTTGAACAGCAAGACGACAATGTCTCAATGTATTGATTTATGGCTTGTAGTCTTTCTTGAGTATCGTCGCCAGACATATACACCTGCAATCAAATGATTAAACTAGTTAGTATGTAGTTAATTAAATTGAATAATAAAAAGACTTAAAATAGTCCTCGGCAACAGCGCTAAAAATTTGTTGCATCGTATGTCGTATAAAGTTTAATTATTCATTTCTACTTTAGTATAGTTGAAAATAAGGGTCGAACCCTTGATGACTATAATTCTAACTATTATTTAAATTAAGAAATAAATCGAAATTAACTAGGGGATTTGGTTTTAAAGATCAATAACATACAATACCATAACGATTAAAAGAGTAAAGATTAACGATTTAAGAACTAAGGATACTGCGATTTTAAAGAAATAGTCAAGAGTTACTCCCCACCATAAACAATCAATCTATCAACAAAGATAAATAATATTTCTTTATTCCTAATTAAAATATTAACCTCGCAGAAAATACTTAAGCAGTTAATTATCCCAGTTTCCCTATTATAATTAATTAAAGTTAAGTGCTCCTAACTAATCCTTTTTACCTAGCAATAAACCCACTAAGAATGAAATCTATTTAACCTAGGAAAAATATTACAGTCTACAGAAATAGGTTAATCTAGGCAAAAAATTCATTAAGAATGCAATACATTTATCCTAGGTTCTATTTTTCATCACATTCAAGAAACACGTCACAATACCCTAATTGCAATTTATCACTCTACTTAGACTCCTAAACTATTGAGTGAATAGCAATCCTATGGAGATAGTAGAATAATGCAAAACCCAATCTATCAGTCGTCGAAACAAGATTTTACAAGATCCATGGCATTCAGGAAGAAAAATAGAACAAATTTAATATAAGGGAATAGAAAGAATAAGATTTATCAATTCATACAGAATCTCGAGTTTAGGGTTTTGAAATAACCCTCAACTATAAAAAAAAAATAACTACTCCACAATTACATTCATATTCACAAACATAAATATTTAATGACAATAAAGATGTTTTGAGATGAAAGAAAAAATAGATTGAAGAATATAGATGACGATGCCTTTTCTTCTCTTCTGCTGCTCTAGCCTCTAAAATTCACAATCCAAAGTTATTCTAAAATTTAATCCTAAAACCTTTTATATCCCCTTGAAAATACAATTGAAATTTAAAATTTAAACCTGAATTTTCTATAAAATCAAGCGTCGGCTGAAGCCTGGGACATTGATGGTCGCGGCCGCTGGGCACTATTAGTGTGGCCGCAACATATGATATGGTTGGCCGCGGCCATACCATTTTTCCTGTATTTTCATTTTTTTTCAACTACACCACTGACAATATTTTAACCATAACTTCCTCGATATAGTTTGGAATTGGACGATTCAAAAATATATGGATAGATAAGAAAAATATCTAAAATTTATATTTCTAGAGATTTCCAACAGATTATTAGAAAATTATGCAAATCAAGTGTAAATTTTCAAACTTGTAATTTTGACCTTAACCATTGCTTGTAAAACATCCCAAATTCATTCTTTTTCATCCAAATTTATTTAAAATCCTAAACACACAAAACAAACTAATTAAAAATATATAAATAAATAATAAAGTGCATAAGAATAATTAATTAAAAATAGAAAATTTGATACATATCATCCACCAACCACGTTCATTGTTTGAAATTAGTGTAAATGCCCTAGGTAACTGATGGTTACCCTCGAGAGGGATTTTTGAACTTGTCATTAGTGCAAAGACTTGTGTCTCCACTTAGTTGAGAGCTAAGATGCTAGGGGATACTTAGGCAGCTCCTGAATTGGCTCCTAGGGTCAATTTCATTATATTGTTCATTTCGTCCTCTTGTCTGAATATTTTTCTTGAGGATTCTTATTCTTCGTTGTTTCTGCTAAAGGTTTTTTATACTGCCAAGATGCATAGGTGTTCTATAATTTTTTCAGTTAGGGCCCACATTTATCTAGAACCTAAATCTCTTAAGTTGTGTACTGTGAGGGCAATGACTGGGTCATTGGTTCCTATTACTTGTTTGGTTCCGATTACTTGTTTCTATCCACTGTTAAATTCACTTGCTAAGGGTATTCACTTACATATTTGCTCATGTTGTAGGTAAGGGCAAGGAAAAGCTGAACCAGTGGGATGTTGAAGCCTACCTAAGAACGTGTACATGTGGCCCGACCTATGGGTGTTTGCACTTTCAAAAGAGTCTTTTACTTATGTTTTTAATCTATTTTGGGTTATCACCATACCTGTTTTAATGCTTTTAAAGTTTATTGTAAATATTTTTAGTGTGTACACACGTTACGTTAAAAGTTTTTTTTTATCCAAATTTTTGAAAGATATTAAATGTTATAAAAGAGTTTTATTCTGCAAAATTAATGTTAATATTTTCTGTTCATTACATTTATAGCATGTCTATATTAACAAAATAAGATTTACGATTATTAAAAAGTTTAATACCTAGGAAAAACATAGTTTAGAATTCATTAGTAATTGTTTGTAATTATTCTGAATTTGCTAATCTTAGAATTTTAAGTGTTATAATTAGGATTGCACAAGAGATTTAGATTTAATAGTTAAATTTTGGTAATAATCACATAGTAATTAAATTATGAGATATTGTAATAGAAATATTTTATTTCTAAAATAGTGAGTGAGAGAAGGTTATAAGGCACAATAACATACGATCTCTAATATTAGTTGAAAAATGTTTTTTTCTAGTCAGGGCCTTGAGACGGCTTTGATTTCATCCTCCCTATTGGAAGGTGTTTTGGCTAGGATTGTAACAGGTATACCTCTTTGTGCAATAGTATTTTAAGATGTATTCCATGTTTGACCTATCCTATCAATGACACTCATGGGTTAAGTTAAGAAACCTGAAATAGCAGGTTAGACTCACGAAAAATATATCTACGCTAGCTGGATAAATTTTTGACCAAAATAACAGTAATTGTTCATTATAAGGATATCGTATATTTTGATATAATGATATTTGAGAGCTTCTCAATTTAACTAGAAAGTATTTGACCAATCCTATCAACGACACTTACTTGTCTTGGTTATCTCACCATTGTACTTATATCAATAGGTTTTTGTAAGCATGCATCATGTTTATTTTTTATTTCATTAAACGAATACGATGATTTATGGTGTATGAATTTATAGTTGTATTTACTTTTTTCTTTTCTTTCATTACACTATTACAATGACTTCATGAAACTCTCATATGTCCATTCTTACAAATGACAAATTAACTGGTAGTATTAAAAGGTGGAAAAGTAAGAAGAATCTATTGCCAATGGCTGAGCACACAACTCAGAAGCCTAGCAATAACAAAGGCAAGGACAAGGAAGTTGCCAACTCAAAAAACAATGGGAAGTGTTCTCACTGCCATACTGATGGGTATTTTAAGAGGGACTGTAAAAGGAACCTCGAGGAGTTCAAGAACAAAAATAAAAGTAAATCTAAATTGATAGATATTGAGGCTTGCTTGGATGAAAATAATTGTTAGATCGGGATAGCTCATTCAAGATCCACTAATCATGTTTGTTCTTATTTTCAGATGCTTTTCTCTTAGATAGATCTCCAAGAATGAGAGTTCACACTGAGAGTGGGGACAGGGGATTTTGTTTCAGCCAGAGTAGTGGGAGAAGCGAAAATTTATTTTACTAAGAATAAATTTTTATCTATAACAAACATATATTTTATTCTTGATTTCAAAAAGAGTTTAATTTCTATTTCAAAATGTTTAGAAAAATGTTATTCTATTTCTTTTAATAATAATTCAGTTATTATTTCAAGAAACTATTCGCATGTTTGTGATGGAAATCTAGATGAATGTCTATATGTGATAAGATCTGAAATGCCTTCATTACTCAATACTAAAATGTTTAAATCTCAACTACCAAAGCCAAAATGACAAAGAGTACTTCAAGATGATACGTATCTTTAGCACCTAAGACTATGTCATATTAACTTAGATAGGATTTAGAGACTAGTTAAGGATGGGCCTCTAGGTGAGTTAAAGGATGAAACTCTACCATTTTGTAAATCTTTTTTTTTATCAAGAAGAAATAAAACTTCATTGAACAAACAAGAAAATACAATCAAGGGAAAACCGCCCAAACAACAGCCAAGAAGCAGCCAACCAAGAACCAACCCTCACTCTACATACATTGAAGCTTCCTTAAGAAAAGCTTGAGATGAGGGAAAACCTTCCTACTATGAACAATGTATAATCTGTATTTGACTAAAGTAATAACTTTTTTTGCTATACAGTTAGCTTTCAAGGAGAACCCATAAAAAATGCATCTATTCCTATTCCTCCATATATGATAAACAACATTTTTCCCAACACTGAGCCTAATAGTCCAATCCGAATACTTGGTGGCCCCAGCTTGAAACCCAAGCCAAGAAAAAAATACAAGATAAGACTCTCTTGGATAAACAACAGTAAAAAAACAAATGGTGATGACTCTCTAACTGGTCTTCACAAACTAGACAGTGAAAGCTATTCAAAAGAATATTAGGCTTAGCCAAGTTATCTCTAATTAGGAGGTAAGAGTTGACCACCATCCATAACAGGAAGCGGTGCTTAGGGAGGATAGTTCGACACCAAACTGTGTTCTTATAAGCCAAAAGTTGCTGGTTTATTGAGCTGTTATACAGTTTGGCGGCTTGAATTTCCTAGAAAAACCAGCAGCAAGAACCTCTCCTTCACTGTATCTGTTCCTTAAATGGCAGAGTTTCCACCAGTACCAGCTACTATCTTGCTTCAAAACATAGTTCCAAAAGCTGACCCCCTTCAGATAGACATGCTGAACCCATTTGACCCAAAGAGTGTCCTGTTTTGTTGTAACAGCCCAGACATATTTAGCTGGAAGTGCTCTATTCTAGCTAGCGCCATCTCTGAGCCTGAGCCTGCCATAAGCCTTAGGAAGGCATACCTGCTGCCAAGATGCTAAATGAAGTTTACTACAAGTCCCCAAGGCCCCCCAAAGGAACAGTCTACATAACTTCTCTACCTCCTTGATTATGCTTTGAGGTAAAATAAACACATTAATCCAATAGTTTCTCAAGCCAAACAAGACAATGTGAATGAGCAATAAACGACCAGCATAGGAAAGATGCTTACTAGACCAGGAAAACAGCTTAGTTCTCATTTTATGGACTATGATCTCACAATCCACATGCTTCCATTTAGTAGGCCTCATAGGAACCCCAAGATAATGAAGGGGAAAGCTCCCCTCAGGAAGTTGAATGACCTGAGTTATCTCTCTTCTAGCCTCTATACTAACTCCTCCAAAATATATATGAGACTTCTTGGCATTTATTGATAGCCCAGAAGCCTCACTAAACTTCCCAAGAATATACTTAAGAACACTAACAGTCGCAAGAGAGCCTTTGCAAAACAGAATAATATCATCTGCAAAACACAAGTTAACAAGCTTTAGGCTTTTACACATGGGGTGAAACCGAAATAAAGGAGACCTGAGAACCAACTGCAAACTTCTAGTCATATATTCCATAATGAGCACAAAGAGAAGAGGGGACATAGGATCCCCTTGGCGCAGGCCCTTTTCCCCCTTGAAACTACTCTGAACTCGGCCATTTATCAATAAAGAATAGGTAGTGTTCCTGATACAATTCATAACCCAGCCAATGAAATTCATTGGAAAGAAGTAAGCCTTCAATATATTTTTCAAAAACTGCCAGTCAACAGTATCATAAGCCTTGCTAAGGTCTATCTTAATTGCACAGCGAGGAGAAGTTATAGCCCTTCCATAATTCTTAATTAGATCTTGAAGAATTATGATATTGTGAGCAATAGACCTACCTCGAACAAACGCACCTTCAGTAGATTGAAGAAGAGAGGGAAGCACCACTGCCAGCCGAGAACATAACAACTTAGCCATGAATTTTTAAAGGGTCGAACAACAAGCAATAGGTCTGTAATCTGAGGCCCTAGCTGGATTAGAAACCTTAGGGATCAATGACAAAGTAGTTTCATGAAGTTCCTTAGGAAATTGGCCTGTAGAGAAACCATGTATGATTGCTGAGCATATATCCTGACCAATATCCTTCCAAAGAAACTTGAAAAAACCTGAACCATATCCATCTGGACAAGGCGATTTAGTATTAGGAATACTAACCAAAGCATCTCTTATTTCCTTGTTGGAAAAGGGTTTTAAAAGATAAAGTTGCTGCTCCACTGAAAGCTTGGAGCCCAAAGCTATACAATGCAGGTCTACTGTCCCTGTAGCAGAACAAGTACTACCAAGATGGTTCTTGAAATGATCAATAAAATGGTCCACTATCTCCTTAAAGTCATCTAACAACATACCATGATCATCAATATATGAGACTATAGTATTCTCAGCTTTTCGCTTCTTCAGATAAGCATGAAAGAATGAGGAATTCATATCTTCCTTCCTAATCCAGTTGATCTTACTACGTTGAGCAAGAAAACTATGATACATTTGTTCCTGTTGATGAAACTCAGAAGCCCTCTCCTTCACCACCACCTGCAACTTGAGATCTTGAGGATTCTCTTGGGCTTGATATTAGGCATCTTGAAAGGCCACCAAAGCCGACTGATAACCAGACCCTACATCTCCAATATAGTCCTGTTGACGGTGAGCACTCGTCAACTAAGTTGAGTTGGAAAAAATTATCAAGTAAGGATCGTCAATAAAAAAGCTATAGAAATCTAAGTAATAACTCAAGAACAATGACAGAATAACAATGGGGAAATCAATCTTTCATTCACTCTCAAGCCTTTGCTACAGTAAATCTCCCAACCCCCGTTCAGGTGGGGTTAGAGTTCATTTTATAGTAGGCTGTAATGGCCCTGGGTACATGGTGGTCCTGGGGACCAAAGGGGTACATAAGTACTCTGTCAAGAGAGTGGCTTCAGAGGTTGTGGTCATACATCTAGTACAGGGGCAGGTGTCAGGAGGATGCCTCCACTACTTGTCCGTACCCATGTCTGATGAGTGGTGACAGGCATAGTGGCGCAGGTGGTAGTGGTGTCGACTCTGACCCCTGGCCGTAGACGTACGGTCCATCACTCTTATTCCAACACTCCCACTCTCCCACTGGTACAGGTGTCCGTACTCAGTACTAGATCGTACAAGTATGTTCCATTCGACTCATACTGGAGCCTCTAAGCATAGAGGTCTCAAGGTGTAAGGAATGGGACCCTTGGTGCGTGTAATGGTCGTGGCGTGAGGTGGGGAACTCGGGTCCTTGGCACGAGATTCTTGAAGTACCTAGAGGTCACCCACGAGCCTAGGCGATAGGCATGTGGCCTTGACGGATGTCTAAGGATGCGTGGCGAGACGCCTTCCTTTCGACCCCCTTGGTGGTTCGGCTCCCTTGGTGCATGGCTTCACTCGCGTGGCCACCAGGTGAAGTGGCTCCTATTCCTTCGCGAGGCCCCCTTGGAAGGCCTATTGATGGCGTGGCTCCCTAGCTGCTCATGAGGTTCTCCTCCTCTCGCATGGCGGAACGTCTGCTGAGGTGCGAGGCTACGGTGCCGGAGCGCGACGCCGAGGGTGCTCCAGCGAGGCCACGCGGACCTGGACGCGAGGCGGGGCGTGCATCAGGGGCCTCGCTCGGACGCGAGGCGGGCGCGTGCATCAGGAGCCTCGCTCGGAAGCGAGGCGGGGCGCGGATCAGGGGCCTCGCTCGGACACGAGGTGGGGGCTCGCTCGGACGCGAGGCGGGCGCATGCATCAGGGGCCTCGCTCGGACACGAGGCGGGCGCGCGCATCAGGGAGCTCACTCAGACACGAGGCGGGCACGCGCATCAGGGGCCTCGCTCGGCCGCGAGGCGGGGGCTAGCTCGGATGCGAGGCGGGGCGTGCATCAGGAGGAGGTGGGGCCTCGCTCGGACACGAGGCCGAGGCTACTTCGAACGCGAGGCGACGTGAGGCTGATGCTGCTGGGGTGTGAGCTTGGGCACGCGGGGCTGTCTCGCAGGGCTTGGTTCTTTTATGGGCGCGGAATACTGAGCGTCTACAAGTCCCTGTTAAACTTCTTAAGCCGATGCTTCAACCTTTCTAGCCTATTAAAAATTGCTCTCAAACCAGAAGCATTAATAAGGGCCCTCCAACTACTCAAAACCACCTCGTTAAACTTAGAATGGCTAGACCATAAATTATAATATCTTAACAGTTTGATTCCCATAGCCTCCATGGGGATATTAGACACTACACAAGAACAATGATCGGAAACCACCTCCCAATGAAACATAGCCAAAGACTGAGGAAACATGTCCAACCACTCCTCATTTATTAAAACATGATCAATTTTTGAGTAGATCCTAGCTGAGCCGTCTTGGTTGTTTGTCCAAGTAAAATAAGAACCCATACTCTTGAGAGCCTCAATTTTAGCATTAGTCAGCCACCCTAGAGAGTCAGCCAATTCAATACTAGCAATTGTATTACCACCAGACCTATCTCCACCAGAAAAAGGGGCATTAAAATCGCCTAAGATTAACCAAGCTTTGACTGAAAGCGATATGCGAGTTAAATCATGCCATAATCTTCCTCTATTCTTTGCTGAATTGTAACCATAGACAAAAGTGACATGGAATAAACTCGTGTGGCCTACCGAGTTCACCTGGCAATGAACCAGCTGAGGAGACTCTTCCAAAATAATCAGTCTCGCTATCCCCTTCCGCCAAATTATTAACAGTCTACCCTCTGTAACCAGACTAGAGTAAAACTCCCAGTTAGGAAATTTATGATCGACGAACTCACCAATTTTATTCCCGCACAATTTAGTTTCCAGCAGACCACTAATTCCAATCTTATTCTTCCTAAATACATCTTGGACTAAACTTTGTTTATTCGCACTGTTCAGCCCCCTTATATTCCAACTCAGAATAGAGCACTTATCCATTAGATGAACTACCTCCAAGATGCCCAATCCTACTGCCCTTTTCCTGTTCCTGAAGAACACCAAACTGGTTGTTCTGTGTTTGAGTCTCAACAACCAAGTTAGAATTACCACTGACTGTGTGACCTTGTCTACTCTGAGTTGCAACACGCCTAGGAGTTTGCCATTTTTTTCCCTATTCCTCTCCTTAACCAGACCTGAATTGGCCTCCCCTGAAGGAGTAACATCGCTAGTACCCGGATCTGAGTTTTCTACTACTTTAGACCCATCGAGTTTCTCCCCTGGTTCCCCTTCATTAAGCTCCTCAGAAGCTTTTGGCTGCTCCAAAGGGATCTCAGCTTTAGAACGAGCTTCTTTTTCTACCCAAACAGTCTTATGCTCCTTGCGACAATCTGCCATAGAATGCCCAAAACCAGAGCAACTCTTACACTTAGTAGGCAGCCACTCATACTCTATTCCTTGTTCAATAATCTGGCCATGCTCATTCATAAACTGAAAGCTTCGAGGTGGATTATCAGTGATTTCCATTTTCACTAAAACCCTCGCAAACTGAACTCGAGAATGCTCCCTAGTAAACTTATCTACTAATAGAGGTTTTCCAGCTGTGCTCACCAAAGCACTGATACACTTGCTGCCCCAATACTACAATCCAAGGTCATGTAGCCGAATCCAAAGCGGAACTGAACGGATAAGATGGATTGCACTAAGATCTGCTGTCCACGGCCTGATGATGACAGGTTTTCTATCAAATTGAAGAACTCCATTCTCTAGCACATGATCTCTAGTTGCTTCATCATTAAACTTCACCAAAGTTAGCCCCAATGTCATTCTAGAGATTTGGGAAATCCCTAGATGACCCCAAACTCTTTTTATAAAGCCTTCAAACACTGTCATTGGAGGATTTGCTCCAAGAACCATGCAAACCACCGCAAAGCTCCAATTAGCTGACTGAATTTTCACATCTTCAATATCAACTTGAGCCAGCTTCTGCCCATTCCTAAAAATAGGTTTAGTAAATTCAAGTTTTGGTTCAGAAAAGGAAAGCTTACTCGATCTAAATTGTTGCCATTGAAGTTGGGACTCTGACTGAAAATCCCCGTCCGTGACCTTATCGCCTCCATCACTCCTATCTGCCTAAGAAGCATTCCTCAAAACGGAACCCAATCCAACGTCCACCACCTCGACAGGCTGGGCACTCTTTCCCTGTCGATCTATATCACCATCCTGCATAACCCCGGACCCAGGTTTTTCGAAATCCATCAAATTGACATGCTCTGGTTCAGCGACATTATCTCCCTCTGAACCAAGCACTGCCTTCGTTTTAGCCACAGGTGAAACCTTCTCAGATCGATCATCAGAAATAATTTTAGGCCTATGAATCGGCTTCTTCTGCTTCGCCATGGAAGAGAGCAATCCGACCCTTCAGCTGATATGTCCATTTTGTAAATCTTGTTTAGAAGAAAAAATGACCAAATAATATTTCTCCTTTAAAGGTGTTAGAGCCAAAGAACCTCTCAAGTTAATTCACACAGACATTTGTGGTCCAATGAATGTACGAGCTCGAGATTGTTATGAGTACTATGTCACCTTCATTGATAACTACTAAAGGTACGGTTACGTATACTTCATGAAAGGAAATTTGAAACATGTGAAAAGTTCAAATAATTTCGAACCGAAGCACAAAATTAGTTAGGTAAAACCCTTAAAAGGATACGATCGGATCAAGGCAGAGAATACCATGACAAGGAATTCAAAAATTTCTTGATAGAGCATGAAATTGTTTCACATCTCACTGCACAAGGTACTCTGCAAAACAATGATATTGCAGAAAGAAGGAATAGGACTTTGCTGGACATGATGAGATCCATGTTTAGTTACTAATCATTGCCCCTAACATTTTGGGGATACGCTTTACAAACAATTGCATACATCTTAAACCTAGTTCCATCTAAGTCTGTAGCTAAGACACCCTTACATTTGTAAACAGGTCGCAAACCTAGTTTGAGCCATGTGTGTGTATGGGGAAGTACTGGACATGTGCTAAAAGCTATGACCAGGAGGTTGGAACCTATACTTGTAGTATGTTTATTTATTGGATACCCTAGAGGCACTAAAAGAGGTTACTTCTATAGTCCAACATAAATTAAAATATTTGTATCGACAAATTCTACTTTTCTGGAAGAAAAATATATGAGGGAGTTCAAACCTCGAAGTAAGGTTGAACGTGAGGAGTTACTTGGTGATATGATCACACCACAACCGAATTTAGAAGTTGGAATCGAACAGACCACCACGATACTATAGTAATTCTTCATAGTGTGAGGTTTGTAAGCCAACCAATTCGTTACACTCTATTCGAAGAAGTACAAGTTGCAATATCTGAAGACAATGTTGATGACACATTGACTTTCCGTCAAACGATGAATGATCCTGATAAGGAGCAATAGCTTGAAGCTATGAAACTCAAGATGTAGTCGATGTACTCCAAACCAATCTGTAGATCCACTTACAGATGTAACACTCATTGGGTGCAAATGGATATACAAGTGAAAAAGATGAGTTGATGGGAAAGTAGAGACTTTAAAAGCAAGACTAGTAGCTAAAGACTAGACATAGAAAGAAAGTGTGGATTATGAAGAAAAAAAACTTTTCTAAATGACTACCTTAATGAAAGTACCTTTATGGTACAACCAAATGATTTCATAGAACAAGGCAAAGAGAAAAATGATTACAAACTCCAAAGGTCCATTTATGGATGTAAGCAAGCATCGAGATCATGGAACATAAGATTTGACAAACATTTAAATCTTATTGTTATGATCAAAACGTCGATGAGCCTTGTCTATACAAGCAAATTAACAAGGAAAATTAACAAGGACAAAGTGGTCTTTCTAGTTTTATATGTATATGATATATTACTCATTGGGAATGAAGTGAATAAATTATCTGACGTAAAATTCTGGCTAGCCAACTAATTATAAATGAAAGATTTCGGAGAGGCAAGCTACGTTCTTGGGATACGATTAATTTATGACCGCAAGAAGAAGTTTTAGGCAATGTCTTAAACATCTTATATAGATAAAATATTTGAAAAGTATGCGATGAAGAACTCCAAAGAGAAACCTCCCATCTCGTCATGGTGTTCACCTCTGAAAGAACCAATGTCCTAAGACACCCCAAGAGGAAGAGAAAATGAGACGGAAACCATATGCCTCCGCAGTAGGATTCTTAATGTATCCAATGTTATGTACCAGACCTGACAGTTGCTATGCTGCCGGTTTAGTCGATAGGTACTTGTCAAATCTAGGATTCAATCACACAACAACACTCAAACAAATTCTCAAGTATCTTAAAAAGAACCACAGACTATATGCAAGTCTTCGGAGGGAATTTGATTCCAATAGGGTATACAGATCTTGACTTCCAATCTGACAAAGATTCACATAAATCTATGTCTGGATCTATTTTGACACTTGGGGGTGGAGCAATTATATGGAAAAGTTTGAAGCAAGCTTGCATAGTTGACTCCACCATAAACTCCTCCACTAGCTCAGAGGGTAGGGTCATTATCTTTTTTCCTTATCTTATCAAGTTTTGTTAAGTTTCTCTAACCCTCATCTTTGTTGGGAAAAAAATATATGAGTGACCTAGCTACAACTTTTGGTCCCTCAAGCCCAATGATAAAAAAATCTAGTCATTATGAAGACCATCTCCTTCGAAGTTGTGGGATTCCTCCACTAGAAACTAGAGTAAGGGCAAAGAGATACCTACTTCGCAGCCCGGGGTCCTGAAGAAGACTATGCTTACTATTGTGATTTGTTCCCTTAAAGCGTATTTCTCTATGAACAACTACTGGTAATTAAATAAAGTTAATATTTTGCACTCATATTTCTATTAAATTATAAATGTCATCTATCATGAAGTTCCAATATTATTGATGTTGTCTTGAATTAAGTATATGTATAATGATATATATACAATAAGATTTAATTCAAAATTGTCTGTAAACGCTAAATAAAGTTGGAGTTTTATTTAATAAAGATTATGAGTATGGTGTATCTTTTGTTTAATAGAGAGAAATTTATCCAGACTTTAATTGTAGCAACACAAAGAGATAGAGGTACCGTGTACAATATAGATTGTATATAATTGGGACACAATGAAAGAAAAGACTTCTGATAATTTCCGTTAAAACATAGGCGTTCAACATTCATCAATCGATATATGTTTGAGACTTGAACACAATCATTGAGTGAGTAAGAAACTTCTATTTGTGTTATTATGACTTTTGACTTATTGGGTAAGGTTCAATATTCCTACGACCAATTTCTTTATATCATGGACTCATAGAACAACAAATGTCTGGGAACATACTAGATAGATATGGAATCTGCTACTTAACTAAAGGAAAATTAGTTGTTCCTTTTAGTATTGATTTGGGTCTTGAACATTGAGAGCTCAATTTTAGTTAAAAACACAAATTTAATTCTGTAATTAAATTTGTATAATAGTGCTCATTAGAGGATCAATGAAACTAATTGATAATGACATAATTATAGAGGTTAACAGACATTAAGACCTAGCTTTAATTATAAACAACTAGCAGACCATTATAACTCATGCAATGACTAAATCAATGGATGACTTTATAATTATAGCATTAAATAATATAAGACGATAGTTTAGAGAGTTCAACTATGAGTTTATAGTGAAATAATATATAGTTAATAAACCAATTAACGAAACTAAGAGTTAGTGAAATTAATTAAATTATTGGAGCTTAGAGCTACAAGTTCATATTGTCCCTGTACTAGCTCGGTAACACAGAGGTAGGATTTTGGTATTAAAAGGAAATATTTAAAAATAATAATGTCTTATATTTAATCTCACAAATTAACATTATATGTGAAATAATATTTAGTGGCAAATAAAATTATATTGATAATTTTTTTAATTAATTTTTTATTGAAAATTTATTTGATCATATTTAATTTCGTGGAATAATTGTATACTATATAAAATAATATGATAAAGGCCCAACAAATAAAATTTTATAGAGATAAAATACTACAGGGCCCAAAGACTTATAGTTGCTGCTAACCACATTCCAAATGGAACATGGCCCACGCATAGGCCCAATGAGATTAGGGCTAGGTCTTCTTTCTATTGGTATATAAATTGAATATAACAACAAAAAAAACCATCAAATGCATTTTACGTTAATTTTCAAGAGAGAAAATTAGAGAACTTTGTTCTCTCTTAATTGTCAGAAGAACACTATCTCATGTGTTGAGATTCAAAAGTGTGTTCTTGTGTATCCTACCAAATAGCATAGACATCCACCTATCGCATTCTCTTTGAGCGAACCATAGTATGGAAGATGGTGGGCTAGGAGGCTAAGAAACTATTTGATCTACACGTGTTCTACATCTATAAAAAAAAAGGCATTTGTATTTTTCTTTTTATTCAGATTCATGCCGCATGAGATCGATCCCATTAACCCATCTCTTTTAGAGCTGGGGGTTCCTCTAGAGCTGGGGGTTCCTCCACTGGAAACTAGAGTAAGGGCAAGGAAATACCTACTTCGCAGCCCGGGGCCCCAAAGAAGATCATGCTCCTCTAGCACTTCTTTCGTTTCCAACTGCTTCTATTCCACCTCCGCATCTAGGCTCTCGGGAGCTAGGTCATCATCCATATAAACCAATTGGTTGATCATGAGTTTGAAAAAATAGAGACCTCTGATCCCAAGGACGTGCCAGGTTTAGCGGCAATGATGTACCTAACAGTAAGAATTTGGTAAATTTTATATTTTTTATACCTTTCGATGGTATTTCTTGTGACAGGCGTTCATGGCCCTAGTACAAAAAAAAGGGTAAAAGCATGGGTGGCTCAGCTGGTGGGGTAAAAGGCTCAGGTCAAAGGGGAGAAGACTTGACTCGAGGAGGAGAAAACTTGGCTTGCGGAAGAGAAATCCCAGCTTGAGGGTAAATGTACTCAACTCAAGGAATGGCCTTCACAACTACATAGGGAAATTGATACACCTTGTGCTAACGTGAAGAGCACCAAGGAACGATCTCTTGAGCTAGTCAAGACTCAGGATGAGCGAAGGGGCAAGGTCGAAAATCAAAAGGCTTCACTTAATTAATTCCTCAAGGAGATGTTTTATCGACTTTAGTGTTACAGCCAGAAAGTTGACTTTTAATTCTTCGATTTGGAGTTGTGTCACCATTACCTCACCAAATTCAAGGATCGCCTTTCCAGGGAGCCTACATAGACCACCGAGACCACTGGAATTATGGATGATGGGGGGGAGGACGAGGTGTCTTCAAAAGGAGCTTGAGTTGGAACCCAAAAGCTAAGGAGATATATTTTTTATTCTAGTTTGTCTTGGGGTAGGGGGCGATTTTTAATATCCCTTATAATCAGACCATGAAAGTCGAGCTTATTTGCCACTCTTGGCTTGTTTGAGGTTAACATCCTTGTTGTGGTCTTACTTATTTGTGTCTTTTTTAAAATTCCTTTCTACTTTTTTTTTAATATATAAATGCATGTAGTTGTACGAATTATTTTAGACCGAGATATTCTCAAAACTTTGTGCTTAGTAGTTGACCAGTTAGTATTCAAGTCGCGTACCTGGTTAGGTCAAGTATTTTAGTGCTTCATAGCTTACCTATTATAATTCCCATTGTGTTATTGCTTCATTTTTTCTGGTCACTTAGTTGTATTCGAAATTATTATGTAAACTCGGGCTCAATCAAACTACCAAATTATTCATTTAAAAACTCTAAGTTAAAGAATTTTTTCTTCACTTCAAACATACTAAGTATTAAATTATAATCATGCGTATCTTCCCCCAAGAAATCAGGAGTTAGTAATATTCTAGATCACTTTTAAAGGGTAAATAGACAAAATTAAAGCAAGTTTTTGGTGTTGTGTTTAAACTATACAACAACCATTGAATTCAATTGATTTTAAAGACTAAGGAATGACTTTTATAAATAAGCCTTGCAATTAAAATAAAAGAAAACTTAAACTCAAACTACACACTCATTGGCAATATTTACTTAAATATAGTGTGTACCAAGTTCGTGGAACTCTTTCTCTGTTTAATCAAGCAAATTTAAACGTCCCGTCTCGTAAGATTTCCATGATCTGTTATGGTCCTTCCAAATTCGGTCCTAGCATGCCATCTTTAGGATTTTATTTGCCAAGAATACTCTTCTCAATACCATATCCCCTAACTCAAACTTCCTTTCTTTGACATTCGTAGTAAAATATAGAGAAACTTTCTGCTAGTATTCTGCGAGATGAAGTTGCTATACTTCTCAACATTCTTCAGTAGATCCAGAGATACTTGCAATAGAACAAGGTTTTGCTCTTCGTCAAAATTTCTCTGTCTGTAAGATATCAATAAGGCTTCGACTGAGAGCCTAGCCTCACTTCTGTATGTCAATGAGAACAAGTTTGATCAGTGGATGTTCGGTAAGATGCTTTGTATGCCCAGAGTACTTGTGGGAGTTGTTCGGGCCATAACTGTAACCTCCCAAATTTACTAATTAGGCTTAGTGCGTTGATTAGTATGTTCGGAGGGAAATAAATAGTTTACTTGCTGTAACGTCCCAATTTTTTTAATAAGGCTTAGTGCCTTGATTAGCGTGCTGGGAGGGCAATAAATGATTTAATTGTATTATTACGTAATTAATTGAGATATATGTGTGTCGTTACTTAATTACCTAAGTTACATTATAATGTGAATATATATGCATGTGAGCCCGTACTTGTTGAAAAGAGCATAAATGTAATTATGTATGTGTTATGAGTAAGACCACAGTATTGTGGAGATATATTTGAGATGTGTGGTCCGAGGCCATCCTAGTGAGCAGATTAGCAGAATATTCACATCGGGTATAAATACCTAGCTCGGGGTGAGCCTAGAGGTATTTTTGGAATGTAGTCTGTATTCGTGGGTTGATTGGGTAATAGGTAGTTATTTTGGTATGTCGGGATTAATTGGGGATGTATAGGACTACTCAAGGAATTAGCAGGAATGAGGAAAATGACGGATTTTCCCTTGGGGTATTAAAGGGCTAGGAATATATCTAGGGCTAGTCCTTTTATGCTAAGGATAGAATTAGGGAAGGCCTGTGAAGTAATAAGAAACACTTAGCTATTCAAACTTAGCTCTTTCTCTTTCTCTCTCTTGTGTAACTCTCTCTCTCTAAGGCTTGGATGGTTTTGGGAATTTTTGAAGAGGTAGCTCTGAATTTTGGGATGGGAATTGAGGAATATGGCTAGGAGCAAGTATGGAGTCGGCAGGGGGTCGAAATCATCATTGAAGTAAGGTGTAAGACCTGATTTCTTTGTGAAGTTTTGCTACTAAGATAGGTTTTGAGTTAGGTTTGGTTTCAGCATGCCTTGTAGAATTTGGATAGGATTCTTGGTTATTTTTTGGGGTAATTATAATGTATATGTTGTGTGATTGGGAGTTCAAGACTGAATTCTATGTTTGGTTGTTGTTTAGGTTGGATTTTAGTGAATTTGGCTCAGGAAAAATGCAGGGAAAATGCTTGAGTTTCAAGGTTCGCGGTATTGCGCTGCGGCGTTGTTCTTGGGCGTCATGACCCGCATGAACATAGAAGGGCTAAGGGGGCTTGTTGAACCGCCTTGGCATTGTGGCGCAAAGCAGAGCACGTCGTGCCGCATGTCCAGGAAAATGCCTAGATTACTTTTTGACTTGTAGAGGGTCACGGGGCCTCTGAGGAGGGTCACAACTCAAATGGAAAATGATGGCCAATTGAGGTTTTTGGGCTCGGGAACTAAAACTTTGACACTCGAGAAGGATCCTACTACTCGATTTAGTAGAATTTGAGGTCTTAGAGGCTAGTATATTATTCTTAAGCTTTTAATCGATTTCGATTGTGATGGCTATTTGTTATTATTACGTTGTGTCTAGGTTTTACTGATAAGGGATTAGGGATTATTCTTGGGATCTCTTTGTATTGTCAGCTCAAGACTCAGGTAAGAAAATTGTTTGTGCCGGTAGAGCAGGGCATAGCCCAATTATCTATTTTTAGTGTTATGTAATATAAGTGATTGTGACTGATCAGCAAGGGCTAGAAACAGCGATAAGCATGCTGAATGCAGGCCGCCATGGCATGGCCATCTAGGGTGTTGTACTCACCCGATCGGTTAGGACCGTGAACCTAGTGTCTGGTAACGCACCTTGATCGGCTTAGGCCACTGTTGTGAATTGTGTGTTGTGTTTATTTAGTTATGCATTTGCTTAAATGAATTGTCATATGCTATGTTTGTGGAGTTTTCATGCTGGGCCTTGGATCACGAGTGCTCTATTGTGTAAGTAAGGGCAAGGGAAAGGCCAACCAAGCATGAGTTGGAGGGCATGGAGTGGTGCGTACATTTTTGGCCTACCTGGCCGCCACGACTAGGGTAGTTTTTTGGAACAATGTATGAATGACCGATTTTGTTGCCTAGGTCGATTATGTGAAGACTTTTGAGTTGTAAATATGTTTTAAAATACATTTTGGGATCCCATGTAAATTTTCTATAATTTATATGAATTTGAAAACATTTTTATGATATTTTATTAAATGAATTTTTATTTTAACTTAATCACACTTTTTGGTCTAAAACTTTGATTATAGAATTAATTAAACATTTTAAAATCACACAGTAACGACTCTAGGGTAGTAGGGCATTACACTTTCATTATTAGGTGAATAAATTGTGATATATTTGTATCATTGCATAATTACTTGAATTATATTATAATGTGAATATAAATGCATGTTTAGGTGTATTAAATATGCATGTGGACCTGTTCTTGTTAATAATGGCATAATTGTAATTTTGGTCCGTTAAGGACATAAATGTAATTTTGTGTGTGTTACAAATGAGACCACATTACTATGTGGGTATATTTGCAATATTGGACTCGAGGCGGTCCTAGTGAGTGGATTAGTGAAACTGTGACAACTGGGTCAAATACCTTGCTCAGGGTGAGCCTAAGGGAATTTTCTGATCTTAGCGTGTATTCAAGATTTATCGGGTAACGGGTATTTTTTTAGTGGGTATTTGGGTATGCAGGGATTAATTGTCGATTTATAGGACTACTCGAGGAATTTGCGGGAATTTGGATAGTGACGAATTTTCCTTAGTGAGCACTAGAGGGTAGCTAGTGGGCTAAGGGGCATTTTGGACTTTTAATGTCTAAGGGTGGCTTAGATGGCTGGGAACATTACAAAACACTTAGGAAAAGAAAACAAACAACTCTCATGTGCCTTTCTCTCTCTCTCTCTGGTACATCTCTCTCTCTAAGGTTTGGGAGGCTTTGGAATTTTTGAAAGAAAATCTCTGAAATCTAAAACTTGAAGATTGGGGATTGAAGCTAGGATTAAGTGGAACTGTTTAGGGGGATCAAAATTCTCAGTTAAGGTAAGGTTATCTCTATTTTCCTAGTTAATTTCTGCTGAGGTTTAAGGCTTAGCTAAGTTTTAAGCTTAGGTTGGGTTTTGATTTGGATTAGAGAATTGGTTGTGTTTTGGAGGTCTTTGTCTGCCTATGATGAATTGTGTAGCCTTTTAAACTCATTTGGGACATTGGTGCAAGTTTGGGGTGTGATTTGATGATCTTGGATTGAGAAAACACAGGGAAAATCAGGGTTTTGAGCTCGAGCACAAGCACCGAGCTGCGGCCCGTGTGCGTGGAAGGGGCTCAATGATTCTCTGAAATAGCACAAGCACCGAGCTGCGGCCCTTTTCCCCACAGAAGATATCATGTGGCTCTCTGACTTGAAGCGTGTCGTGGTCTATGGGCTGGGCAGCGACTCTAATTAAAGGAAATAGCCTAAATAGATTCATAAGCTCGGCAACTCAAACTTAAAGGCTCGGGATTATACTACCTAGTTTTGTAGAATTCTAGGTCCCAGAGGCTATTATATTATTTTAAAGTTTTTAAATTGTTTAGGGTTTGATGGTTATTTATTATTATTACGTTGTGACTAGGTTTAATCGCTGAGGCTCAGGATTAGGGAACATGATCGAGATTGCCATGTACTGTCAGCTCGAAACTCAGGTAAGAAAACTGTTTGTGCCCATAGAGCAGGGCATGACTTGATAATCTATGTTTAATGTTCTGTGTGAATGTTTGTAATTGTTATGTCATATATGTTTTTCTGACTGATCGGGAAGGGACGAGTTTGGCAAGAGTCGGGATCGACAAGAGCCAAAATTGACAATAAGCATGCTGAATGCAGGTCGCCATGGCATAGCCATCTAGGGTGTTGTACTCACCCCCTCGGTTAGGAATGTGAACCTCGTGCCTGGTCCCACACCTGTATTGGCTTAGGTCGCTGTTGTGAATTATTTGTTGTCTTTGTTTAGTTATGTATTTTTTGAAATGAGTTGTTATATGCTATGTTTGGGGAGTTTTCTTGCTGGGCCTTGGCTCACGGGTGCACTATGGTGTAGGTAAGGCCAAGGGAAAGGCCAACCAAGCATGAGTTGGAGGGCATGGGGCGGTACATACTGGTTTGGCCTACCTGGCCGCCATGGGTAAGGTTGTTTTGAGGAACGCGCTATAAATGACTAATTATGGCGCCTAGGTGGACTGTATAATAACTTTTGAGTTGTAAATATGTTTTAAACAATGTTTTGGGATCCCATTGTAACAGTTTTATGATCTTAATGATTGTCCAAACCTTTTATATTGAATTTTTATTAAATGAAATCTTACTTTAATATAAAGACAATTTTTGGTCTAACACCTCGATTAGCGAGTCAAATTCACATTTTCTTGCAATATGGTAACAACTCTAGGGTGGTAGGGCATTACAATAACCCTTTAGCGTCCTCGAGTCTCTTCTTCAAACTCGCCTTTAGAGTCTTATTCACCGCCTCTGCTTATCCATCAACTTGTGGATATGCCACCGAGGATAAGCTTTTGATAACCCCGTGCTTTTCATAGATGTTCATAAATAGATGGCTATCAAACTGAGTCACATTATCAAACATAATTTTCCTTGAGAGTCTGTACCAACAGATAATATTCTTAACTACGAAGTCAAGCAATATGTCTAAGGTTGTTGTCGCTAATGCTTTGACTTCAGTCCACTTTGTGAAATATTACACCGTGACCATAACTTAGCATACTTCACCTTTTCCCATAGGCAGTGATCCAATAAAATCTATCCCTCACATGACGAATGGCCAAGGGAACAAGAGTGTAGTTAGCTCGACAGGTGCAGCTTGAGCTATTGGTGAGAAACGTTGGCATTTATCACACTCTTGAATACATGATGATGAGTCTTTATTCATTGTAGAACAAAAATATCCCTACCTGAGTATCATCATAGCTAAAAAAAATTCCCAGCATGATCTCCACAAAACCTTTTGTGGACCTCCTTTAAAACAGCTCAGGAATTTTCTGGTGAAACACAACTAAGTAAAGGCATGGAATGTCCTCGCCTGTATAGAATCCCCTTGACAAAGATTTACCTTGGGACTTGGTATAGCATCCTGCGTGCATCCTTACAATCTTTGGGTAATCTTCTAGTGTTGAGATAATTGATGATTGGAGTCATCTAGGTCGATCCTATTTGAATTATCTCGACCTTTTTAGAATCTTCTTCTATCCCCGACATTCCAATAAATTTAAGTGGGACAACGTTCAATGCGACTACTTCCTTGGTTGTTGCTAGCCCAGGTAGGGCATTCACATTGGTATTTTGCTCGCATGATACTTACTTGATAGAGTAAGACTCAAACTCTGAGAATTCTCCCTTTACTCTGGCTAAATATGCAGCCATCTTAATTCTGCGAGCTTAACAGTCTCCCAATACCTAGTTCACCACAAGCTATGAGTTGTTGTAGCACTAGATGGCTTTTTCTTTTGGCTCCTTTACAATTTGAATTCCAGCTAATAAGGCCTCATATTTAGCCTCGTTGTTTGAAGCACTAAATTCAAACCTTAGAGTTGTTTGGGAGCAATATCCTTTAGGAGTTATCAAAATTATTTCAGCTCTCGATCTGTGCTCATTGGATGACCCATCCATGAACAACTTCCCTAATTCTTCTACAGGTTCTCCCATAGGTTCATCTTGAAAGCCTGTACATTAGGCCACAAAATCATCTAAAGCTTGCACTTTGGTGACTGACTGTGGTTTATAGAGAACTTCAACCTGACTAAGCTTGATGGCATACATTAACAATCATCCCGAGGTCTCTGGATTGTTTAGAGCCTTCCTTGAATAGGGCCGTAACTTCCTTGAGGCCAAGACTAGACAGAACGCAAGTGTTTCCACCAAAGGATACTGAGTTTTGGTTCCCAAAAGTCATTTGCTTGTATAATAGACTGGATTTTGAGTTCGGTTCTCTTCTCAGACTAGAACTGCACTGACCGCATTCTACGTTACTGCTACATAGAGATGGAGCTTCTCTATTTAATAGTTTAGATAAAATGAGGGTTTCAACCAAATGTTTCTTGAGGTCCTGGAAAGCTTTCTCACACTTTTCATTCCATTCTAACTTCTTGTTACCCCTCAATAAGTTGTAAAATAGGAGACACTTGTCAATAGACTTTGTAATGAAGTGATTCAAGCCAGCCGTCCTTCCTGTTAGACTCTACACGTCCTTATCCAATCCTGGGAGAAGGAATGTTTAATAGGGAATTGATCTTTCTGGATTGGATTTGATTTCCATTAAATTTACAATGAAGCCCAAAAATTTCCTTGACGAGTCTCCAAAAAAGCACTTTTGGGGGTTTTGCTTCATGCCGTACTTCCTCAACACTATGAAACATTCCTCCTGGTAAGCCACATGCTTACTAACAGTCTTAGACTTTAAAAGCATGTCATCAACATACGCTTTTATGCTCCTGCCAATCTGGTTAAAGAACATTTTACTCACCAGCCTCTCGTATGTAGCTCAGACGTTCTTCACCCTAAAGGGCATAACATTGTAGTAGAACACATTGTGTTCGTTCTTAAATATCATGTGCTCTTGGTAAACAGGATTTACCATGATATGGTTATATTGAGAGTACGCATCCATGGCTAAAATTATCTTGTGACCGGACGTGGTATATATTAGATGATAAATTCATGGCAAAAAATTTAGGGACTACAACGGGATTAGTTATCCAAGTCGAATATTTGGCTTCCATGATGAACCCACATTTTAGGAGGCCAACAACTTCCTCATCTAATGCTTCTCCTCTATCATTTCCAAGTAATCTTGTTTTTTGTTGTCTGGCTGGTATATCCCATTCCAAATTCATCCTCCAGTGCTTTTCCTCTATCTTTACCTTAGGGCTGATACCAACCATATCAGAATGTGACCATGTGAAGACGTCGAGGTTTTTTCGTAAAACATCGATCAAATTTTTCTAATGTAATGCTCCAAGATTTCTTGCAATTTATTCAAGTTTTGAAGTGGCATCCTGATCGAGTATTACTCCTCCAATTCATCAAGAGATTGAAGCTCTAATTTTTCCCCGCCTATTCAAGGATAAATCTCCTCAAGTTCAAAAACCTCAATCTCCATTAACTAAAGCTCGTCTTCTTCGCGTTTCCTGACAAGGTTTCATTTTTTCCTTCATTGAGATGTTATAGCATGCTCTAGCAGCTAACTTATCTCCCCTGACTGTACATATTCCATTCAATGTAGGAAATTTCATGGCCAAATGGTGAATAAATGATTGCTTCATAGGTCGACCTAGGATGGCATTGTTTGTTATTGGGAAGTCTATGACAGTAAACTCGAGCATCATGGTCATGGTTTGAGTCTCATATCAAATGGTTAACATGTGCTCTATGGTCGCAATCGTTGGCAGTCCTTTGCTTGAAAATTATTTTAAGATCATTGAACAAGCTTTTAGTTCTTGAGCGAGAGTCCCATTTTTTTTTCCAAAGTGGACCTGAATAGCACATTTACTGAGCTCCCGATGTCTATTAGAATTCTCCAGACTCTTTGTTAGCTAGCTGAAAGGTTATCAGAGGCGGATCATTGTGTGGAAATTGGACATGGATGGTGTCCTCTTTGTAAAAATGAGGGGTTTTTATCCATCTTTTACAGCTTAGGCATACGTTGTTTGGGAGTGTACACTGAGTCTTCATGGGTCTTTAGCTACAGTACATATATTTTCTAAGTCACACTGCTCGTTCCTGCCAGATGGAGTCCACAATCTATTGTTGCAATATCCCTTACTTCCACTGGAGGTTGAAGAAGGAGATTTTTCCAAGAGGTGGTCGTTGATTTGGTGCAACCTGCTTGTCTGGAACTACTCGATTTTAAGCATATTATTGTAATGTCCCAACTCAGATCAGCGTCTTGATGTCGTCCTTTAATATGTGACAGACATCTGTAATGTGACCAATATCGTTTTGAAAACGACAACTTTGTGAGATATCTTTTCCCACTCTAATTTTTCAAGGGCTCGAATTTTTTTCTGGGGGAGACGAGCAGAATTAGCTAGGTATATATCTTCTCGTGTGTCCGTTAAGTCACTATTCACTGTCACCCTCATTATTCCCCTTACGTTTGTTGTTACCCACATGGTTGTTGTATGTAATTGGTTGAGCTGGCGCTATGGTATTGGTTACAATCCCAACTGGATGAATGGGATCATTGGTCATTCCCACCATTTCTTATTTTTCCTCCTTGAGGTTAATCCATTCTTGAGCTTGAGATATAAACTCATATGTGTTCTTAAATCCTTTTCTTTGGAGATCTTTCCACAATTCTCCTCCTATGTTGGCCATGTGCTTGGCGCAATCGTCAGCTTCTCTAGCTTGAGCTACAATATTGGTGAACCGGTTTATGAAAGTCTTGAGACACTGACCATGTTGCTGATTTTTATTTTCCGAGAAGTTAGCTTCCATTTGTTTTTCCTTGGCAGCCAAGAACTATTTCTTGAAATCTGGGGATAGTCGACTCTATGAGATGATAGTGTGTCTCTTGAACTTATTGAAGCACATTTTGACTACGCCTATTAGGGTTGCTAACAACAGATCATATCAAACATTGATACCCACATTATTAGCTCGTACTAGGTATTAAAAGTCCCATTTTGATTAGACAGGTCTGTTGTTCCATCGTATGTTGCCATATGTGGCATTTTGAACCCATGTGAGTAAGGAGCTACGACATTGTATGGAGCAAAAGGTTCAAGCTCCTCATCAGAATTGTAATCTTCCTTATTCTTATTAACCAAGAGGAGTCTCATTTGCTTTTTCATCAGCGTAAGTAATTCAAAGGTTGGATCCCTCACTGCCGGCTTATTGGGAAGCTGGTTATTATCTCACATCCCAAGCTATGAGTTATCCAGGTTATTTTCCCTCCAAGCAAGAGCTCTATTATTTCGGACGTTCTTGTCATCACAGCTGACAGAAGGGTTATCCCTTGGCTGAGTATAACTCAGCTCATAATCATGGCCCTATTACTTTCAGTGCAAGTTTAGATGATCACGCAGATCGGATTGACGATTACTGCAAATACTATGAGCAAAATTTAAAAGATCTTTTAGGTCGGGCACTTTCCTTCTCGATAGAGTAGAGTGTTATGAAGACTATTTGACCTGCCTTCATGACGACTCTATGTCCGGTAACTTCTTTCAACAAATCTCACCACTCTTTGTTGAGTTCAATGAGTTTGGTTATTGAGATGGACTCGAATCCCGGTGCCACGAGATCGAATGACATAAGTGACCTCTCTCAGAGTGGAGTTGTTTTCATCATTTCCATGGAAAGACATATTTCCTCAAGCATGGAGAGGTCAGAGCTCAAGCAGATGCTGGACGGTAGATATCTTAATGGAGAGGCCACTAGTCGACCATCTGGGTGTATAATCTGAGGTTGCCCTTTATCCTCCACAATCTCCCTTTCTCTTGCTGGTCTTTCCTCCTAATCCTAGTTATTTGATGGGACTGGAGTTGGTGGAGTTTGGGGAATCACATCCATGTTAGCTTGCATTGAGTTGGCTCTATCTCGATCAGGTTGAACAAGTTGTTTCTTCAGCACATGAGCAAATTTCTCTTTCCTGGGAACCTGAGTAGGTTCCTCATTCGTGGGAACTTGTCTCGATCATAAAGAACTAGGAGTAGCGGTTCTAACTGAACGACTGAAATTCGTGCGGCTACGTCTGCGTGACCATGTCTCTTGAGAGCTGCTAGCTCTCCTTCTGATATTTGGAGTGATTGCAAGAGGTAGCCAGGAAATATCCCATTGATACACCTATTGATGTGTCCGAGCTAGTTCTTGAGCTCTACGTTCTTCTATTCAACTAGACCCACGTATTACGCAAAAAATGTAGTCTCCTTCATGGGTCATGATCATGAGTTGCACTTATCCTGGTTGTTTCCATCATTGATATGGGGATGTTTCCCAACATACCTGGAAGTGCCCTCTCCAATTGAGCTTGGAAATTGGTAGTTTCTCTGGTCAGGGAGCAAAACTGACTCTTTTTCATGCGTCGATCTTTTGGTTACCCCCATTTTTCAGAAAAACTTCTAGAATAAAAAATCTTAAGCATAATTTGCCCTCAATAAAAGCTCCAAACTATTGATGCGATTTTTTCCCAACTTAGAATTAAGAAATTTGTGAGAGTATTAGGCTTGCACAAAAGCTTAAAGAAAGAACACACACAACTTTTTGTGGTTCAGTGGTTAATATCCACCTAGTCCACGAGTCTGTATTATTACTGTATTCTTCTCCAAAGAATTGTGTATGACAGTTTCCACAAAGTTTCGGTATACAAGTATTTTTTATCCTTTTTCCAGTCCATCCCCTCTCTATCTATTAGGGCTTAATGGATAGGTTTGGGTATCTTACCAAATTGGGTAATTTCCCACTATTATATTTGATACATTAATTGCTTGATATTATACATTTACCAGGGAAGAATACAATATTCTAAATATTGATATAAATCAGAAGTCTTTAGGGATCCATATTTTTGTATTCTATATGTTGGCTACGAGCTAAAGACTTACTATGAAAGCTAAAGTTTTCCGCGATAAGTCGATCTGCATATCAGGTTACTCGAGCTATGTCTAGTCGAGCTAGAGGTCTAGTTACACGATCTCTATGATTACTTGATGACCTATGCTTAGACTGACCAAAGAATTAGAGAGCTTGTACCATGACCTTGGAACTAAATGGGGCTTAATTAAATGCCGAAAAATGTACTGTGAACAGGTAACGACTGCTCATATTTTTTAAGTACAACAATATGTATAAATATATATATATTATTATTAAAATTTCTTCCTTAAGATTAATTTTACTATTTTTTTGTGGACCACATTTATCAGTCACAGCTTCACAGTCGGGACTGTATTGATGGGAGGTCTTTGCCTAAAGGTCGAGAATGTGACTAGCTGCTAGTGCCACACAACCTTTTGTCCAGGCGGTGCAACTACTAAGGACATTGTGACCTTTCACTTTAATGCCTACAAGGCCAGCATTCACATGTGTGTGCACACAAGGGTTGTTATGACCATATGATTTTCCACTATGTGGCTAACAACAACAACATGGCACATGCGACAACACACTCGGCATGTGATAAAACAACACCCACGACCATGATTAATAAGGATATCCGAGTGTGAGGTCATTTTCTTATATCTTTCTTTGTGTTAGTTTTGTACGATCCTTGTGCAAGAGAAGATTCCATTGTTATTTATGGTTGCTAGAGTGAGAGTTATCTCATGCAAACTAATATGATTATTTTATAATGTTTTGTTGATATATGAGATCACGCTACTATAGCACTCATATACATGCAATTAAAAATCATCAATTGATACCAGAGCCAGGTTATTGATCATGTACTCTACCATATTTATGCTCATTACCATTTTCACATAGAGCACTTGTATGTTGGCTTATCAATTCTTTTCTCTATTTTTCATTTTAAATATATGGATGTGTTATATAGGTATGAGTCATCAAATATAAGGTACTCATGGTTTTAGGGGCTTTACTTTTTATGCTTTTTTTCTTATATATATAATCTCTTGTAAACTCAATTTTTTTTAGCATAGGCTAAATGTTAAAGTGTTTATATAGTTTGTGTTGTTTATAGTTTTTTTAGATGTAAACTTGTCAATAAGATTACTATATTTCTTTTTACCAAATATTCTTGCTTATTCTCAACGTAACCTTTCTTTTCTTTTTTTGTGTGCACCATATGTATCACACAAGGCTTCATAGCCAAGTGTCTTAATGGAAGGCAAAGAACGTGTCTAGTAGGTAGTGTCGCACAATCGTTTGGGTATGTGGTGCAAATACTAAGGATATCACAACTCCTAGCTCCGATGACTACAGCACTAGCATTCACATGCAAGCATACCCAAGGACTGCTGTGGCCACACACTTTTTTAGCGTTTGGCTAACTACACGAGATGGGCACATGCCAAGGATAAGTGTGAGAGATTAACAGCCACGACCATTGTTAATGAGAATATCTGAGTGTGAGGTCAATTTCTTATATCTTGCGCTATGTTAACTTTGTTAGATCCATGTCCATGAGTAGATCCCATTCTAGTTATAGTTGCTAGAGTGAGATTTATCTCATGCAAAAGTATATGATAATTTAAAATATTTTTTTGATATACGTGATCATGCTTCCGCCGCACTCATATACGTGTAATAAAAAATCTCTAATTACTTCTAGGGCTAGTTTAATGAACATGTACCATTGATCAAGTTTTTTCCATGGTTGTGTTGATTTGCATGTACACATAGAGCAATTTTTTGTAGGCTTAGGAATTATTTTCTCTATTTTGTGTTTTGAATGTGTGGATGTGTTACATAGGTTTAAGTCATTAACTGTATGGTACTTGTATCATCCTACTAATCCTGAACTATTACATTTTGTGTTTAAAGTAGTGGTTATATTGTTAAGCAAGATGTTTTGACCCAAAAGTGTCATTTAGAAAAAAAAAATGGTGAATCAATATTGAAAAGTTTATGAAAAGCTTCAAGTCATTTTTTTTAAAGTCATAAAAGTTACACGGGATCCCATTTAGTTTAAACAAAAGTATAGTTACAACCATTGTTTCCTAAATAAGTCGGCCTACGCAACAAAATTAGACTTTTAACTCAAGTTCATCAGATAACTTAACCCCGTAGTTTAAGCATATCGTACTTGTACACACTCTCACCATGCCCTCCACTCATGGTTAATCTAGTTTTCAATTTCCCTTAACTGCATCATAGAGCACCATGAGCCAAGGCCTAGCAAGAAAAGTTCCACGTGGAATAAATAATAATCACAACATAGAAATATATCAATCCCATGGATCATAAATTATACATATATATTTCAACCATATCAAAATCCAATATGGCTCATGCTGACTAATCACCAATCACCATGAATACGACTCATGCAAAGTGAGTGCATAACCGAGTACAACACTTACAACCTATGTCGAATGCATGCACTCCAATAATGGCCCAACCACTACGGTCTACATTCCACATGATCATAGTCGAGTACAGTCCATGCCTAACAATCACAATCTATTGACATTTTTCTATTTAATACCAACACTAACCCATGCCTCTATCTCATATTCAAGTCTTCCTAGGTAAAGAAATATTTTAAACTCTAATTATTAGTGTATATCTCATACTTCTCCCCATATAAGTAATGTTTTCATACCTTAAGTGAAAATACCATTGCTGCCAACTGAAGGTCATGCATAGGATATCTCTGTTCATATTCTTTCAGCTATCTCGAAGCATAAGCTATGACTCTCCCAACTTGCATCAGGACACATCATCGCCTTACCACAATGCATCACAATACACCACGAACTACTGATTCTCAAATGGCAAACTAAGCACTTGTGCCATAATCAATCTCAACTTCAACTCTTAGAAGCTCTATTCACATCTATGAGTCCACGCGAACCTTAAATTTTTACATGTCAACTCAGTTAAGGGTGATGAAATCTTTGAGAATCCTTCAACATAACAATGATAGTACCTTGCCATTCCAAGGAAACTCCTAACCTCCGAAGCTTTCTTTTGACTTGGCCAATCTTTTACAACTTTTATATTGGATGGATCAACCATAACCCCATCCTTACTCACAATGTGACCTAGAAATGTTACTTGAGGAATCAATAAATCACATTTTTTAAACATTGCATACAACTTATGCTCCCTCAACCTCTGTTGTACAAAACGGAGGTGTGCTTCGTGTTCTTCTTCTGAATAAGTAAAGACCAATATGTCATCAATGAACACAATCAAGAATTTGTCTAGATAATCCTTGAACACTCTTCTCATCAAATCTATGAAATTCGCTGGAGCATTGGTCAATCCAAAATACATCACTAAAAATTCATAATGCTCATACCTAATACGAAAAATAGTCTTTGGAATATCTCCTTATTTGATCCTCAGCTGGTGATAACCAGATCGAAGATCAATATTTGATAACATGGTCTTACCTTGGAACTGATCAAACAAGTCATCAATCATTGGCAGTGGATACTTGTTTTTTATGGTGATCTTATTCAATTCTCGATAGTCGATACAAATCTGCAACGACCCACCTTTCTTCTTCACAAATAGTACCGATGCACCCCATTGAGGGAAAATCAGTCTTATAAACCACAAATCCAGTAGCTATTGTTATTGAACTTTCAATTCCTTTAATTCTGTTTGTGCCATGCAATAGGATGCCCTAGATATTAGTTTTGTTCCAGGTGCCAATTCTATAACAAATTCAATCACTTGATGAAGCAGTAACATAGGCAAGTCTTTTGGAAACACATCCATGAACTCACATACTGATCTGGTCTTTCTTGGTCTAACTGTTACAGCCATAGTTGTATCTACCGCATTGGCTAGGAACCCTACACATCTTTTCTTTATTAGGTGTCCATCCCGCAACGTCGAGATCGGTGGAATACGAGGTCCATTAATAACACCCACAAACACAAATGGTTCCTCACTCCATCCCTGGCTGACCAATCCATACCTAGTATTATATCAAATTCTTTCATTTCTAACACAATTAAGTCCACTGATAATTCTCTACCATCCACCTCTATAGGTAAAGATCTAACCTACATAGTGGAGATTACTATTTCCCCAGTAGGTAACAGCGTTCCAAACTCCATGTCATATATATCACAGGGTCTGTTAAGTTTGTCTATCACTTTAATTGACACAAACAAATGAGTAGTACTAAAATCAATCAATATTTAATACATATAGCCATTGTTAGAAATCTGACCTATGACCATAGATGGGCTAGCCTCGGCCTTTGCCTGAGTTAGTGTGAATACTCAAGGTGGAGTCAGATCATCACCTTTCTTTGTTTCTTCTTTCTTTAGTTGTGGGCAGTCTTTCCAAAAATGACCCACTTCTCCACATGTGAAATATGCCTTAGCACGACATTCTCCCAAATGTAGTCTCTCTTACTAATTACCATCAATCTTCAATTACTACAAAAATATCATCAAGTATAACAATTTGCCAACTACCCTTACCACAATAATATTTTAACACTCGACTGAAGCCAGATTATTCATTGTGACATTCTTCTATTATCGCTTGATGGAATCCACAATTATCGAATTTCAATATAAATTCCCACCTAATAATGTGGTCGCAATGCACATGGCATATATAAATCACATATAATTCACATAATCAATTATATTAAATTATATAAAATTATAATTCATCAATTAATTCCACTAATGCCCTCCAATCATGTCACTAGGGTAGTTAACCTCATAAGAAGTTTGGGCCATTACAGTACTCTAGTATTTTATTCATGTATTTTTTATTAATTATATAGATCTTTTGTAAACTTAATTTTTCAAGTATAGATTAAATGTACAAGTGTTTATATAGTTTGTTTTGTTTAAAGTTTCTTTTAGCTTTCATTTCTGCTAAAATTTCTTGTGCGCCAGATGTATCATGGACAAATTTTCTATATTTTTTACTAAAATTTCTTATTTATGGTTAATTTGACAAATTTTATTTCATTTGTGCACCAGATGTATCATGGACAGCTCCACAGTTGGGAGTGGCTTGACGGAAGATATCTTCCTTAAGGCCGACATTGTGGCTAGCAACTAGTACCACACATACCTTTGGGCATGCGATGCAATTACGTAGGACATCACTAACCATTTCACTCCTCCTGTACAAAAACAATAATAATAAAAAAAGAAAACCTATTACATAAAATGATGCTATAGTAATATTTATCTCCTGAAAAATAATATGACTATTTTGTAATTTTTGTTTGATATATGAGATCACACTTCCGATGCATTCACATACTCTTGTAAGATAATGTTTCTAGCAACCAATACGGCTAAATCTCTAAAACAAAAGTGATATTTTTTTTTTTTACAAATGAACATCAACAAGTGAATCAAAAGATCCAATAGACATGAATTGGAGTTCATGGTTCGTAGAATTTAGACTAATCTACACATGATCATTTGATTGAAATGAGTTAAGTTTCCATAATAAACGATAAGTTAATAAAGAAATTATTCACATTAGTCCTGTCCAATAAAAATTAATTATATAAAGCACATTTCAATAAGATGTCTACCACATCAGTGATCCGAATCTAGATCACATGCATTCAAAATGCTTAGCCAACCGTACTTGTAACCATTCGTTAATGATTGCATAATTTAATATGTTGTGGGTTATTTTATTCATTATCTATGATCTTAATCCTATTTTACTAATACAAAATCATACTCTCATTAATTAATAAGAAATTTTAAGATATTTAAATTAAATATTTAATAATAATTCAGAAAATACAATTATAAGAAAAATGCACTTTTATTAATTTCCAAATAAAATTTCTTTACAGATGCTTTAAGGGTACCATGCTCAAAATATACCATGTTGCAAGGACCAAGACCTTATCACTCACTACTAAATGTGTTTGTCATTTCTGGTTTGATTCTCCTACCCAATATTTGCTTCAGCCTTACCATGCATTATGGGAACCATCCCAAGGGTCGGGTTCCCTTCTGCTCCTAATTCTGAAGCTTTTAGGGACGAATCAGTTTTCTTGAATACAACCTTCTTAATGTATTGAGCTAAAGAACCTCATCTCATCATTGTCTGGATTTTATTGTCTAAAATACAACATTCCAAAGTGGTATGATCCACATCCTTCTAGAATCCATAGTACTTTTCTTTGTTCCTCTCTTGGTAACAAATTATTGAGTGCGCAACGGAGTGCACAATGGTAGGCCCAGGGAATAACAAAAGCTATTTTATTTAAAACTTCTTTTAAATAACAGATCAATTAATATATATATATATAGAATAAGAAGAAGAAAACAAAGAAGATGAAGAAGAATGTTTACCAAAAATTTTGCATGATGACGTGGAACAAACATAAGGCACATGAAGAACACATGACAAGAAATTTATAGAGGACTGGTCGACTCACGACCAAATAAGAGAAGAAAACATGTTAACAGATGAACTCAGAACTTATACGAAGTAGTAGAAAAAGAAGTTGACAAAGGACATACAACCAGAGCTGCTCAATTTTATATATATAGTTAAAGTTCAGAGTTAGTTTAATATGCAAATATTTTTATTTAGTGTGTTATTCACCTATTATTTTAAATTTACTTGTTTCTTATTCTTAAGTTCATTTCTTATTTTATATCATAAATTTAACTCCTTGTCGTTGACCAAATTAGAGGTCAACATTTTGGTGTTTTCGTTGAGAGTTGAACTTAAGAAGAAAAGAAAGTGGCTAAATCTACAAGGAAAATGCAGAGTCAGCAGGCAAGTCTGACATCCGAGAATCCTCAGAACCCACCCCATCCTCCCAGGGTAGCTAAAGGAGAGCCTCGGGTAGAATTGGAGGAAGAAAGCCATGAGTTGGATGTTGAAACCTTGTGAGCAGCCATTGGGATGCTACACGATGAGTTGGCCACACTAAAGGCTAACCAGGATAATGTTGCTTAAATTATGATCATGAAACAAAAGGAAATTGATAGACAAAGGCGAGAGCTCAATGATAGGCAAGCAGAGATGGATCAGTGTTAGAGGGATGCAATTGTGGAATTGGAGGCAGCTATATAGTTAGCACAAGGATTTTGACCTCCATAGAACCCTCAACCACAACCATCAAGACGTCCTCAATAGCCAGAACGTCATCGGGGGGCTCAACCAGACAAACAGCCCCAGAATTCTTGTAGACATATCGAGCCACGACAACCTCCTCGGTTAAGTAAGGTTAGCGAACAACCATCTCAATAGAATAGGGATGAGCAGCATCCCTAGAGCCCACGTCCTGTAACTGACGAGCAAGTCTTCCCTGAGAGAGGGCCAAGGAATTTTCCCTTAGGAACCAGGAGGCAACCAAAGGTAGGTTCGACAATCAGGGTTCCTTAGTTTAAAATAATGTCTCGGGACATGGCAACCAATGCAGACTTCATAGGTCTCCTCCGGTTTATCGAGATGTTTATGGACGAAGAGAAGGTAATAGAGTGTACAGCAGGTCGCGCACTCATAGGTCGCATTTTAGAGATGGCCATGATTACAACAAGGGGGATTCCGGATATAACAGAAATCCATGAAGAAACACTGGTCGGCGTGATGAGCAAAGGTTTGAGCAGCAGGACCCTCCAAGAATGAATCATCGACCAACAAGTCAAAATGCATGGGGGCAGCCAAGGCATCCTACTGTCTTTGATCACCTAGGAGCATCAAAGAAAAGACGAAGTGAAAATCTGAGGGAAGTACTAATCAACTGAAGAGAAAAATATTGTAAACATATCTCGCTGCTGCTACTCCTGTTCCAGTAATACAAACTATTGCCCAGGCCCAAATAGATGCTTTGAACGAGACAGCTCAACAGCTAGTAGAAATAAAACTTCCCATATAGACTATGATTGGAGGAACGACACTCATTTCATTGATATAATTGTCGTGGCTGAAATCACTAGCAAATTCAAAATGCACGTGCTACCCAGCTATACTGGAAGAGAAGACCCAGTATGTCACGTGAATAAGTTTGAGATACAAATGGATATTCAAAACCTGTCCAAAGATGTTCAGTGCATGAATTTTCTGCCACTATGTCTGATGTTGCTCAGAAGTGGCATTGTAAAATTACACCTGCCAACATATCTATGGGAAATGTTCTTCAAGGAATTTTGTGGATACTTTTATGCTGGTCGAATACATCTAACTAAAGCAAATCAGTTGGTAGATATAAGGAAAACGGAAGAAGAACCTCTCAAAGATTATATTCAAAGGTTAATGAGAGCGGCTGCTCATGCCAAAACGGTCGAAGATGAAGGAAAGATGATGCCCATTACAGCTGGAGTGCAACGCCAATCTCCGTTGTGGAGTAGTTTGTGGAAGAATGGAGTTAAGAGCACCCAAGCGTTTTTGGAGCGAGAAGATAAATACATTAAGTTGGAGGAAGCTATTGCCAATGAAGGAAAAGCACCAAATGTTGATCAGGACAAAAAAGAGTTGACCAAAACTATTGGTGGCCCTAGTAAGTCCAACAATGGTGGAAAACAGGTAAGCACTGAGTTTTCTACGTCCAACAATAAATGCCTTAAAAAAAATAGATATGAACAAAGGTTCACCAATTATACGGCCCTGGTCGACAGCCGAGAAAGATTTAACCAAGACAACCACACCACCGTACCTTTTAGGCGACCAACACCCATCAGAAAGGACATTTCCAAAAGAGATACAACGAAGTTTTGTCGCTTCCATAAAGATTATCGCCATGATACAAATGAATGCAACCAATTGAAGGAAGAGATTGAGTTTCTGATACAACAAGGACATTTGAGGAGATAAATGCCTTAAACAATAAATGCCTTAAACAAAATAGATATGAACAAAGGTTCACCAATTATATGTCTCTGGTCGACAGCCGAGAAAGAATTAACCAAGACAACCACACCACCGTACCTTTTAGGCGACCAACACCCATCAGAAAGGACATTTCCAAAAGAGATACAACGAAGTTTTGTCGCTTCCATAAAGATTATGGCAATGATACAAATGAATGCAACCAATTGAAGGAAGAGATTGAGTTTCTGATACGAGAAGGACATTTGAGGAGATAAATACGAGAAGGGGATAATCCCCCACAAGGAGCAAATGGATCCAACAAGCAGGCACATACATACCAACACTTGCCTCCTCTACAGTTGGCCACAGTTGCGGGCACTCTACTCACTATCCGTTGTGGATTGCACTTAGCTCATGACAGTGGTAAAGCGAGCAAGAGTTATGTCAGGACCTTATGTCACGAGAATGATATTGAAATACTCACTATCGAGGAGTGGACTCCAATAAAAGCTCGAACTGAGTTAGATTGTATAACTTTCTCTGAGCTTGATGCGCAGCATGTCAGGTTCCCCGACACAGATCCCCTGGTCATAGATGTCCAGATCACCAAGATGATAGCGAAGAGAGTGTTATTTAACATAGGAAGATTACTCATTATGTTTAACAAATCATCATTAGAGAGAATGAAATTATAATTACAAGATTTGGAATCATGCAACCAAACCATCTATGGTTTTTCTGGCAAAGGGCTCGCTCCAATAGGATCAATCAGACTCCCTGTCACAGCAGAAGCTGCCCCTAGGAACAGAACATTACTCACTAATTTTATAGTAGCTGATTTTCCTTCTACATATAAAGCAGTGATCAGAAGACCCATCCTTGTAGATCTACGAGTCGTGACTTCAATGTGGCATCTAGCCATGAAATTCCCAACAGATGTAGGAATTGGGTGTGTGCTTGGAAATCAAAGGGAGGCAAGGGAATGCCACAACTCCTCCATCACGAAGGCTCATTACCTCAAGCATCACTAATGGGTCAGAGAAAAAGTTGCAAGGAGTCAGCGAACCAAATGCCCAATCCAGTGAATAAGTCACCAAATATGGTGTTTCCCAAAGTGAGGACGAAGGTATAGATCCTCATTTTGGGGATTTTGAGGAGGAAGTTAGACCTCTGGATGATCGCGAGGAGATTCAATTAAAAGCAGAACAACCGACCAGAGTTGGGAAAGTTGGTAAAATCTTAGAAATAATAATAAAAAAAGAACTGGTGGAAGTTTTAAGAAAAAATCAATGTAACGCCCTGGATAGCCAAGACCACTACACTGTGTATTTGTAAAGGTGCCGGACTTGCTAATCAAGTCAAACAGTTAAAAACGTGAATTTTAAAGTCATTAAAGTGCTAGGGTTAAAAGGTTTTGGTCTCAAAAGATACTTACCATATAATTAAATATTTACATATAGGATCCCAAAAGAAATAGCGTTTAAAAGTATATTTACAAAATTTCTAGTGTACAGACAACCACCAGCCTTTCTAAAGGGAAAACAAAAGTTTATGGTATTCCTCTCCCTGTCTCCCCTCAACCGTGGCGGCTGAGTAGCTGATCATGTACATTCTGCTCACAGAGCTCTCCAAATCAGGGTTGATCAAGCTTGCCCTTGCCTTTACCTGCACCACGTAGCACCCGTGAGCCTAGGCCCAGCAAGAAAACATATCATAATACATAACAAGCAATAATAATATTTAGGTAACCCTTAAGCGCGTGCATACACCTAGCATACCACAATATTCACAGAGCATGGAGATTCAACCAAAGAGTCAGCTAATCATCACTTAGCTATACAGCATAACAATCCACCTACCAAGAATAACAAGCAATCAACATAATAATCAGGGTCGACACCGTAGGTCGCACCCTCTGTTTACCCCACTGACTCCGGCCCGCTTAAATCGAGCTCAGTGCATAATAAGTTGTCCTCAACTACCAGTGACCGAGCCGCACCCTGTGCGCTAGTGTTAACTTTGGCACTCTTAGGGCGTTGGTTTACTGTTTACATGGCGTAATACCATCCTTTAAAAAGCATACAAAATAGGGAACCCTTTGTCCCATTACAATTACACAATCTGGTGTAGTTTTCTTACCTTTAATTCCCAAGTTCACAGATTACGAGCGACACCTCTCGAGCACGATCCACTTCCCGAGCCCTATCTTAAAACCTAGTCACAACCTAGATAGGGAGTACCATCAATAATCGCGTTAATATTTATGGGTGGATTTCTTGCTTCCAGGACATCGAATTCAACCAATCACAGTGGTGTAATTGATCCCGAGCACCCTAGGTTAGGTTTTTGCTCTTAAAACCCTCAAAAGATCAAAAATTCCCTTAAGGGCTGCGACCCCTGAAACCTATCTGTGGCCTACCCCTAAAACAGAGGTTAAGCCTCTCTGAAGACAGACACGCGCCACGGCCTTGCCCTATGACGCTTCCCCACTGCAGAGCCTCCTTGGCTCTTCCTTGCTTCACAGGGCCGCGGCACTCTAGAACAGAGTCGCGGCCTAACCCTTCGTGCCCAGAAAAACCTCCATTTCTAGCCTCCCAACCTTGCCAAAAACCACCCCAAAGTACCCTAAATCCAAAACCCATTGATCACAAGACTCCCAACATGGTTTTGGAAACTCAATCCAACAGAAACCTAGCTTAATAACTCAGTAAAATCCCATTTTAATTTCTGAAACCCAATAGCTCAAAACCACTAAAACTAGTCATGCAAACACCGAATTTAAGCTCTAAACTACGAATTGAAGCTTACCTCCTTTGATGAACCACCTCCTTAACAACTTCTGAGCTAAAACCCAAGCTTCTTAACTTCATTTCATCCCTTAATATTCAAAACCATAAACCCTTTTAATACTCAGCCAAAACTCAGAATTCTAATGCTCAAGAATGAGATTCAATTCTTACCTTGATCCTGGTTGAGTGTCCCTTAGTTAGATACAAGCTAATCCCTCACAAACTCAGCTCAAAACATGGAATTCCACTTGATTCTCCTTAGGCTTCTATAGCTTTCTTGAGAGAGGAATGAGAAGGAAGAGAGAAGTAAAAATGGGTCGGTTTCCTTCTTTTGTTCTACTATTTTCTATTTACTTAGTCTAATCTTAGCTAATTAAATCAATCCTAAGACTCGAGGAACCGAAAAGGTCCCCAAAAATGAGCTAATCTGTGTTGAAGCCCCTGAAGAAATCTCTCTCTTCTGGTCCCATCACTAGGCACCAGTTCCATGGAAAATTTTGCCAAACGATCAAACTTTAAGGCATACTCAGTGATTGACAAGCTTCCCTGAAGTAGCCTAATGAATTCCTCAGCCTTTGCTGCCCTGATGGCATCATTATAATATTTCTCATTGAACAGAGTCTGAAACTCTTCCCAACTCAGGGCATTAACGTTCTTGGTCTGGTTAATAACCTCCCACCAAATCCAGGCATCCTCCCGAAACATATAAGTGGCACAAGCCACCCTCTCATTACCAGTTACCCTAAAAAAATGGAGGTTGTTGCTTCTTGAACCTTTCATAGAGAGCCTCCCATTTATTTCCAACCTCAGACAGCTGCTTTGCTGCTGGCACTGACACAGGGGGTGCCTTTGATACACTAGACACTGCAGGTGCCTCCTGTTGTCTCAGGAGACGAAGCTCTTCTCCCTGTCTCAACACCATAACCTACAGATCATTAAACAACTCCTGCCAGTTTGCAGGAGCTGGCTGTGGAATCTGTGACTAGTCATTCTTCTGACCCTGACTATTATTATTCTGGCCTTGATCACTTTGGCCAGCTGAAGTATCTGCCTGCCCTGGATTCATTCTTATCTATTATGCCTTGCTGAAATAATGATCAATATGGCCAGTCAGGTAGTAATAACTAAACCTCTTGCCGCCTTACGGTCCAAGAACAAGCAGACAATTATCATATTCCATTGTCATACAATTATCCAAGTAGATACATGTTTATATCATTTAGCACTCAGCATGTATCACATAATAATTCACAATCAACCATACCAATTAGTATGTTCCAGCAATCTCAGTACTATTTAGCATACATTTGCTGAGGATATAATATTTCAGGGCACAGGTTTAACATGGTGTCTTATGCATACAGGTAAAGCATATATGTTATATTTAAGCAGTTATACATATAACTACATAAATAGTTACCAAACAATGAGTCGAGCTAGACTTCAGTGATGTGTGTACATGCCCAGCCAGTCTAGAGGAACCCTAACCTTGGCATGCTCTGATACTAAGTTGTAACGCCTTGGTTATCCCAGAACAGTTACGGTGAACCAAAAATTTGACTCGCTACCTGAGTCCTTTGGTTAAAAACGTGCTTCTAAGTGTTATTAACAGGCTAAGGCCAAAAACAAATAAAAAGGAAAGGATATATTTTATTTAATACATAAACTGTTCATGGGCCCATCAAAACCTTTTACAAGTTATTTACAACTCAAAATGGTCATTACTGTTTCAAATTTACAACCCCGCCGACCTAAGCGGCAAAAATAGTGTAAACCCCCTAGTTGCTATGAGAACTCCTTGGCCGTGGTGGTCAAGCAGCCACATATGTACACATCACCAACTAAGCTCTCCACTCAAGGCTGGGTGAGCTTTTCTTTCCCTTTACCTACACCACATAGCACCCATGAGCCAAAGCCCAGCAAGAAAACACAGTAATGCATATAAATATCAACAAATGATTATTATTATAATCACACAGAGCTTATAGCTCTGAACAGATGAGTGAATATCACTTTGTGTTTACAATAACCATAAATGAGCTTATAGCTCTAATCAAATGAGTGACTTAACACTTGAGGTTCTGGTAAACCATACTGAGTGACTGACAAGCAGGTCACTAGCTCAAACAAATGAGAGACTGGTGGGTAAGTCTCTAACTTAACAGATGAGTGACTGATGGGTAAGCCACTAGCTTAACAGATGAGAGACTGATGGGTAAGTCTCACGGGCTCAACACCCATAGCCATGTGACTAAATAGTCACTATGGCTCTAAGTGACTAGCCTTTGGCTAGACAAGCGCTTATAGTATTCATCGAACTTGAGGTCGGTCCGGCATTAATGCTCTTTTCAGTCATCCAATGCAGATGTCAATTAGATCTAACCTTTATTTGCTTGTGTTGAACACGCTAAGACCGTTCTTGACTTATGTGTCAGAACTATGTGACCAGTGCCCAGTACCACTGCCGAACGTGACTAATGAGTCACATCTTCACAGTTGATACTGACACCTTTTCCAGTTCTGACTAATGAGTCAGCGCCATACACAAATGAGCATGATTTGATTAGCATTCAATAATCAATCCATGTCCACATTTACACACTCAACATGCCTCATGAACAACCATGCATGTCACATATGAGGTGCAGTTCTCTTACCTCTGGTTCGAGCGAAAAATATAATAAGAACGACTCCCGAGAACGATCGACCTTTTGATTCCTCAGCGATTACCTAGTCACAACCAATTATAACCTCCATAAATGAAAATCAACAATGAAAGGGTCTTGACCTAAACCCCACTCTCGAGACCTCGAAACATGCCCACACAGTGAGTAGATTCAATCCCGGGCCTTAAGGATTGAAACCCCGAGGCAAAAACCTTTAAAAACACTCAAAACAGGATTCTGGAGGAACAGAGTAGTGCTACAACGCTACTCAATAGTGCCCCAGCGCTATACTTAGAACCCCCAACCACCCCATTGAAATCTTGTGTAGCGCTATAGCGCCCTCTGATGGGCGCTGTGGCGCTACCCCCAGAACAGATCTCCCCTAAAACATTCTTCTTTGACTCCTTCAATTCTAACTCGATTCCAATGCTTCCAAACCTCATTTTTGGTGCCAAATGAACCCAAAAACCATCCTCACATACCACAAGCATCACAACCACAAGAACCCTAGCCAAAACTCCCAACAAAACCAACCATCCAACCTAGAAATTCTAACTAAAAACCAGAACTAAAATAGGTCAAACCAGGGAATTTAATGGCTAGAAACTTACCTCAAGCTCAGATTATGATGCTCTTCAATGGTGGAACACACTCCCAAACTCCCAAGACTTGCTTCCCAAGCTTGAATCCTCAAGATTGGCTCAAAAATCCAAAGAGAAAAGAGAGGAAAATAGGCACGGGAGAAACTTTAGATGATGCTCTGTTTTCACTACCTTTCTACAGCCTTCAATGGCTTATAACTATCCTAGGGGTGAAAAGACCAAAATACTCCTAGGTCAATTAAGGGTTTGTAAAGGCTCCAAAGGGCAAAATTGGTATTTCCCACCTATCTCGTTAATCATAATTAACGCTCTCCAATTCCTGCTATTCTCGATAATCTCAAAAGCCAATAATTCATATCTCGTTACCCTTTAATTCCAGGCAATGCTCTAATAATTAAAATCACCCCGAGACTCATCCCGAGCGCCAAACTTAAACCTGTTATGACTATACCGCTAACTAATATTCCAAGATCATCTTATGTCGAATAGCTCGAACAAACCCACATTATAATGTTGTCTCAAATATGTCACCGACATGCATACAAATATACAATATACCCTCAATGGGCCAAATTACCAAAACACCCCTGTAATTAAATGTGGATCCACATGCATGCATTTAACATCATATTATGATATAATTCACATATACATGTAGTTATGACCCTTGTGTCAAAAAAAAAAACAATTATGACCTTCCTGGCCTACTAATCCAGTCATTAAACCACATTAGGGATTTTGGGCATTACACTTCAAACTTCAACTAAACCCATAATTAAGCTTGGATTCCTTATTCACATACCCTAGACAACACAACAAGCCCAATAACATCCCCATATACCCAGAAAACATCAAAGATCATACTTTAGAACCTATTCTCATGCAAGCTTATAACTCTAATAGAATTTAACTTGAAAACCAAGTTTAAGAGCTTACCTCTGATTTGAACTTGACCCTGAGTTTTCTTTCCCAAGTCCTTAAGCTTCCAATCCACTAGTTCTTCAACCCAAATTCTCAAGGTTCTCCAAAATTCTCCAATTACTCAAAGCCTATCCTTAACCCTCAAGTGCCACCAAGGGTAATTCCATCATTTGTTGTGTCCCGCTAATTCCTCGAGTGTCCCTATAAATACCCATTTAATCCAGACATTCCAAATAAATACTATGCTTTTACCCATTTGTTTACCGAGTTTTTCGGAAACGAATACAAATAGAATAATAAAAAGATAAGGACTGTAGAAGTGCAGAAATGTAACTAAACAAACAGTGTTTTTACGTGGTTCAGGCGTTAACAAGCCCTAGTCCACGAATCAATGTAATTATACTTGTAAAGAATTACAGTAAGATGGCTGGTGTACAAGAACTTCACACACTCACAGTGTTTCTCTCGGGTTCTCTTGAAGAAGATGAAGCTAGAGAGATTTTAGTAGAGTTCTTGCTATGTGATTTGTTGGCCGTCCCCCTATTGTAAAATGAGGGGGTCTTTATAGCTAGGGTTTTTTATTAGGGTTTTTCTCTACGTCCATGAGTCTTAATTACACCAGCCATAAATAGGGGATACAATTACTGTAGTAGCATGGCTACAAGACTCTATGTGGGTATATTTACGTGAAATTATGGGGAATACACAAAGTCAGCCGTCTTTTCCAAGTTGTCAGCGGAACAGTAGGCGAAAAGGTACCCTTAGGCGTGCTGGGATGTGTGCGGCTTTGACCTGTCGGGCGTGTCAGGCGGGATCCTGTGTCAGGTGGATATCATTCCAAATATGCCTCCTCCACGACTCGACCGCCTGGTCTTGTTCTGTGCGAGGCACGGAACTGTTTCCGCGAAGACCACTTGAAGAGCTTCTCCTGGAAGGAGCTTCCCCGAAGGATACCCCTTCGGGAGTCCGGGAGAGTTGACGAGCTTCCGTGTCGCGTTTGCTTGAAAGAGTAATCCGGACACTAAACGGGAGAGGCGAAGCCTTTCTGTCCATCCGCGAGCTCTGGTCACCTACCGTGAAAGACATTGGTAATTCTGCTTCCCCGAGGATATCCATCTAAACGCTATCCGGAAATCGGGATAACACCATTACTCAATAAATTCTGAACACAATTTATATTCCAAAAATACCCTAGGCTCCTCCCGAGCCGCATATTTGACCCTATAGTGACTTTCTAGCTAATATGCTCCCTAGGACTGTCTCGGATTGTGCATCACAAATATATCACTACTCACTCATGGTATCAATCACAATATACACAAATATTGCACTTATGCCCTCAATGGGATAAAATTACAAATATGCCCGTAATAGCCAAATGGGGCTCACATTCATATTTAATTCACCTTAACATGCATTTGTAATCACATAATCATCAAATTCACATATTAACGTAATTAAATCAATTATTGCCCTCCAGGCACGCTAATCAAGTCCCTAAGACTTATTAGCAAATTTGGGATGCTACAACTATCCCCTCCATACAGAAATTTCCTCCACGAAATTTCTTGAATAACTCACGATACTGATCCCGCATATTTGTGTCATGTTCCCACGTTGCCTCTTCTACATTGCTGTTCCACCACAACACTTTTACTAAGGCGATGGTCTTGCTCCACAAAACTTTATCCGTTCGGTCAAGAATCTGAATCGACTTCTCCTCATATGACAAATCCTGGTCTAGCTCTATGTTCTCATAACTCAGTACATGCATAGAATCTGATACATACTTTCGGAGCATGGATACGTGAAACACATTCTGAACCCCTGATAGAGCTAGAGGCATCGCTAATCTATAAGCTACCTCTCCAACCCATTCCAAAATCTCAAAGGGGCCAACAAACCTAGGGCTCAGTTTGCCCTACACACAAAACTGTTTTGCCCCTCTCAAGGGAGAAACTCTGAGAAACACTTGGTCACCAAATTGAAATTCTACGCTCCTGCATCTCAAGTCTGAGTAACTCTTCTGGCAACTCTGGGAGGCAAGTATTCGAGCGCTAATATTTTCAATGGCCTCATTGGTCCTCTGAAAAACCTCAGGACCCAAACACCTTCTCTCACCCGTCTCGTCCCAATGGATAGGTGATCTACACTTCGTCCCATATAACATCTCATACAAAGCCACTTTGATAGTTGCCCGATAACTGTTATTGTACAAAAACTCAATCAAAGGGAGATACTGACTACATGATCCCAAAAAATCTAGCACACAGGCTCGTAGCATATCCTCCAGTATCTGAATTTTCCTCTAAGACTGTCCATCTGTCTGAGGATGATAAGCGGTACTAAACCACAATTGCATGCCCATAGCCTTCTGCAGGCTCTCCCAAAACATGGAGGTGAAGGTGGGGTCCCTGTTAGATACTATCGGCCTTGGAGCCCCATGAAGTCGTACAATTTCCTTCACATACAATTCAACATACTGCTCTACCGTATAAGTCGTCCTCATAGGAAAAAAGTGGGCGGATTTGGTACACCTATCCACAATCAGTCTCACGGAATCATGTTCTCCCACGTCCTTCCATAATCCAACCACGAAGTCCATGGTGATATCCTCCCATTTCCACTCTGGAATTCCTAGAGGCAGCAACAACCCTACTGGCCTCTAATGTTCAGCCTTTACCTGCTGACAATTCAAACACTTGGCCACATAATCTACCACATCCCTCTTCATCTCTGGCCACCAATACAGAGTCCTCAAATCTTGGTACATCTTTGTCGTACCCGGATGTAAAGAATAGGGAGTGGTATGAGACTCATCCAATATCTCTCGCCGGATACCAGAATCTATCGAAACGCAAATCTGACCCTTGTACATCTGTAGTCCCATCTCCGAAATAGAGAAGTCCTTAGCCGCTCCGGCTAAGATGCTATCTTTGTGTCCTATCAACTGGGTATCCTCTCCCTGCGCCTCCTTGATCTTCTCAAGTAGTGTAGACTGAAGAGTGATGTTGGCTAACTGACCAACCACCAACTCTATACCTGCTCTACTCATCTATTCAGCTAACTTATCTGATATATGTCTCGAACTAAACAATTGTCCTGGGCCCTTTCGATTCAGTGCGTCGGACACTACATTGGCCTTCCCAAGATGATATAGAATATCACAATCGTAATCTTTTACTAATTCCAGCCAACATCTTTGGCGCATATTCAGATCCTTCTGAGTAAAGAAGTACTTCAAAATCTTATGGTCGGTGTATGTTTCACACTTCTCACCATATAAATAATGTCTCCAAACCTTAAGTGGAAATACCATCGCCGCCAATTCCAGATCATGTGTAGGATATCTCTTCTCATACTCCTTTAGTTGTCTTAACGCGTAGGCTATTACCTTTCCGGCCTGCATCAATACACACCCTAAACCCTATCTGGAAGCATCACAATAACTACAAACTTCCCATTGTATGACGACAGACTCAATACTGGAGCGGTGATCAGTCTCCGCTTCAATTTCTTGAAATTGTTCTCACACCTGTCTGCCCATGTTCGGTCGATCTCCATTAACCATAAACCTTGGTTCACTCTGATACCAAGTTGTAATGCCCTACTTCCTTAGAGTCGTTACTAAGTGAGTTTAAAATGTGACATTAACTCGCTAATCAAGGTTTTAGGTTAAAAGTGAAACTAAAAAGGTATAAAACTCCTTCAAAAGTCATTAAATATAAAACATTTAGTTATTCATTGAAATCTCAGAAATTTTTACAGTTGGGATCCAAAAATTCTGTTTAGAAAATATATTACAGATCAAAATGTACACGTGGTCGACTTAGACAATAAAACACCTAATACAGTACATTTAATTTTCCCAAAATAACCCTAGCCGTGGCGACCAGGCAGGCCGAACATGTACTCATCCCTCCACGCTCTCCATACTCATGGTTGGTCGACATTTCCCTTGCCCTTAACTGCACTATAGAGCACCCAAGAAAACTCAACACAAAACAAATAACATATGCATATCTATCCACAACATATAAAAAAAACAGCCAATAGACTAAATATAAAGCGGCCATGTCGTCCCAGGCGCTTTACCAGACCTTGGGTTTGCTATCTTCACCGAGGGGATGTCTTTAGCATCCTAGGAGGGTCTCGCCCTAACGGCCTGCACTCCGCATGCTCAACACCAATCCCGACCCCTTACCATACTCGGCCATGCACTTTGTGTGCTCAACACCATTCCCGGCCCCTTGCCGTACTTGGCTTCTAGCCATTCTCAGCCTTCACCCTTTCTAGCCTTCACCGTTCCCGGCCTTCGCCATTCATTCACAAATATGCACTACATAGCATAATATCAACAACTATTTAAACATATACTAAACATAAACAATAGGGCCATGCCCTATAACACAAATAATAGGGCCACACCCTACTCTACGGGTACAAAAGTTTTGTTACCTGTGCCCCAAGCTTCCTGACCAACGCAAGCCCGAGCATAGTCCTCTAACTCGAGCCTTGCTGAAAACCTAGTCACAATGCATTCATAATAACCATCCATCAAGTTCTAATTCATTAAATAACTTTGGAACATAATTCTAGCCTCTGAGACCTCGGATTCTACCAATTCGGGTGGTAAGATCCTTCCCGAGCCTTAACAATTGGGTTTTCGAGATAAAAGCCTTCAAACAGTCAATACTTTGAATTTGGGTCGTGGCCCAGCCCCTTAAGGCTCGCGGCACGCTCAAGTCAGAGGCAAAATGCCTCTCTGCTGAGTGACACAGGATGCGGCGCTCCAATCCTTGGGTCGCGGCGCCCTTGGGAAGACGGTGGCTTCCAGCCTCTTCGACACACACAAGTCGCGGCGCCTAAAGAACAGGGTCGCGGCTCAAGCCTCCAAACCCAAAAAATCACCATTTTTCCTGTGTTTTCATCGAGCCTAAACCTCATTTTCCATACTTCAAACATCAATTAAACCAATAATTAAGCTTGAATTCATTAGTCACATACCCTAGACAACACAACAAGCCCATAAACAACCCAAAATACCCAGAAAACATCAAAGATCATACTTTAAAACCCATTCTCATGCAAGCTTATAACTCTAACAGAATTCAACTTGAAAACCAATTTTAAGAGCTTACCTCTGATTTGAACTTGACCTTGAGTTATCTTTCCCAAGTCCTTAAGCTTCCAAACCACTAATTCTTCATCCCAAATTCTCAAGGCTCTCCAAAATTCTCCAATTGCTCAAAACCTTCTAACACCAAGGGAAAAGATAAAGGGAATCGAAGGAGAGAGAGAGATGTTTATCCTGTTGTTTCTTTTTTTTTTCTAAGTCCCTCCAGAACCATGTATACCCCTTGCCAAAAGTATAAAGTACCCCTAAGCCTATCCTTAACCCTCAAGTGCCACCAAGGGAAATTTCGTCATTTGTCGTGTCCTGCTAATTCCTCGAGTGTTCCTATAAATCCCCACTTAATCCCGACATTCCAAATAATTACTATGCTTTTACCCGTTACTCAATAAATTCCGAACACATATTATATTCCCAAAATACCCCTAGGCTCTTCCCGAGTCGAGTATTTGACACTATTGTGACTTTCTAGCTAATCTGCTCCCTAGGACTGTCTCGAATCGTGCATCACAAATATATCACCTCTCACTCGTGGTATCAATCACAAATACGCAAATATTGCATTTATGCCCTCAACGGGCTAAAATTACAAATATGATCCTAATAGCCAAATGGGGCCCACATGCATATTTAATTCACATAAACATACATTCTAATCACATAATCATTAAATTCACAATTATTTCCATCCAGGAACGCTAACGAAGGCCCTAAACCTTATTAGTAAATTTGGGATGCTACACATAAGATAAAATGCATTAATGATATTTTTGTCGTATTGGGTGTCATGTTTCTACACTGGATTGTGTTGGTTAAAAAAGTGGAATGTGCCATTTTGCAGGGCGGCAACATGTTTTCCCAAGGATGTGGTTGTACTCTTGCAATTGTGGTTTACAGAGATGTGGCTTTAAGATGTATAATTTTTTGCAGAGTATTTCTTCTTCTCGTGAGTAAGTTTAAGACCTATCTTGGTTGCTCAAGGTAGAATTAGCTTACTCACGACCAGGCCAGCCGCAATACCGTCAACCTAATCTCATGGCCCAAAGTATGCATGTGCTCCTTGTTCAAGTCATGAGCTCATTTCCGAAAAACATTGCTAATTCCACCACAACCCCACAAGACATGTCACAAAATAACTTGCAAGAAGAAGAAATACTTTGGAAAAAATATTTTAGCCACATCTTTTAAAAAACACACTTGCAAGAGTACGACCACATTTCTCGGAAAGCACGCCGGCGTACAAAAACTAGACACTCGATCTACCACAAATATCATTATTGCATTTGGTCTTATGTATCTTTTAAAAAATAGATTGTTAATAGTGTTTATGTAAGTTCAATAAGATCTTCCCTACCAAAAATACGAGTATACCTCTTTCGGTTAATGTATTCTAACCCTAAATCTTACATCAAAACACTAAAAGAACACAAGATAGTTAATTATTTTTCATATTTTGCTTATTAACAAAAAATTCACTCATTAACAGTATAGAAGATATACTAGGGATTAATGTTAGACAATAGAGTAAAATAGTTGGTAGTAAGTGAGAGTTGAGATCTTTAACTAATTAATACTAGTACGGTTCACATTAAAGTGAAGATGCTTTATGTGATTCAATTACATAAGACTAGAGGAGATATAGGTTGAATTTTTACATAAGATGTCGTGAACAATAAGAATTTTAATTATGTCATGTAAATCAATCTGAATTATGAGTAGATAAAAATTCTTATTCATGTCAATAAGGATTTTTTAATTCATAGGCTAGAACAGAGCTAATGCTTATATTTGAAGATCTATTGAGATAGATGACTGTGAATATGTTCTAAATTTTTCACTATTGTTTGGTCAATTTGTCATGTGTGAAACATATTAATTTTTTATAATATCAAAATTCAATTCATGTTAATTTAGCTAAAAAAAATTCTTTGGTTCAATAGATTGTTTATTTTGAGATAAACGCTATGCATAACAGTCAACATGAACGTCTTATTTTAAAGAAATTGTCTTTGGCTTTGACTGGGTAAGCAGTTAATTAAAGTCATCCTTGTTTGTTGTTGTCCTGTGATTTCGTAGTGGATCAAAGTTAATGTGAATGGGATTTTCAAAGGGCAGCTTGGTCTTATTTTAGAAATGTTACATTTCCAAATGTTAGAGGATTCATTATGGGTAGTTTTGTGGTTGGCCTAGAAAAGGGCTTTTCTTTTGAAATGGAGTCACTAAAAAATACTATGAGTCTCTTTTCCATTATTGTCAATGAACTCTTTATTTTCACATATTTAATATGGTTGCAAATTTTAGTCTATCATGGTTCATCAAACTTCGTGTGGTGGTCAGATTGTTTGCAATTTTTTTTTTTGTTATGGATATTTTTATTTTAGGTTTGGCCATTGACTTATGTGGAAAAGCTATACCATGTCGTTTGAGATATTTACGTGATAAGTCAGAAGACTAACTGCCAGATGTGAAATTGTTATTCACAACAGACATAATAAGCCTATCACATCGTGTTATATATAGATAGACGCGGTTAAATGCTAAATAATTAAAAATAAAATTGGATGTTCAAATTTCAAGAATTTAAAATTATTAATTAATAGGGATTTTATTTTAACCTTAGGAGATCAAAATTTTAGAATTTTGAATTACTAAATACTAATGAACATTTAAATTTTATAAGGTGCCCAAATTTTAAGATTCTGAATTATTAAAGACAAAAAATTGTCAATTTTTTGTGCTTAAAGTGCAATAATTTTTAAAAAAAGTGAAATATGCCAAACAAATTGAATAATTTCAAATAATGATGTAATTATGATGAAATTACAAAATCCATAATTTGTAACATAAAACTACCAATTATTAAAAATTATATTTGAAATATACTATTTTAAGCAAATACTGATAAATAAATATTATTTTATAGGAAACTACCACTTTGGCTTATTCAGTTTGAGGTCATCACCCAGTTTTTTGGATTTTCCAAACAGCTAAAAATAACCCTCTCTCATTTTAAATAGTAAAAATGACCCCGTTTATATGTTTTTAGTCAAAAATTCTTATTTTATTAATAAATATAAAGCCCTCACTTAAAATACATTAATATATTTATTTTTTATATATATATAATTTATAAGATTGATTCATAAAACTTAAAAAAAAAAAACTATATTTGTCATTTTTTTGTGCTTTAATATGTTTAAAATATATAGCAATAACTTTATAAATTGATTCATAAAACTTAAAAATGAATAAATAGAATTGAATCCTGAAATAAATATAGTTTTTATTTGTTTTATTCTTAAATTTTCTTTATTTTAAAAGTTTGTTAATATATTTTATAGATAATATATAATAAAACTATTAATTTGTTTTTAAGAGAATATGTTTTTGACTTTCTAAGGAATTATTTTATTAGAAATAAGTAATATTTAAAATAACATAGTGTTTTTTTTTTCTTTTTCTTTTTTTGGAAGCTGTCAAAGTTAGTAATGTGCTTAAATTGAAGAGATCAAATTGATAATTATCACATATTATAATACTAAGTTTAATAAAATTAATACCCAAGTTTTTACTCTTCAAACCTTAAAAGAACAATATGATCTTTTTAAATTTCTTCTAAATAAAATTATTTGCATATAATAATACTTAATAAAACAATATTTTTACAATTACCACTATTTATATTTATGATAAAAGAAAAATATTTTTAAGAAATGACAATATTATACTGAAACTTTAAAGACAATATTTTTCTTTATCTAAAAATGTTTTTTTTCTTTCTAAATTTGTATATTTATATTAGAAACATATATATTTATATTTTTTTATATAATTATATAATAATAAGCACAAGGAGTATAGAAGCATGGACATGTTATGAATCAAACATAGGACAATAAGATTAGCAGATGTTCTATTGTAGATAATTAATAAAAATATGTGGATGATAGGAAATATGAATAAGCTAAAACTAAATATATCTAAATATATCTAAATATATCTAAATATGGACGGCTTGACTCCAGCTCAAGTGTTCATTCCGATGCAGTCAGAGTCTGAGACTAAGACTGGGGCTGGTTCCTCAGTGGTGGTAGGTCAGCTTTCTAGTTTTGATTTTTGTATTGTGCTGGCTAGTTTTGGTGCCATGTTGTTCTTTGTTTGTTGCATCTAGAGAAGCATAGACTTGTTATACTGATTGCATGGTTATGTTATGATGAATTAGATTATGGTGGAAAGGGCTCATCAGTTGTTTTGATAAAGTTGGTTATGACTGACTTCAGTATGATCATGGATAAAGATTGGTTAACCAAGTGTGGGGCAATGCTAGATTGCAAGGAAAAGATAGTAACTCTTGGGTTTGAGAGTGGGAAACCCTAGTGGTAGTTAGCACTGTGCATGGATCTTGTATGCTTATGACATCTGTATTTAGAACTAGAGATCTATTGCAAGAGGATGCATAGAACTCTTAGCTAGTGTGGTGGATACCACTTAGGTTGTGCCAGTGGAATCAGGACAGACTGGATTAGTCTGTGAATTTCTGGATGTGTCTCCAAGGGATTTGTCAGGATTACATTTACAGAAAGAGATAAATGGTGATTGGATTGGTGCCACAGAAGGAGTTAAGTCTAGGGCACTATATGGTATCGCTTCAGCAGAGCTGTAAGAACTAAAGGCTCAATTATTGAGTAAGATGGTATTCTCCAAGGTGGATCTTTGATCTGGTTAGTACCAGTTGAAGATCAGGGAGAAGGATAAGCATAAGACTCACTCTGATACCATATATGAGCACTGGGACTACTGGGTTATGTTTTATGGATTTGATTAATACTGAATTATGTTTTGATGGATCAGATGAACTGGATATTCAAAGATATATGAATTGGATTTGTGATCGTCTTGATCGACGATGTTGTGGTATATTCTCGGTTGCAGAATTTCCAAGGTCAAGGAACGCCTTAGAGAGCTTGAGTTTCCTTGGATGGGCTGAATGTTACATGTACTTTGTGGAAGAGTTTTAAGTTTTCATACAGATCAGAATCAATTTGTAGGTTGTTATGACACCTTAGTGATAGGAAAAGGTGATTGCCTATGGATCATGTTATTTGAAGGATATGACCAGAACTAGAGTAGAGTTAGTAGTGGGCCAGGTGGCCAACATTATGTTTGAGTTACTCTTGTAGAAAGGATTAAAGGAAAGCAGTTAAGTGAACCACAAATGGGAGAATTGAGGGAATGTCTTAGCTGGATTAGTTAAGGATTATACAGTGCCAGGTATAGGTTTATTATGGTATAAGTATCGGATTTTGAATCTGATGGACACTGGGATTAAATGGGAGATTCTGGATGAATCTCATACTACTCTCTTTTTCTCTTCATCCAGGCATCATGAAAGATGTATTAGGATATGGAAGCTTTATAGTGGTGGCCTGGGTTGGAGAGGGACATAATGGAATACATGACAAGGTTCTTAACCTGTTAGAAGGTCAAGAGAGAGTATCATAAACCATTAAGGCTATTGTAGCCTTTGAGTATTCCATAATGGAAATAAGGAAACATCGCAATAGGTTTCACGGTGGGGCTGCCCAGGATAGTGGGTTAGCATGAGTTGGTTTGGGTCATTATGGACCAGTATTTAAAGTGAGTTCACTTCTATCAGTAAGGACAAGTAACATAGCTGATTAGTATTCGGATCTTTGTGTGAGAGAGGTAGTACGCCTTCATAGAATTTGAGGTCTATCTTATCAGATGAAGACTCTATTATTACTTCCAAGTTTCGGAAAGGTTGCAGAAGGAGATGGGTATATAGTTGGAGTTTAGTACAATTTATTATCCTCAGACTGATGGTAAATCAGAGAGAGAAATTTTTCTAGTTATTGAAGAATCACCTTATAAGATGTTGTATGGTAGAGCATGGTTATCGCCCATGCATTGGAACAAGATGGGTGAGATGTTATATCTAGATTCTGAGGTAGTTCAGAGGATCATTGAGGTTATTAAAAAGGTTAGAGCTTGGATGCTTACTTCTTAGAGTAACTGGAAAAGTGAGGTTGATTTGAAATGCAGAAACATGGAGTTCCAAGTGGAAGACTGTGTCTTCCTTAGAGTATCACCATGGAAAGGGGTGAGGAGATAAGGGCAAGTTGAGCCCTAGAATAGTAAGACCGTTTGAATCCTGGATAGGACCAGTCAATTTGCCTTTGGATTGGCCTTATCTTTGGCACTCTCAGTAGTATACAGTGTATTTTGTATTTTCATGTTGAGGAAACATGTGTTAGATGAGACTCATGTGTTGAATTATGAGAATCTGTAGATTGAGGCTAAGTTATCCTGTGAGGAATAGCCAGTTCAGATTTTAATAGAAAGAACAAGGTTCTGAGAAACAAAGCTATACCTTTGGTTAAGGTATGATACAGAAATAGTGGGGTCGAGGGAGTTACCTAGGATGCAGAATTTATATTCCAAGCAGTTCAGATAAATTTCGATGACGGAATTTCTATAAGGAGGGGATAGTTGTAATGACCTAAATTTCCTAATAAGGCTTAGAACCTTGATTAGGAGGCCGGGAGGGCCATAATTGATTTATTATACCATTAAATGATTATGTGAGTTATATAATTATATGATGATAAATGCATGCATATGGGTCCACTTTTAATTATAATGGCGTTTTGGTAATTCGGCCTATTGAGGGCATATTTGTATATTTTCATGCATGTTGGTGAATTATGAATGAGGCCACATTAAAATGTGGATTTTTTCGAGCTATTAGGCATGAGACGATCTTTGAATGCAAGTTAGCGGTTTGGTCATAATGGGGTTAATTTCCGGGCTCGGGGTAATTTGATGATTAGTACATTACCAAGAATTATAGGGTAATTGGATATGATTTATTAGTATTTGAGAATATTAGAAATAACGAGAATTGGAGGACGTTATTTATAATTAACGAGTTAGACGGGAAATGACGATTTTTCCCTTGCTAGCATTAAAGGAAATTATTTAACCTAGGGGCATTTTGGTCTTTTGACCAAAGGATATATTCAACTATAGAAGTTTGTAGAAAACTAAACCAAAAAAAGAGCTTCTCTCCTTTTCCTCCCAATCATCTTTTTTTCTTATTCTTCTACCTTTGAAATTTTGAGGCTCCAATTGAGGATTCAAGCTACGGAATCAAGCCTTGGGGGTCTAGGGTGGTGTTCTACCATTGAAAAGGGTTTAATCTTGAGCTTGAGGTAAGAATTTAGCCATGAGAACTCTGGTTTATGCCCCATTTTTCAATTAGTTTTCAGTTGGAATTTTGGATTTGATAGTTGTGAATTCAATGAATTTTTTGGCAAAGTTTTATTGGGTATTGATACCTAATACTTGTAGGATTGGTTTATGGGTTCATTTTTGGGTTTTGTTGAGGATTGGAAGCAGCTTTTGAAGTTTGAAAATTGGAGAACTCAAAGGGGGAAAAACCAGGGCTGGAATACCCTGGTTCTGGCGCTGCAGCGCGCAGGGATGGGCACTACAGCGCTATCCCAGGCATGGTAGCTCTGGTTGTAGTGCCATTGCGCCTAGTGGTAGCGCTACATTTTTCCACGGTACTCTTTTGAGCACTTTGGAGGGTTCTTGGCTTGGGGTTACAATTCCTAAGGCTTGGGATTGAAATTTATTAATCATGTTAGTAGGATTCGAGGTCTTGGGAGTGAGGTTTAGATCATGAACCTTTTATTGATGGAATTCCATATTTGGTTATGACAAGGTGACCGCTAAGGGACCAAAGGATCAATCGTTCACAAGGGTTGTTCTTTTATTATTTCATGCTCGAACGAGAGGTAAGAAAACTGCACCCAGTATGTCACATGCATGGGTTCTAATGAGGCATGTTGAGTGCCTATATATTGAAATTGAATGCATTGTAAATGCATAGCAGCTCATGTGATTACGATATATGTGATTATGGCATGGCATGAATGTGAAACATGGAATTTGCCAGAGCTTGAGTCTCTGTAATTGTGCATGTTTATAATTATGCTTGTGATTATTGATTAAGCATGTTGAATGCCTTATATTTGGATATTTAACATATGATATATGCCTGAGTGCATTGCTTTCTTGTGGGTGGAACTGACTCCATAGTCAGAATCGACAATGGTGTCAGTATGGACTGTGAAACTATGACTTATTAGTCAAGTTCAACAGTACTATTGAGCACTGGTCGTATGGAATTGACCGATGAGTGAAGAACGGTATTAGCGTGTTTAACACAAGCCGAAAATATTAGATCTAATCGACATAAGCATTATCAACATAAGCATGAAATGCTTGACCGACCTTAAGTTTAATGAAATCAAAAGCTCTTGTCTAGTCTAAAGGCTAGTTACTTAGAGCCAGGGCCAAATGGCCCAGTTAACTATAACGTCACATAATTAAGGGTGCAGAGCCCAAGTTCATGACTCTATAGTCACTCATCTGATTAAGGTGCAGAGCCCAAGTTCGTGACTCCATAGTCACTCGTTTTATTAGGGTGCAGAGCACAAGTTTGTGACTCCATAGTCACTCATCTAATTAGGGTGCAGAGAACAAGTTTGTGACTCTGTATTCATTCATCATATTATGGTGCAGAGCCCAAGTTCGTGACTCCATAGTCACTCATTTGATTAGGGGCGAAACCCAAGTGTGTGACATATTAGTCACCTATTTTAAGATGGACACATTAGCCATTTATTCTCAATATGTATTGATAGTCATCTATACAAAGGGCAGGGCCCATATGTTATCTATACAAATGGCAGGGCCCATGAGTCATGATTTTGACTTGCATTCATGCATGAGTAGGATTAATACTGCTAGGCATGCCTATTATGATTTAGTAACATATTATTACTGTTCATGAGCATATTGAGTTTTCTTACTGAGCTTCGGCTCACAGTTTCTATGTGGTGCAGGTAAAGGCAAAAGAAAGTTGGACAATCCTTGAGTTGGAGAGCTTGGGTGACGATGTCTACATATGCGGCTGCTCGACTGCCACGACCAAGGGTTTAAAGAGGAACTACAGTTTAGCCATATTTTGACACTTTGGTCGACTGGTTGTAAATATTTTATTGTAATTAACCTTTAAATTATATTTTTGAGATCCCAATGTTTACAGTAAACGTTTTAGTGAAATGTTGTGTCTTTGACAAAAAAATTTTACCCCAAACTTTTAATCATACTTAGTTACACGATTATGGCCAAATGACTCGACTAACAAGTATAACACTTTTTAAAATGCACGCCGTAACGGTCCTTGGGTAGTAGGGCGTTACAAGAATGAGATTGTTATATTTGTTAGTATGCTTGAATTAAATGTTGTTTTTTATATTCAATCCACAAATTATAACTACGTAGTCATGACTGATAGGTTGTTTATGCTTAGAAAAATTATCCTTATTTGAAAATATATAGAATTTATATGTTGAAGAATTTGTTCAATCACTTCTTGTGGTGAAATTCTATACTATACATGCTTGTGGAGATGATTCGGGCTATTTTTGGAATGATATTTGAGCCTTTCAAGTTAATTTTGCAAAAATATGTCCTTAGTCACCCCAGTTAATGAAATCTAAATAGTAATAATAGAGTGGATTAGTCAAACACTCTCCAACTTTAATCTATTGAATTTAAATCTTCAATTATTTACTTGCAATTTTATTATGTAGAGAAATTAAACAATTAAATAGAATAAAAAAAAGAAATAGATTTTTACGTGGTTCAACAATTAAACTCTACCTACGTTTACGAGTCACTTTTATTCACTTGTCTGCATTAAAGCTTCAAGAAGGAGCAATTTTACAGAGCGTTTTTCAATACAAAGTTGTGTATGAGTACAAATGACTAAATCCAGACTATTTATAGATCTGGTAACAAGAATATTTTTCCACAAGTTTAGAGAAGTTACAACATATATTCAAATCTAAATTCAAATTAATATTTGATTAATAATAATATAACTTAAATGCATTATTTAAATAAAGATCTCATACAAAATAGGGATTCAATACACAGTTTAACCTAATCCCAAAGAAATTGGGATTTCCTAACAGCTTTTTCATGTGTATGTTTAACGCGACTTCGAGCTTGAACACTGCTTCAACGCGCTTTTGAGATAATGTAATTTCGAGCTCACTGTTATATTTGTCGCCACCTCATTGCTTGACCAGTTTTTAGAACTCATCCTTTTGGAAGGAGAATTCTGCCTTCGAGCCTGCAACTCATGCTTGCGTGTTGATGTCATGGCACTGGAACTTCGTGTTTATTTGTGCAAGTATAATGCCAATACTTGTTAACTTCGAGCTTACAACTTACTAACCTACATTTTGAGGCTATTTTTTTATTCTCTAAATTTTGGTGTAACATTTGACCCCCTCAAAAGTGTTGGTTCGAATCCTATGAGAACGAAACTTCTGAAGTTCTTTTTTAGGAAACGTGCTTACCTACCACACTCGAGTGTGGACACGTGTTAATATGGGATTAGCCACTGAGAATACCCGAGTAATTTTTCTCTGCACACGTCCTTTCTTATTCCACTTTTTTGCCGCAATCTTCGAGAACAAATACAGTCCATTAGATCTCATTTAATCCCCTTTTGACGGTTAAAATTTTTTCGAACTTCACCCCCATTTTAACCCTTTATAAACCCTCTCTTTCTCCTCAATCACCACTTTCATTTTATTTTTCTTAAAAACTTCCATGTTCTCTGAGAAGAAAATATAAGAAATCTCAAGAATCGCTCAATGTCCCACACGATCCCCTTTAGAAAATGAGTTTCCAAGGAACTCTTGACACCAATACTACCAGTCAACTCTTCGATTCTCTCATCAACTTCCAACGTGTAAGTTTTCTGATTTTTTCTTATTCTGGTTTAAAGCAAATACTTATTTCTTTTTACGACTGGTAAGTTTACTTCAAGTGTAAGTTTACTTCTAGTCTTTAGTCTTCAAATTTTTGGGCTTTTCTAATTTTTATTTACCTTCTTTAATCCCTTTGTAACGAGCTCTTGATCTCAAGTCCTCAAAAATTTTCTTATCTCCATTCTTTCCAAGTAATGGGTCCTCACTTTTTCTTTCTTGTTAGATGTCCTTATTTTTAGAGAATCGATGGGGGCCCGAGCATGCAATCCCTTACCACCCACCTTCTCCCCAAGTTGAATCTCCATTCACTCACAATCAACAGTTGATTTGGGAGCATGGGGAGCATCTTAAATGCTAAGAAATCTGAGCATACTTTCAACATCAAATCACCGAAGTTGAAGATAAAATGCGAAGGAGACTGCGGTTTGTCGTATATCCAGATCCCAATGCTGAGATCCATCCAATTCCCTTAGATATGCAATATAAGGTTACAGTTTCTTACCCCTAGATCATCTTTCCTTTGTATTCATGGAAATCTCATCGAGCTAGACCCCCTCATCTGCCCCTCCTCTCTCTTTGATTCTTACCCTTCAGGGTGAGTATTTTGAGGTTGAATTGTACAAGAGTACTATCCAGAAAGCTGATATTGGACATTCTATCTTGTCATGGTCTTAAGTTCTCTAGGGAGCTCATCTATCAAGCTCCTAAGGCTAATGAGAGAAGCTATTATCCTCCAGATCAGGAAAACCCAAAGAGAAAGATTAAGTTCGCGGCCTGGAGTTGCAATAACATGCGAGCTAGGGCTCTCCTACCTCTTAATTATTACTTTAGAAAGTTCATTGACTACGTCAGTACAGCCCCCTTCCAGCTCCAAAGAAACTCATACAGAGTTTTAGCGGCGCTGAAGTCGCTATATCAATAGATGAAACAGGATGGTCCATCTCCCTACGAGATATTGTACCTTTTCTGCCTGAAAAGAAATTCGACGAGAGCAAAGGGTGGAGATGGTTTTTATTACCTCTTAAGCTGGCCTCGAGAGAAACGGCTATTCAAGGACATCCCCAATCATCTGCAAAACATCAAAACACAATTCTTTTGGACGAATGGCATCAAGTCGTCCAAATTCCTTTCATTCCAACGCCCTCATAGGTTATCTATCTTTCGAAACAGTTTTTCTAAGTTCATAGAGATGATAGCTAGTTAGGTAGATTTCAAGCAATGTATAGCTTAAATGAGGTTTAGGAAAGGATGGAGGTTCAATATGGAACCAATGACTCTAGGAATTTCTCTAGGTTATCCCCCACCCACAGAGACAATAGCTAGTTAGGTAAATTTCAAACAATGTATAATTTAAATGAGGGTTAAGAAGGGATAGCGGTTCAATATGAAACCAATGACTATAGAAATTTTTCTAGGTTATCCCCCACCTACCAAGAAGCTACTCCATTAGAATCCTCAAAAGATAGAGGAATTTCCTAGTCACCAAGCTCAAGCTCGACAGAATCTTCCAATTAGGTTTCTCTACCAACTCTTTCTGATCTCTTTAAGATAACTAGTTGCTAATACACTATTTCTTTTCAGTTGATATAGATTGAGAGCTTAATGGCATTCTTGGGAGGCCGCCTAAAGCCCAAGGTGGAAAATGATGTCGCGCGTCCTCGAAGATGTACTCCCAAGGGCCCGTCTTTGGTGACCTCAAAGGCTACTCCCAACGAGCGAAGAAACAAAACTCCTCCTCCCCCAAACAGAAAATCTCCACCTCTTCCTCCTCCTCCAAGCAAAGTCCTTGTTGGGAATAAAGGTAAAAAGGTTGTTGACGTTAAAGCTTCGAGGCCAGCGAGCGCTCCCACTCCAACTGTTGTTAGCAAATTTTTTGCCGTGTAGCATATGCCAGAATATCCTTTGGAAACGAGGATGGAACCTTAGGAGCCGACCATTGCTCTGACTTGCTATCTTGGACTGGCGAATCATTCAGCAACCTTGGCGCTAACATGTGAAGGTTTCTTAAGGCAGACAACACCAGTGCCCTCTTCGACAAGACCATGGAGTTCGGGGCTTCGCTAAGTCTCTCCACCGCCCTTTAAATCTTTATTATTATTATTTATAATTATTCTCTAACTGTCATTGTTTTCCTTTTTGACTCTCCTCTGGTTCATGCGCCAATGCTCCCTTTTATCTTTGAAGATTGTGACTAGTAAGAAACTGGCCAACGATGTTCACCAGGCCCAAATTAGAGTGAAAGATGACTTGAAAGTGGCCAAGGGAGCTCAGGCCAAGGCTGAGAATGCTCTAAAAGAGACCCAGGACAAGCTCGCTTCCTTTGAGGCTGAGGTACATCGTCTGAAGGTGAAGCTTAACATGAAGATTGTAGACTTCGATGTTGCCAAAGCTGAGCTCGATAAAACAACTTCAGAGGTTGAGCACCTCAAAGAAAGGAAAAATGTGACCTATGAGATCCTCAAGGATGAGAAGAAGTGTATGCTTGTAGAGTTTATATCCAAAAAGGAGTAAGCCACCGACAGAGCAATATATCGAATGTGGTCACTGAACCAAGATATTGACACCTTGTTCCTACTGGATAAAGAGGAAGAGTACATGACAAACTAGAAGGCTCGGTTGGCAAAAGAGGTGGCGACTGGGAGCATTACCTTCGAGGCCAGTGGAGAGGAGGAGAAGGGTGAAGAAGTCGTGTCCACTCTAGCTGCTCAGGAGTATTTTTGTTTTATTATTTCTTAACAAGGGTTGTGTCCCTTTTTTTTGTATATATTCTATTAAGGCCCTTGTAGCCGAGACAACTTACGTTGTAGCTCAGGTTTGAGCTATCGCATTATCTCCTATGAATATTCGTATATTTTTAACAAGAGTTTTATGCTTAAATTTCTATCACGAAATCTTTTTCCATATTATAACTTATATCTTTCACCTTAATATTATGCATCATATTCCAGGGTTGACATATTTTGAGCATGTTACTAAGGACCTGCTTTTATATTTGTTCATCTGCACAAATCTAGTTTTGTGCTTAGGTTCGATATTTCTATATAATCATGCATAGTTCATTCGATTGCACAATTTCGACCTCGTTATATTCAAGTTTGAACACTACTTATACCATGCATTTTTGCGTTTAAAAACACTTATCGGTGTGTTGTCTTGTTAGTTTAGTTATTTCTTTCTTAGCGATAGTAACTTTTCCTCTTCCTCAAGCATGGTCTCAAGGATGCGAGGTTGAAACTATTTTGCAAACAATTTCATCTCTGTCTCGATTTATGAATATTGTTGGTTAATCTATAATTTCCACTTTATTCTTATATCAATTTGTTTGTGTTGGTTATTCTAGATGAGTAGTTAAGTTAGGCTCGTGCCTGCTTATGCTTCGTTGGTAGCGATCCATGCACTTTCATTATTATTATTTTTCTTCTATTTTTATTTATGCTATATTTTTTTGAGCCTATGGTATGATTGTATACCACTTATGCCCCTTAAATTCCTATGATTGTGAAACCTTAGTGGTATCCCCAAAATTTGAAAATGAGGATGTGGCAATAGGAATGACAAGTGGCAAGGAATGGATGGGTGACTTGGCTTAGGAGTAGCTCAGTAAGCCATTAAAGAATTCTGACTAGCTAGAGATGTGCCATGTTAGACCAGAGATGTGCCATGTTAGACTGGTGGAGTGCATGTCCTACCAGTCAATTGCGTGACTGTCCAGTAGAGGTATGGCCGACCATAAGGTAATATTCATCAACCAAGTAGAACAGACTACGCCAAGATTCCCAGAAACGGCTTCACATGCGTGGGAATCTCTCATTTTTCCCACAAATTGGGTGTTCTGTTACATTTTGAATATTTTTGTAATTTAAATATAATAAAATATCCTGATTCTAGGGGAGAGCAGATTATGATCCTAAGCTTATAAATATTTGGCTTATGGGATTAGAAAAGGACTTTTTGGGGGGAAATATGGAGTTTTTTATCTGAATTTTCTAGAGAGAGAGTGCTTTTTCTTGAGAGAACTCTTTTGTATTCTGAGAATTTACACTGAAGAAATTCAGTTGACACAGGTTCATCTGATCTTGAGTGTAGATAAATAATCATATCTCTAAGTGGATTAGGCTATTACCAACATATTGGGGCTGAACCACTATAAAAATTGCGTGTGTTATTTACTTTCTGTTTAAAATTGTCTGTGTCATTTAATTTCTCTTGAAGGCTTTATCGTTTTTGACGTTCTCACGTTGTTGGCCAAAAACGGGGTCAACATTTTGGTTCTTTCATTGAGAGCCTGAAGAGAAAAACAGACGGTCCCTGGAGTAATATGGCGCCTAAGAACAACAATGCAGCCTCCAAGAAGACGGGCTCCTCTAAAGAGCCTGCTAGATCAGAAGGTCCTTGCCTTCAAGATCGTGAAACTGAGCCTAGATTCGTGCTCAAGGACGTAACGCCAGAGGTTAAAGAGCTCCAGGAAGCCATGAGCGCCTTCTAGGAGGAGATGGCACAGTTCAATGCTAGGTAGGAGGCATTCGCTGAGGAAAAGGCTAGGCAGAATGCCGCATTTGAGCACCAAACACGGGAAATGGACGCCAGGAGTGAGGAGGTCCGTCGACAGCAGGGGGAGGCCGACAGGCGACATCGCGAAGCTGCACTCGCTCTGGAGGCAGCTACGCAGCTGACCTGAGCTAATGCCCAGGCTGCACCTGGAGTGGCTGCCACCCAAGGAGCAAGGACCACAGAAGCTGGTCGTAAGAAAATTGATAGACCAAGCAGAGGTGGTAGTAACCCACCTGGTCGTGAGGAAGATGGAATCCGATCGCACACTGCCTCAACTCAAAGGGGGAACTCCAAAACACCCTCATGGAGCCACTGATCAGAGACTTCCAGATCAGGAAGTCACAAGTCAAGCAGCAAGAAAACACCTCCTGAGCAGGAGCACAATAGAGCTCCTCGAGGCAATGAGACTTCCCACTTCAAAGATGGGCATGGGCTTGATGAAGCTGACAGTCAACACACTGACCATTCGAAGGAGAAGAATAATAATAACCATCGAGGAGGAGAAGATCACCCAGCTCAGACAGGAAGGCCACCACTGCATCCCAACCAGCACAGTGGCAAGGAGCATGTTCCACCCAGCAAACCTTCCGAGAAGACTTGGAGTACGGTGTTTGATCAGTTGGGAAAGCACACTACTTAGAAGGATCTGAGCGATGTCATTGATGATAGAAGAAGGACCAACCCGGTTGAAGGGCAAGAGCCAATCAGTCCTACCAGTTGAGTAAAAATACTCGATGATGGTTTGCTGAATAGGAACGCCTGACCAGGAGGTCCCGAAAATGAGTCCCTAGCAGTGGCCCCAGGCATCCAAGCCCAGCTTGATGCTTTGACAGCAGCAGTTCAGAGTCTGTCAAAATAACCAGCTGTGATTGATCTAGTAGACCACAGGAGTGGCAACCCTTTTGTGCTCGAATTAGAGCAGCTCAACCACCAGCAAAATACAAAGCACCGGTACTGTCAGTTTATACAAAAAAGGCAGACCCGGTAAGGCATGTTAGGAAGTTCGAAGATCAAATGGAGCTGCTCGGGGTGAGTGATGACTATCGCTGCAGAGTCTTCCCCACCACATTGTCCGACACTGCCCAGGAGTGGTATTGGAAATTTAAGCCTGACTCCATCACTTCTTGGGAAAGTTTTAGAAAGGAGTTTTGCAGGCAGTTTAGTACTGCTCGAACCCCTCCTGTTTATGCCAATCACTTGGTATATATCAAACAGGCAAAGGATGAGTCTCTCAAGAACTACATACAAAGGTTCATGAGAGAAGCTAACCGAGCTACTGCGGTTGGAGATGAGGGGAAGATGGTGGCAATTTCTTCCAACATTATCTACCGAAGTCCTTTGTGGGACAGCATCCATCGCCATCCAATTTCAACATTAAAACAGTTTTTAGACCGAGCGGAAAAATACATGAAGTTGGATGATGCAATTGAGAAGGGAGAGAATGGACTGAACAATCTGAGCGGACCGACTGATCCTCCCAAAAATTGTGGAAATGATCAGAATGGTGGTAAGAAACGTGGGAATAACGGGTTTGACCGCCACTATGAGAAGAAGGCAAAGTCGGGATCAAACGACAAGCCAACTAAGTATGAACCTCGATTCACCAACTACAGCACTCTTTCGGCAACCCGAGCGGAGATCTATTTAGTCAGTCATCAAGAGGTCCCTTACCGGAAACCCCCACCTATCAAGAAGGAGATGAGTAAGAGAGATGTGAACAAGTTCTGTTGCTTCCATGGAGACTATGGTCACGACACGAATGAGTGTAATCATCTCAAAGATGAGATAGAGTTTCTCCTCCGGTCGAGGAAGCTAAAAAATTATCGAGCAAAAAAGACCCAAGGAGGGGGGAGTAACAACAATCCTGGGTTCAAGCGGCAACGATCCCCACCCTTGCAACCTTAACCTGTGGACTTCACACTAGATACCATATGTGGAGGACCACATCTTGCTAGAGACAGCAATAAGGCGAGGGAGAGGTATGCTCGCACCCTTCGTCAAGAGTTGGATGTAGCATCCACCTCCAAAATTATGACAGTGGAGGAGCGACCACCAAAGAACCCAAGATACGAAAGTGAGTCCCTCACTTTCACTGAAAAAGATGCTCGACAAGTGAGGTATCCTCACAATGACCCTCTTGTTGTGACAGTCCAAATTGCCAATATGAAAGTGAAGTGATGTCTGGTCGATACAGGGAGCTCTCTGAACATTATTTATAAGTCATCCTTCGAGAGGATGAAGCTATCTATGAATGACTTGAAGCCGTGCTCTCAAGTCATTTACGGGTTTACTAGAGAAGGACTGTCACCAGCTAGAACAATCAAGTTGCCAATCACGACGAGGGAGGCTCCCAAACATGAAACAGTAATGACCGAGTTTTTGATTGTTGATTGCCCGTCCGCCTACAATGTGGTTATTGGTCGACCACTGCTCACAAACTTAAATGTGGTAGTTTCAATCTGGCACCTATCCATGAAGTTCCCGACCAGTGCTGGCATAGGCTGTGTCCAAGGAGACCAGAGGGAGGCTAGGGAGTGCTATAATGCCTCGGAAGCTAAAGCAAGGAAGGGGGCCAAGGAAAGCAACATGATTGTATGTGCTGAGAGAGAGGAGGTGGACGAGATGGATGTCGACCTAAGTTTATCAGTTGTAACCGATCAGGAAGAGATGTTAGAGGAGTTTGGCCAAGAGAGCACTCTTGGTCTAAAAGAGCAAAAAACCCCATCCGGTGATGAAGTCACCAAATAGGGCGTTGCCCAAATTGAGGGAAGGGACTTTGATCCTCGCTTTGGGGATTATGAAAGTGATGTGGGACCTTCTGAGGAGTTAGAGGACGTCCTGATAGATGAGAATGACCCGACTAGAGGGGTTAAAATTGGAAAAAAGTTGAAAGCAAAGGTGAGAGCACAGTTGATAGAATTCTTGCGAAGGAATCAAGATGTCTTCGCCTGGTCTCACAAGGATATGGTAGATATCTCACCAATTGTGATCAGCCACATGCTCAACATGGATGAAAGTTATCCAGCAGTGCAGCAGAAGAGGAGATTGCTTGACAAAGATCGAGCAAAAGCTCTTAAGGAGGAGGTAGAGCGGCTAAAGGAGAATGAGTTTGTCAGGGAAGCATATTACCTTGCCTGGGTTTCAAACCCAGTGTTGGTGCCCAAACCCAATGGAAAATCGAGGACTTGTGTAGATTTTATTGATCTGAACAAAGCATGCCCAAAGGATTGCTTTCCTTTACCGAGAATAGACCAGCTGGTAGATGCAACCTCTGGTCATGAAACATTGTCCTTCCTGGATGCATATTCGGGGTACAACCAGATCAGCATGCATCCTCCTAATGAAGAGCATACCAGCTTCCGAACAGATATAGGGCTATACTGCTATAGGGTCATGCCCTTTGGGCTGAAGAATGCAGGAGCTACACACCAGCGTTTGGTCAATGGTATGTTCCGTGACTTAATCGGCAAAAGCATGGAGGTATACGTAGATGATATGCTAGTGAAATCAAAGGAAGCTGAAGGGCATATGCGAGACTTGGAGGAGTGCTTTGCAATACTGAGAAAGTACAACATGAAGTTAAACCCCCTCAAGTGCTCATTTGGAGTAGGTTTTGGAAAATTTCTTGGGTTTATTGTGAACTCCCTAGGAATAGAGGCAAACCCAAAAAAGATAAAGGCTCTCATAGAAATGACGTCTCCAGCTAGAATAAAGGATGTACAAAGCTTGAATGGGCGAGTTGCAGCTCTAAGCAGGTTCATTTCTAAATCAACGGACAAGTGTGTCCCGTTTTTTAACCTACTTAGAGGGAGCAAGAATTTTGAGTGGACGGCAGAATGTGAGCAAGCTTTCCCGGCCATAAAGGAGCATTTGGCCCAACCTCCTGTTCTTTCTAAGCCAGTTGATGGAGAAGACCTCTTTTTGTACCTAGCAATCACGGAGCATGTTGTTAGTGCTGCCTTAGTACGAGAAGAGGATAGAGTGCAGCACCCGGTGTACTATGTTAGTAAGCGACTGATGGGAGCAGAGTCTCGGTATCTCGTGATCGAGAAGTTGGCTTATTTCTTGGTACTTGCATCACGAAAATTGCGGCCATACTTCCAAGCACACCCCATTAAAGTCCTTACTGACAAGCCTCTTCGCCAAGTCCTACAGAAGCCGAAGTCGTCTGGTCGGCTACTTAAACGAGCAGTTGAGTTGGGCCAATTCGAAATCAAATACCAGCCGAGGTTTGCTATTAAGGGTCAAGCTTTGGCAGATTTCATCGCTGAATGTACCGGGATCGCTTATGTTCCCGACCAGCAAAAGCATGTCACTGGGCAGAAAGATGAACTTCCTACTTGGCAATTTTTCGTTGATGGGTCGTCGAATGAGCATCATTCAGGAGCTGGAATTATATTGGTCACACCAGAGAAGCACCTAATTCATTGTGCACTGAGATTTGGATTCAATGCTTCTAATAATGAGGCGGAGTATGAAGCCCTCCTAGCAGGCTTGCGACTGGCTAGAGATGTGCGTGCCCGGTCGGTGGAAGTAAACAACGATTCCCAATTGGTGGTCTACCAAGTCTTGGGGGAATATCAAGGATGGGGCCTACGCATGATGGCATACTTAAATAAGACCAAGGATCTGCTAGCACAATTCGAGGAGTATACCATCAAGTTAGTACCACGAGAGCAAAACTCTAATGCAGATGCTCTAGCAAAGCTAGCTAGTGCGAAAGATGCTGAAACTCTAAATATAGTACCGGTGGAATACTTGGCAGAGCCGAGCATTGATGAACAGGAAGCCTTGCCTATCACAATAGCTAACACTTGGATGACTCCCATCATTGCTTACCTTGAACAAGGAACCCTCCCATATGATCGTAATGAAGCAAGGAAGATTATGAGGCAAGCTGCTAGGTACATCATGATGGATGGAGTGTTATATAGAAGAGGGTACTCCCTACCTATACTCAAGTCTATAACACCGGACCAGTCAAAAACTTTACTGGCTGAAGTGCACCAAGGGTTCTATGGAGATCACGCTGGGGGTCAGAGTCTATCTAAAAAGATTCTACGACAAGGATTTTTCTGGCCTACAATGAACGAGGATTCTATGGAGTATGTGAAGAGGTGTGAAAAATGCTAGAGATTTTCTAAAGTGCCCAGGGCGCCTCTGAATGTCTTGAAGAAAATGCAGAGTCCACGGCCTTTTGCAGTATAGGGCATTGATCTGATTGGGAAATTGCCCAAAGGGAAAGGAGGAGTGCAGTTCGCAGTGGTGGCAGTAGATTATTTCACTAAGTGGACTGAGGCCGAACCACTGGCCACGATCACATCAAAGAAAGTGTTGGACTTTGTAGTTAAGAACGTAATATGTCGCTATGGTCTGGCTAAGAAGATAGTGTCTGACAACGGCACCCAATTTGATAGCGACATATTTACCGATTTTTGCACTCGGCATGGCATCACAAAAAGTTTCTCCTCAGTAGCCCATCCACAAGCCAATGGGCAGGTTGAAACCGTAAACAAAACACTGAAGGACACTCTGAAAAAGCGCCTGGAGCGAGCTAAGGGTGCTTGGGCGGAAGAATTGCCAGAAATCCTTTGGTCATATAGGACTACTGCCCGGACAGCAACTAGACATACCCCATTTTCCTTGGCATATGGGTATGAAGCCATGCTACCTGTGGAGATAGACCCACCATCTCATCGAAGGACCATGTACAACCAGGAAGAGAATCATCAATTGCTAGCAGAATCTTTGGACTTCCTCGAGGAGAGAAGGGAGAAGGCTAACCTGAGAGTTGCTGCTCACCAGCAAAAAGTGGCGCGCTACTTCAATTCCAAAGTCATAGATCAAAAGTTCCAGGTTGGAGATTTGGTCCTCAGAAAGGTGTTTGTCAGAGACCCAGCAACTGGCGTACTAGGACCAAACTGGGAAGGACCATATCAAATTGAACAAGTCTTGCCACTCGGCACCTACAAGCTTGCTCGGTTAAATGGAGAGATGATCAGGAATTACTGGAATGGCGAGCACTTGAGGAAATATTATCAATGAATACTGCTTACAGAGTAGTAGCTTTGTATCAAGTGCTTAACTTGTTATTTAAGATTTTTGTTTGTGAACTGGCTATTTGGTAACCAGTCATGTTATTTTTTTTGAAACTCGTTGTTAGACACGTTTTGTCATTTATTTTTACGAGTAATAAAAGAGATCACGCGCAGCGTGGTTGGATCTTGCTACAAATTTTGCATATGTGTTGATTATTCTTGCTTGGCAGTGTTCAACTATCATCACAACTTAAAACATAAAAGGTCTTCTAAAAGAAATACCGGGCAGTGATCAACTGGTCGATATCCATCAGATGAATGACCAACGTTTAAATAGTTTCATGTTTTTGTAGTGATTAACTGCTGAAATATGATTGTATATTCTATGTGTTTCATAAGTAGTTACTGCTCGGACAAATTTGGTCAAGTAGCAAGTGATCAAGGATTTTTCAACCCTCAATAACTTGGGGGGCACATAGGGTATACTGGCGTACCCTTGCGTACATCTCAACATAGGCAATAAGAGCACGAGCAAAGATATCTGTTTTTAGGCTGACTTGTAAATTTTGGAAGTCTAAAAAGGCCATTAAGCTAACTTGTTTGACAAAGCTTAAGTAACTTGGAATTTTTAAAATTTTAAGTTAAAAGCAGATATTCCTGTGATAATAAACGTTATGCTCATAAAATGTTAGAGCAATAAGAGCGTGAGGAAGTATATTTAGTATGGACTTATGAAATGTTTAGAATTTCTAAGTTAGAAAACTAAGTACTCATTTGAAAGTTCAGGGCATATAGAGACTTTACTATTCACAATAAACTTGTAATGTCTTAAGTGTAAAAAGACTTAAATGTTTCAAGCTAGTTAAAAAAGAAAACTAAAGTGCAAGTGCCAAACAGCTCAATCATACGAGCAAAAGTAAAAAACAAAACAAACTATGATAAAAGACTGGTAGGACTACAACTGGTTGTGCAGAAGCTTCTCTGGTAGGAGGAGGGATCACTGGTCGGCTGCTTTAGTAGGCTAATCAATCCCCTCCTCGGCATCAACTACTCATCTCGCTCGAAATGATAGTGTAGAGGAGGCAGGTGTAGTGCCAGTAGGATTAGCAGCTTCCTCAGCAACCCTGGCCTCACATCTGGCGAGCTCCTCTGCCTTAATCTCATTAGTGAGAAAGTCGAGCTTGAGGGGTTTATTTTGCTTCCACACCTGATAAAAGCAGTTGAAGCAAGTCTCCTCGTAACGGGTTAGATCAGCTTCCTTCTCCTGCTTCAGCTCTTCATTCTCGCTAATTAGTCCCTCGTTCTCGCGAGCTAACCCCTCATTCTCACGACTCAGTCTGTCTAGCCGATCAGTCAAGGACTTGTTGGCTTGGGTTAGCTGATCATTCCCATCAGCCAACCCCTTGAGAGACTCCTTTTGCTCAGTTACAGTCTTCTCTGCCCGTTCCAGCTTGGATTCAAGAGTGTCCGATTTTGCTTGAGCTTCCACAAGTTGATCATTTAGGATCTTGATCAACTCCTTGTAGTCGACTGATCGTTGCTTGGCATGACAGATGGTCATGAGCGTCTGCATGAAAAACAAAAATTTACTACAAAGCATGAACGTAAGTAATAATCTATCTTGTGGTAGAGCACTTACATTTGTCAACTGAGCAATCCATCTCTCTAAGACGACATCAACACTGATTCGAGGGAAGGATTCAAAGCCTTGAATCATTGAAGCGTCGTGGAGGGTCTGATCAACTGCCCCCCTAAGTTTGGTGCTAGCAGTACGGAGTGCCTCGCTCGGGCCGGACGGACGAGGAGGAGTTAAGCTCGCTGATGGAGGAAGCAAGGAAAGGGTCAACTGCGGGATCGTGACTGACCCCTCAGGTTGTCTCCCTTGGCTCGGTGGCACTATCCTCGGGACCTTGCTCGAGGGGCTGGAGTCACTTCCTTCACCAGATTTCCTCTTCAGGACAGGGGGAACGATGCAGTGCCTGAACATCTCTGGATCTGCAAAAGAGGAAAACACTAAATTTGTTAGAAAAATAAATATAATAAAATTTAGATAAGTATGTTACTACTACAGTTTTATTAGTCTCAAATCACCAAGTTATCAAACATATTCCTATAACTACTAGACCTGAGTTGAGAATCTGATCGAAGAAGTCATCCTCGTCGTCAGAAGATGGGCTGAGGTCTCTCTCAGTCTGGATGGCCTTTCCTTTCCTAGACTAAGGGGTAATAGCAGATCTGTGCTGAAGCTCAGGCTGAGGCTCCATAATGACAAGATCGCCAGGTCTATGGGAGAGCGGAGATGGCCCAGGAGAAAACTGGTCAGTCACCACCTCAGTGCCCGCATTGGACTGATCAGTCATGTTTTTCTCCTTAGTGGTACTCTCCACCGTGATATTTTGGTTACATGGTATCAGGCCCACCATCTGAAGGTTGTCGACAGTGACCAAACTTTTCACGTCTTTCTCCTCGATACACATGTCAGCCAACTCCTTTGCTCACTTAAACATTTCTTCAGTGGGCAAGGGTTGCTTGAATGGACCCGCATGTGTAAAAGACAAATTGTTGGCTTTGATGTCTGAGGTGAGGAAATACTCTGTGTAGTATCTCCTAGGGTTCGACTTATGTGCGATACCGCAAAGGTATCTAACCCCCTTTTGCTTGTGAAAGAAGTGGAAAAAGCCCGTGTTCTTATGTCTTGGGTTACTCCTGAAGTCGAACAGGTAATGTTCCTCATGAGGAGTAGGCTCATCCCAGCCTTACAGACAGTAGAGAATGTACAACGCAGACAACACCTGAATCTCGTTCAGAGCGATCTAGAAAGGGGAGACGTTGAAGTAATCTGCTACAGACCGGAAGAAAGAGTGTAGCGGGATTGTTGCTCCTGCGTAGATATGGTGCCTAGACCAGGCACAGTATGGTCCGCCGGGCCTGTTGGCTCTCTGGTGAGGGCGCGGGCATATCACATTCACCTCACTCAAACCCAAAGCTTGGATGTGTTTGTCGAACATCCCGGGTTTAAGTTTTGTAGGCTGAGCAGTGAACCAGGAAGGGGGTTCTTCTCCTCCCTTTTGTAGTTTTTGGATGGCCAATTGCTGGACCTCAGTGGCAAACTCCTGAGTAATTCGTCTCTGAGTATTACTTGATTTTGACACCTGAAGAGGTGATCTCGAAGAAGCTGCAGTGTGGGCCTCACTGCGTTCTACCACCTTTTGCACCACTCTGCGGGCAACTTGTGGGTTTTGGTCCTGGGGAGTCTATTGGATTTCTTCACCCTCATGGTCGACTGTGCAGCTTGTTGAAGAAACTGTTCCTCGTGAAGGAAATACAAGGCTGAACGGGGAAGGATCTGCTTGAAGCGGCGGAGGCGATCCTTAGGAGTGCGACTGGTGGAAGATTTTGATGAGGAATCGCTGCTTTGAGGGTCTCTACTGACTGCGGGATAGATGCATCAGAGTCTGTATGGTTGTCACCTCCCCTATAGTCAAAGCGATTCAACTACAAAAATAAAAAAAATGGGGAGGTGAGTAACCATACAGATAAAATTCAATAAGCACAAAATTTATTTTTCTACTTAGAAAAATTTCTTTAAAGTAGTAAAAATATAGCATGCATAGGAAAAAATAATTTGAAGTATTTTTAAATGCCTAAAAATGCTTTAAGTGTATATAGCACAAAGCAGGACACGCTTGGTCCGAAGAACCAAGGGGTTGTGTGGTGTCCATTTAAAAGCAACTAGTCCGAGTGGGTGTGTGTGCCTATGTCCGATCGGATGTGCATGCCTAGAGGGCTGTCCTAGGAGTTCATCACCCATGTCCAAGTGTGTGCATGCCAATGGTCGTGCCTAGCCGTGTCCACCCCAGCCTAGTGTATCTGAGGAGGCAAGGTACATGTCCGGTCGGACACCATGTGTTCGACGAGAAGCATCCAAGCGTGGCTGGCCGTGTGCATGCCTATGTGCGTTCCTAGCTGTATGCACCCCAGCCCAGTGCATCCGAGGAGGCAAGGTGCGTGTCCGGTCGGACACCATGTGTTCGATGAGAGGCATCCAAGCAAGCCCATCCGAGGATCCAATACATAGGACCGGTCGGACACCCTGCGTCTGAGGAGTGACAAAGGTCTGGTCCGAGCGGACCATGCCCATCCGCATGTGTCCGAGCCGAGCACATCTGAGAAGCCCAGGGCCAACACCCGTGTGTGTCCGATCGGACATCGAATGTCCGAGGAGATATGTGCCTTGCGTCCGAGGAGTGACATGGGTTTGGTCCGAGCGGACCATGCTTGGCATGGTGCCCAGCCGTGTGTGTCCACGCCGAGCCCGTGGGATCCCAGTGCATGTGTCCAGTCGGATGCTTCTTGGTCCGAGGAGTTTATATGTGGTCTGATCGAACCACATGTATACAAAGAAAAAAAACAGTGGCCGATCGGCCATGTCTTTTACCATGCCCCATTTTTCATACCCAAATTCCACTATTTTCCTTGAGCCGAAAACAAGACCCAATCCGGAAAAAGAAAAGTCCTAAATTCCCTAACACAAACATGTTTCCTCATCCAAATAACACAATCACAAGATCAAAATAGAGAAATTGAAAAGTTTTTCAATGTTCTTCAAACCACCTATACCCTCAAAAACCCAAAAACCCATAATCATGATTTAGGTTAAATTGACCTATTTTTCTTGAAATTCTCATGAAATTGAAGCTAATGTTGGGTTACCCATAGTACAAACATCATCAAAACAGCCACCAAACACATTATATCTCTAAGATTCATGGGCAAATTCAATGAAAAATCCCCTATAGAATTTCGACCACTACATATATTTTTCATGGGTTTTTTGAAAAAATAACAACAATATGAGAGCATGGAGGAGAAGACTTACCCAACTTTGGAGAATCCTTGATTTTCTTGGAGATTGCTTGAAGGAATGAAGAGCTTCACCTTGGAGTCCCTTGAAGTTTCGGCCAAGAGAAGGAGAAGCCAAAAGGTTTCGGCCAAGAGAGAAAAAAGAAGACGAAGGGTTCTTGAAATTTGATTTTCTTGTGTAAGTGGGAATGTGTAAGTGGAGGGATTATTTAAAGAAAAAAAGTGGGAGTTACCACTTATTTTTGGACCCTTGGAATTCCTGGGCTATTTTTTCTCCCCACGATTATGGACAATTATTGGCAGTGATCGTCGTCAGTGGAGTTGTGGTCTGCTGCATGGCGAGAAGATGAACAATTTTTTTTATATAGTACCGTCACCTATAAAGAGGAAAGTTTATTATTTGAGACATCATATAATAAACTTTGGGGGGAAAATGTTATCCCCAAAATTTGAAAATGAGGATGTGGCAATAGGAATGACAAGTGGCAAGGAATGGATTGGTGACTTGGCTTAGGAGTAGTTCAGTAAGCCATTGAAGAATTTTGACTAGCTAGAGATGTGCCATGTTAGATGAGAGATGTGCCATGTTAGACCGGTGGAGTGCATGTCCTACCAGTCAATTGCGTGACTGTCTAGTAGAGGTATGGCCGACCAGAAGGTGATATTCATCAACCAGGTAGAACAGACTACGCCAAGATTCCCAGAAACGGCTTCACATGCGCGGGAATCTCTCATTCTTCCTACAAATTGGGTGTTCTGTTACATTTTGAATATTTTTGTAATTTAAATATAATGAAATATCCCGATTCTAGGGGAGAGCAGATTATGATCCTAAGCTTATAAATATATGGCTTATGGGATTAGAAAAGGACTTTTTGGGGGGAAATTTGGAGTTTTTTATCTGAATTTTGTAGAGAGAGAGTGCTTTTTCTTGAGAGAACTCTTTTGTATTCTGAGAATTTACATTGAAGAAACTCAATTGACACAGGTTCATCTGATCTTGAGTGTAGATAAATAATCATATCTCTAAGTGTATTAGGCTATTACCAACATATTGGGGCTGAACCACTATAAAAATTGTGTGTGTTATTTACTTTCTATTTAAAATTGTCTGTGTCGTTTAATTTCTCTTGAAGGCTTTATCGTTTTTGACGTTCTCACGTCGTTGGCCAAAAACACGGTCAACACTTAGGTTATTGAATTTTGAGAGCTTGCAAAAAAATATAACAATAAAAATAAAATTTGAACAAGAGATTGAGCTTTATTAATAATAAAATCAAAAACAAAATACAATCTTGGTTACAACTTAATAAACATCATTCCTATAGTATTGATAATAAGGTCGTAGATGTTCACTGTGCCAAGCTCGTGGAACCAACTCTCCATTCAATCTCGCCAGTTTGTACACTCCAAGTCGAATGATGGATTTGATTTAGGAAGGCTCCTCCCAATTAGGCCTGAGCACACCTGCAAAGGGGTCTCGTGTGGCCAAAAATACATGCCTAAGCACCAAATCTCTGAATCCAAAGTGTCTATCTCGGACCATTTTATTGAAGTATCTCGTAACCCTTTGCTGGTATGTAGCATTTTAAAGTTGGGCTTCATCTCTCTTTTCATCAATTAAATCTAGGGCTTCTTTGTGTTGAGATTGGTTTTAGTCCGGGTTATATGCTACTCGTATCATAGTGGGAACTTTAACCTCGATTGGCAACATCGCTTTGCAACCGTAGGCTACAAAGAAGGGTGTATGTCTCGTTGAGGTTCGAGCTGTCGTTCCCATAGGACTTGTGGTAATTCTTTTGGCCGCCTACCTTTAGCTTCTTCGAGCCTTTTCTTAATGGAGATATTTAGAGTCCTATTTATTGCTTCGACTTAGTCCTTTGCTTGCGGATGGGCTACTGAGGATTAACTTTTAATTATCTCCTTTTTCTCGCAGAATTGTGTGAACAGCTCACTGTCGAACTGGGTCCCATTGTCCGAGACAATCTTCATTGGTATCCCATATCTGCAAACTATGTTCCTTACCACAAAATCCGAGACCTTTTTGGAAGTGATTGTGGCCAGAGGTTTCGCCTCAGTCCATTTGGTGAAGTAGTCTACAGCCACTACATCATATTTGACTCCCCCTTTTCCCATTGGTAAAGATCTTATGGGGTGGATTCCTCATACTGTGAATGGCCACTGTGAGCTCATCATGGTGAGCTCAGTTGGTAGAGCTCAAGGTATTGAGGCAAACCGTTGACACTTATTGCAACGCTTGACGTATTCGAATGAGTTTATCTTTACCGTAGGCCAAAAATATCCCTGCCAAATTACTTTCTTCGAGAGTTTGTGCCCCCTAGTGTGATGTCCATAAAAGCCTTCATCAATTTCTTCTAGGATCTTTTTAGCCTCGAAAAAAGTTACACATCTTAGTAATGGCAGGGAGTAATACCCTAATCTGTACAATCTCCACTCTAAGATAGTATATCTTGGTACTTTGTACATCAGTTTTCGAGCCTAGTTTCTTTCTACAAGGATGCTTCTGGTTTCGAGGTAGTCAATTATGGGTGTCATTCAAGTAAGCTATGAGTTTATCATATCTACCTCGACTTCTTAGGCTCAGTTATGCTTGGTTCTGGAAAAAAAATTACTGGTACCACATTAAGTCTATCAGCTTCCTTGGTCATTGTGAGTCAAGCTAGAGCATCTGCACTCGAGTTCTGTTCTTGTGGAACCTGCTCAATCACGTAGAACTCGAATTTTTCGAATGCTTCTTTGAGTTTTTCATAGTATGTTTCCATTTTAGTGCCCCAAGCCTGGTATTCTCCTAGTTATTGGTTGAAAAACAATTGAGAGTCATTATAGCAATGAATGGCTTTAGCTTTTTTCTCGAAAGCTATGCAGAGCACTACTAATAGTGCCTCATACTCAGCCTCGTTATTGGAGCCCTTGAAGCCAAACCTTATGGATAAATAAAACTTGTTTCTTGATTGGGTTATTCGGATAATGCCTACCCCTGATCTGTTCTCGTTAGAGGATCCATCAACATATAGTCTCCATAGCTCGTGGGCTAGGGTTACGACTTCTTTGTTGGTTATCCTTGTACATTCGAATATGAAGTCAACCAAGGCCTTACCCTTTATCGTCATTTTTGGGTAATACGTAATCTCGAACTGCCTAAGGTCGATTGCTTATTTCAATAGTCTTCCAGATGCTTCAGGTTTCGACAATATTTGTCTCAACAAATGATCAGCCAACACATGTATGGTGTGTTCTTGAAAGTAAGGAAGAAGTTTTTGGGACGCGTGTATTAAGCACAATGCGAGATTTTTCATTAGTGGATACCTAGATTCTACCCCTAGTAATCTTTTGTTGACATAACAGATTGGTATTTGTACTTTTTATTCTCCCGAACAAGTGATGCATTGATTGCATGCTCAGTTGTAGTGAGGTATAAATACAATATTTCCCCCATAACTGGTTTGGATAAGATAGATGGCTCAGCAAGATGCTTTTTGAGAGCCTGAAAAGAGAGCTTGCACTCGTTTGACCATTCAAACTTTTTGCCCCCTCTGAGAAGATTAAATAATGGTAAGCACTTGTTCGTAGATTTCGAGTTGAACCTACTCAAAGCTGCCATATGTCCAGTTAGACTCTGTAGATTTTTATTCTGTTAAGGTGAAGGAATGTCAATTAAGGCCCTTATCTTATCTGAGTTTGCCTCTATACCTCGAGCATTTAATATGATCTGAGAAACTTTCCCAAAGATACCCTGAATGAGAGCTTTTGTGGGTTGAGTCTCATATTATACTTTCGAAGTATAGTAAAACACTCTGCGAGGTCATCAACATGGTTATTATTGTGTTTGGACTTGACCAGGATATCGCCCACATACACTTCCATGCTGTTTCCTATCTATTCGACAAACATTCTATTTACCAGTCTTTGATATGTAGTACTAGCATTTCTGAGCCCAAAAGGCATGACATTGTAACAATACAGCCCTGTATCGATCATGAAGCTGTTATTCTCCTTGTTGGGTGCATGCATGGCTATCTGGTTATATCCAGAATATGCATCCATGAATGATATGATGTGATGACCAGAGGTTGCATCCACGAGCTGATCAATTCAAGGCAGAGGGAAGTTGTCTTTCGGACATGCTTTGTTGTGGTCTGAATAGTCGATGAAAGTTCACCACTTTCCATTGGGTTTCGAGACCAGTATTGGGTTGGCAATCCATTCTAGGTAGAAAGCATCTCGGATAAACCAATTTTCTTTTAATCTATCGACATCCTCTTTCAAGGCTTTCTTCCTCTCGTTGTCAAGGAGTCTTCTCTTCTACTATTTTGGAGAGAAGTTTTATCAATGTTTAACACATGGCTTATAACATTGGGACTAATCCCAATCTTATTTGAGCGCGAACATGCAAATACAGATTGATTTTCCCTCAAGAAGTGAATTAACTGCTACTTCGCATCCTTTGTGAGTTTCTTCCCAATCTTTACCACCTTGATGGTGTCCTTTCCATCGAGCTGAATTTCTTTGAGCTCTTCAATCGGAACAAGATCGACCCTGTCTTCTTCTACCTTTGGGTCTATCTCTTCGTCGACCTCTTATATCACTTCATCAACTTCCTCACTGATTTCTAGTGCATGTGTTATAACATTCTCGAGCTTCTAACTGATCTCACCTTAGTGTCCCAATGCCCCTAGGGGTTAAGAACTTAATGGCCAAATGCTTGACAGATGTAACTACCCCCAACCCGATTAGGGTTGGTCTCCTGAGTAAGACATTGTAGGCGAATGTGGTGTCTACAATGATGAGCTCTAGCATCTTGGTTGCCGAGACTGGGTAGTCTCCCAAAGTTACTAGGAGCTCAATAGACCTTGTACTTGCAATTACCTTTCCTAAGAATCTGTATAGCACCGTTGCACAGGCTTTAAGGTTTCAAACAAACACACCCATCTTTTCCAAGGTCGTTTTATATAGGATGTTGACAAAGCTCCCGTTATCAATCAGGAATCGATGCGCCCTCTTCTTGGCGAGTTGGAAGGTTATGACCAAGTGGTCATTATGAGGAAATCAAACGTGTGAAGCATCCTCTTTGGTAAAAGTGATAGGTTGGGATTAAACTCTCTGTTGTTTCAGAGCTTGCAGTTCAGGCACATAAGGAGATCCATCTCCCATTTTAAGCTCTTGGATGTACCTCTTTTGAGCGTTTCTACCCGACCTTGCAATGTGTGGTCCCCCACGATGGTTATTACATCTTCTCCATCAATTGAGGGAGTGCGACTATCGTCCTTCGCATGTGAGGCTGCAGCTTGTTGAGTAGGTTGAGTCGGAACGGCCTTTTGACAAGGCGAAGACTGAACTTAATTCCAGTTTTGGATACACTATTTGAGGTAGCTTCTAAAGATCAAACCCTTAATCTTATCTTTTAACTGTCTGAATTCCTCAGTTGTATGACCCACGTCCCTGTGGAATCCAAAGAACTTGTTTGAATTCCTTTTTGTTCTCTGATGTCGCATTGCATCGGGCCACCTAAAGGGGACACGATTCTCATTCGTGACAAATATACTCTCCCAAGTATCTGTGAGCTTTGTATATACTGTGTAAAAGGAGATCTGTTTATCTCCTTTCTTTTTCTTACCCCATCATCCTCAGGGTAGTTCCCTTTATTCTTCTTTCTCTTAGAAGATTTGTTTCACTTTGGTTGTGTCACGAAGGGCATAGCCGAGGTAATAGGTGAGTTAAAATTTTTCATTGTAGTTATTGAGGGTCTAGGAGCTAGTATAAGGGGCAGCCTTGCCTCCTCTACATTGACAAATTTCTGGCCTGAGTGGTTAACTCGGCTATAGTCCTCACTAGCTTCCTTTGCATGTCGTCCCAAAGAGTATTTCCTGGCAGTACTCCAGCTTGTACTGCCGTAAGATGACAGCTGTCATCAACCTTACAAAGTAGCTGTTCTGTGATTTACTTGGTTGTTGTATAACATTTGTTAGAGTGGAAGCCTCTAGCTTGATGCTCTTCGTAGCTTGGAATTTATTTTTGAACTCCTTAAATAGTTCATCCCATGATGAGATCGAGTTCCTTTGAAACTTATCAAACCAGTTATTTACCGGTCCGGTGAGTGTGGTGGGGAAGAGCATACATCTGAGCTCATATCCAACATTACTGGCTCGCATCACAATATTGAACGTGCTCAGGTAGAAGCCCGGGTTGGTAGTTCCATCATAGGGTGCCACATCGGGTATCTTGAAAGCATTGGGGAATGGTGTGTTCGAGATATGGGGAGCAAAATGCTCGAGATCCTCATCTGAATCGTAGGCCTTTTCTTTGTTTTTTCCTTCTTGAATGAGCCTTAATGCTTCCTTGAGTTGGTTGATTCTCTCCTGAACCAAATCCACTGGAGGGGGAGCTTGCGCAATTGTGATCTGGTTGTTATTCGTAGGGACTCCAGCTCCTTGCCATAGTATAGGGTCATATTGATTTCCTTATATTGCTTGTAAGGGCTCCCTTCAGGACATTTAAGTGTGCCCTCAGGTCTGCGTTCGGGTGATTCAACTGCCCCCAGTTCAGGTCAGGTGGTCTCAAAGATCAGGATAACTATTTGGATAGTTCTCTTAATACCTATCTTTGGTGTTATAAACACTCACCGACCTGTTGTATTATTGACTTCCATCAAGGAAGCAGACAATTCTTTCTGGCTATTGTGAGATTTGATTATGAGGTGGGTTACTCACATGCTCCCTAATTCTGGTTGCCTGTGACCTCGACAAATAACTTCCCGACAGTTGGGGTTTGTTTAGCCTATCTATTTTCCTGATGCTTCCCCAGTGGGACCACGCGTTCACCCCTACACTCGGGTCGAGCATGATGGATCTTGTCCTGACTTCCACTTCTAGCACTTTGAGAAGGCCTCTGAGGTCCTCTCTCCCCTGTTCGATTTCCACTGGGAACTTTCTGGGGTACACCTCGAGCTGAAGAGGGATGCCTCATCAGTGATGGAGGATGCGTGATTGGAGATGGTGACGACCTCTCATTGTTTGGTCTTGTAGGTTTAGGGTTATTATTATTCCTAGCAGGTCCTGGGTTATCATCTGAGCTGTCGGAGGAGCTTGGTTATTCCCAGGGTTTGCAAGAATGTCTTTGGCTAGGTTGTTCCTGACAGGGTTTCATGATGACCCCCCGGGCAGGTTTTCTACCGTATTTTCCCTAGGCTTTGGTTGAGCCTGTTGGGACCTTTTTTCGGCCATCCCGGTAGCCGTACTTCCTTGAAGTTGCCCCCTGGTCCTCTGTTGGAGTACCTGGGCTTTGGCAGCTCATCTTGACATCTCTTCCTTTAGCCACATTGTTTGGCTAACTATTCATGCAGTCTCCAATTTTCGAGCTTAACTTATAGCACATATCTTTCTGCATTATAGGAATTCTGCTCATTAGGTCTAGAACTTTGACCAAGCCAATCTCAAGAAGACGATGAGGCACTCTCCTCATCGAGACTCCAGTCCAAGACTGGTTGTTTTCCACGCCTTAAAAGATGCTCCTCAGTACGTGGAGTATTTTCCTAAGGGATTAGGGGAAGTGGTTGCCCACTGATTCCAGAAATATTCAGGGCAACCATTGTTGCTAACCGGGAATTTTTTTCACAAAACGGTAAGAAGAACTGCTTAATTCTCTCAACGAAAGCACCAAACTGTTGATGCCATTTTTCGTCAACTTAATTATGTAGATCAATTAAATAATGAAACAGGAAGGAAAGAAAAGAAATAGATTTTTACGTTGTTCAGTAGTTAAAATCTTCCTCGGCCCACGAGTCACTTTTATTAAGTTGTCTAAGTTAAAACTTTAGGAAGGAGCAATTTCACAGAGCATTTTTCAGTATAAAGTTGTGCGTGAGTATAAATGACTAGATCCAGGCTATTTATAGACTTTGTTACAATAATATCTTTCTACAAGTTTAGGAAAGTAACAACATATATTCAAATATAAATTCAAATGAATATTTGATTAATAATAATACATCTTAAATGAATTATTTAAATAAATATCTCATAAAAAATAGGGATTCAATACACTATTTAACCTAATTCGAAAGAAATAGGGATGTACTAACAGCTTTTCTGTGTGTGTATTTAACGAGTATTCGAGCTTGAACACTACTTCAACGCGCTTTCAAGCTCACATAATTTTGAGATCACTGTTGCAGTTGTCGCCACCTAATTGCTCGACTAGATTTTTGAACTCATCGTTTTTGGATGAGACTTTTGCCTTCACGCATGCAACTCATGCTCATGTGCTGATGTTGTGGCACTGGAACTTCGTGTTTAACCTAATTCCAATGGTGTATTATTTACGTGTGTCAAGAAACTAGCTGTGCTCGGGCATTGTTCATATGAATGCAGTCCCCCACAAATCTCACAACTCACAACATTCTGTACTTGCATTGCTTGTTTAGCGAGATTATTCTGCTATAGTTGCTTAGTTAGAGATGCCATTTGAGCAGTCAATAAAGCAATTGGATCAACCTCTTAGACTCCTACTACTTTCTTATTCTCACGCTCAGTAGGAAAATTATAGTTATAATGGCCATCTCTTCCATTAATTCATATGCTTCATTAGCAATTTTTCTCATAAACGCTCCTCCTGATGCTACATCTATTATTGTCCTTGTATTTCCCCCTAAACCATTGTAAAATGTTTCAACTAGCAGCCACTTTTCTAATCCATGATGTGGACATTTCCTTTGCAACTCTTTAAAACGTTCCCATGCATCATATAAAGACTCCATATCCAGCTGATGGAAGTTATTAAACTCTACTCTAATTAAAGCTGACTTCGCAGGAGAAAAATATTTACCAAGAAATTTCGGAGCCAAATCTTCCCAAGTAACTGTAGAGTTGGCTTGTAATGAATTCAACCAACTCTTAGCTCTGTCTCTTAATGAAAATGAGAATAATCTTAATCTTACAGCATCATTACTCACCCCATTCATTTTGAATGTCGCACACAGCTCTAAAAAGTTTGTGATGTGGAGATTTGGATCCTCATTTGGTAACTCCCCAAATTGTACACAATTCTGTACCATCTGAATAATTGAGGGTTTTATCTCAAAATTATTTGCCTCAACAGTTGGAGGACAAATACTTGAATGTATCCTTATAAAAGTTAGCAATACATAGTTTCTCAATGGCGGATCAGCTTCAGCTGCATTACCCATATTTGCCTTGTTGTTCCCACCGTTATTTGCGTTCTCAGCCATGGTGAAATCCAACCTTTTCTTTATCTTGTGATTTTCTTTGAACGTTCTCTCAATTTCAAGATCTATTGGTATGATTTCCTTTTTCTACTTCCTCGCATATACCAACAATTCCCGAAACACATTACAAACTTGATCCAAATAAGTGTAAAATATATATATATATAAAAATATCAAATTAGAACAAACAACAATTAATTTTGATATTGGAAATTATGTCCCCGACAATGGCGCCAAAAACATGATCGTGAACATATGTGCACAAGTGCACGCAATCGATTCAAGTAATATAGATGATAAATAGAATATCGTTCCCAGATAGACTATTTCCCAATTACCAATAATTGTTTTTTTATTTCTATTTGGCAAACAAAAATTAGATGAAAAATAAATCTAATTTTAAAATTGTAAATAACTATGAAAAAAAATAATTAATTAAAAGATGAAATTCACTATTAAAAAGACTTAGGGTATTAACTTCATCAACTTTTCATTCTATTAATTTTATTAATCAGTTGTAAATTTCTTTCTTCCTATTCTAATAGAAGGTTTAGATAAATCGATCCCTATTCTTTTTCAAGATATAAGATCTCAACCTATATGCAGGTTTTCTACATCTCTGTGATAAACTTGAGCACAAATTATATTGATTAGAATAGAGAAGAAAAATCAATAAAACATCATAATTAAATTAAATAGAAATCAAAGTGACTACATTAAACCCTAGATAAAAATGTTTTGTTCATATGAGTCATGACTAAATTAACAAAATAATAATTTAGAAACATAAGATTCAAAAACATGAAGAAGAAAGAAAAATATAAAAATGCAGAAGAACTAATCTAAGAATCATAATTAATCTCTAAAAACGTAATTAAAATATGACCTAATGACCTAATTAAACCCTAAGTTTGAATTTATAGTAAAAAATTCCCAAATCCTTAGTTTTTTTCATAGGCGGGCCGCCACTTGGCCTTCTCTAGGTCACGACCCACATAAAATTTTAAAGGCTCTTCGAATCTGCATAAGTCTTTAGGCATCGCGACTCAGGCGAAGATAGTCGCGACTTGTGTCTTCGATGCACCCTTTCATTAGCCTCTGACCTACCCTAGCGCCGCGACTTATAGGAGCAAGTCGCAACACTAATTCCCTTCAGCAGCCTTGTGTTTCTAACTTGCCTAGAGTCGCGATCTAAGCTCCTAGTCGTGGCTCTAATTCTATTATTTCTTTATTTAAGCCTTTCAACCTCGTTTCTTCATCAAAAATTGATTTTTACTTGTCCTTAGCACCATTTTAAGTCAAACAACCACCAAGAGCTTCATTTTTACACCATTTTTTTACATTTTTCTCATGATTCAATGCACCAACCTACAACAAAGACAAACAAAAGTGTCATCTTGCACAAAACACACTGAAAGACTCAAGATTACCAACAAAAAAAACATTCTAAAACGACACTAAAATGAAGTTTCCAAACTCTCCCAAACTTACTCTTTGTTCACCCTCGAACAAAGGACTCAAAACAAACCTAGAATATAACAACTTGGACAATTTCCACAACATGAATTATACCAACAACGACAATTATGCCTCAAAATCATGAATGCTAATCGTATAATTCTCAAAAAACGACTTAAAAACTTATTCAATCCAGAATTTCAATCAAAACACTCTATCAACACACTTTAGCCTACTAACATTTTAGAGTATAAAATCATGATCATTAAATAAACGTATTTGAAATCAATTATGCTAACCAAATTCTTTCCAAACAATCCATTCAAACCAAACTATTCCATCAGCTCACTTACTTGCTATTCTCCACTAATATAAATCATGATATGCATAACAACCAATAGGACTTGTATAGGCTTGTAATGATTGCTTAGGTAAAGGTAAATGAAAAAGTAATTTTTAAGCTCACCTTACTATAATTACATGACCCAAAAAATCAACGACTTTACTTCCATAGTAATACAATCCCATAATCCCCTTTCTTGTTTTTCCTTAGAGAGATGTAAAATATATATATAATTTTTTTAAAATGGTATCTACACTCCCCCAAACATGATTTTTCTATATACTCATATTGGGAGTGTATTAAACTTTTTTTAAGATATATATACTCTCGCTCTCTCTCTCTCTAATCTTTTGTACTTTCAATTTTCTACACCCACTAAATTCACAAATAAATCTCATTACACATCAATCCCCATAACTTTTTTTTCAATCATATGCTCATAGTATATTAGGGATGGATATATAACCAAGTTTCAAGTTTTAGGCTTAAATAATGGCTAAGAACAAAAAGATACAATGTTAGGCTCAAAAGGGGTAAACAAAGGATCAATTAATTTAATGTCGGCTAGAAAAGCTCAAACGGTCAAATGATAGACTAAATCATATTCCTAAGCATACATGATATATTATTTCGCCTCAAATAACGAGTAAGCAAGTTCTTGAATTGTAGAAAATAATTTCCACTTTCCATTCGTCATTCCTCTTACCAATTTTAGCAAGCATAATATGTTGACTCCGTTTTTCGTCAAATTAGAAATGAAGAGCAATTATACAGAAATATCAGAGGAAACAAACAATATAGACATGATTTTTTACGTAATTTAGCAGTTAAAATCTGCCTAGTCTACGAGTCTGTGTTATTCACTTGTTGGAATTCTTTTAAAGCTTTCTGGAAGAAATTTTACAGAGTCTTCCCCATACCAATTTCTCTAACCCCTACAAATAAATTGTTTCACTCTATTTATATAGTGGTTTATTGAATATTGTCCCATAGATTTTCTGGACATACGATACAAATCAATTAAAATAAATGCATTCCATTACTACGTACGCGTGTATATCCCATGATATTTGGGATTTAATAACAGATTACATCTGATCCCTTAAACATAGGGATTTTACAACAATAAACACGTTCACACACAGCTTACGAGCTAGGACATTAGACTTTCATTCTTTCGAGACCGCTCATCCACCACGAACTTGACACCTCGGCTCGCCTATGCTCTCAACAAGTAATGTTGTCGAGATCATCTTCTCCGAGCTCACTACGCTCAAGCTCGGACCGTATTGTCTGATGATAGGAGATTTATACAAGTGTTGAACTATTGCCATCGCCAGCTTTGAGCCTAACTTATAACCTCGGAACATCTCCGAGACTACGTAATTTCCGAGCTCACCAATTCTGGTGTTGTCGCATTTACTGCTCAGCAAGACTATCTTTGACCTTCTCATTAATGCTAATTACATGACGAATTTTCTTATTTCGAGCTTACACCTTACGAGCCTGAGTTTCGAGATCAAGATTTCCACTCTCGAAATCTGGGTGTAACATTTTGCCAAAGTATCAATTTGAATTCTATGAGATGGAAACTTTTGAACTGCCACCTTCGAAAATCGGGCCACCTACTGCACTCAAGTGTCGACATGCATCAGCCACAGATTGCTCAAACAAAGTACTTTAGTACTTTTCCCATACGCCCACGTCTCTTCATTTTTCAGCTGTTTGCCACCATCATCACATTTGCACCCGTCCATCTGATCGAATACCAAATCTAGCCAAAGGCCCAAATTATCTCGACCCTTGAACTCCTTTTTCGACGTATATATAGTCTCTCTTTCTCTTCTTCACTTTCATCTTTACATCTCAAGTTTCAGAGGGAAAGAAAAAACCAGAGCTGTAAATTTTACTTTCTTCTTTGCAAAACAACCTTGGCATTTTTTACTCCATAATAGCTTTCTTGCACCACTCCTACATTCATCGATCTCATTGTATTTTCCAGCCACTGTGTGTAAGTTTCTTGTTCTTTTGTTTCTTCACGCATTTTTGTGTTCTTCATCCCCATATGAATGTATGTCGTAGTTGGTAGTTTTAGTCACACTTCTTAGTTGATACTTTCGATTCAAAGTATTTGACTAGACAATTCTAAAACCCAAATTTAGTACAAAACTTACAAACATAGGGTTTTTCAGATTATAGGTAGTGTATTGTGTAAGCCAAGAAATGGGGGTTCTGAATTAGGGTTTTTAATTGCATAAATCCCAAAATTATCACCTTTTTGGGTAACCATCAACATTATCCCTGAAAATCCAGGATTCTTAAAATGAATCCAAACTTTCTCACTCTCGCGTTAAGTACACACTCGAAGCCCAAACTTTACAATAGTTCGGGGGATTATCTTCAAATTTGATCTGTCCTTTCGAGACCTCAGTCTCGATTGAGCATACTCCATTATCACGAGCTTTCGAGCTCGAATCACCAAAACTATTGTAACGCCCTACTTCGTTAGAGTCGTTACTAAGTGAGTTTAAAAACGTGCTTTCATCTCGCTAATCGAGGTTTTAGATCAAACAGTGTAATTAAGCGATAAAAAGAGGAAACACCTTAGAAATATTAATTTCCATAGAAAATCATAAAAGGTTTACACTTAGGATCCCAAAATACAGTTTAGAAATGTTTACAACAAATTAATTAAACCAAGTCGACTAGACGACAAAATCAGAGTTTATATACAAGCATCTCCCAAAATCCTCTGGCCGTGGCGGCCAGGCTGGCCAAACATGTACACGCCGCCTCACACCTGCTGTAATCATGGTTGGTTGATCACCTCTATACCCTTTACCTGGACCACAGAGCATCTGTGAGCCGAAGCCCAACAAGAGAACCCAAAAGCAGATAATATATGCAACACATATATCAAACATATAAACATGCCACCAAAGGCTAAACACGTACGGCCTAGCCGTCCCAGGCATTTACCAAGCCCTGGGTTGGCGGACCATGTCGTGAGGATATCCCAGGTATCCTTCTGGGGACTCGCCCTGGCAACTCACACTCCACGTGCTCAGCGCTGCTCCCGGCCCCTTGCCGTTCTCGGCCTTGCACTCAACGTGCCCAACGCCGTTCCCAACCCTTCGCCGTTCTTGGTCTACACCGTTCCCGACTCAAGCCGACCATTCACATCATAATTCACAAAGCATAACAAGCAAGCATAGGATTCTAGCATAACCAGATAAAGGGCTACGCCTCGCAGTTCTAACATATTGGGCTCGGCCCTGCATACTAATCCATCCAATCATACTGGGCTCAGCCCTGCATATCAATTTGTTCAAACACATTGGGCTCAGCCCTGCACACAAGCTCTATGGGAACAAGGGTTCTCTTACCTGAGTTCCGAGCTTTCTGAGCACCGATGTCCCGAGCACAGTCCTCAAACTAGAGCCTCGTCGAAATCCCTAGTCACAACACATCACCAGTATTCAGTCATCAAATTCTAATCCAATGAATAACTTCGAGCCCCAATCCTAACCTCTGGAACCTTGAATTCTATCAATCCGGGTGATAAAATCCATCCCGAGCCTTAACAATTGAATTCCCAGGCCTAAACACCCTTAAAAATGCACACTGGCACTAAGGGTCGCGGCCCCACCCTCAAGAGTCGCGGCTAGCCTCAAAACAAAGGCTAGCACCACACTGACCCCCACACGGGCCGCGGCGCGTCCACCAAGCGCCGCAGCGCGCATGAACCTTCTCGGCATCCCATGGCCAGGCACGCACACGCGCCGCAGCGCACCCCTCCTAGGGCCGCGGCGCTCCTCACCGAACCCATAATTCTTCATCAATTTCCTACCTTTTCTTCAAGCCAATCCTCACCAAAACTCACCTATCTAACCCAGATATTAAACACATATACTCCAGCTCAATAACAACATTGAAACCCCATCAAAATCTACTCCAAAACCAAACTAAGATACTCAAGAACATGTCAAACTTAACTAGCATGCACACTCTAGCAAACCAGTAGCAATTTTCAACATAATCCCCATAATTAAAGCTTACCTTGCTGAATTCAATCCTGTAGTTGATCCTCAAGCCTAAGCTTCAAGCTCCTATAGTATCACAGTTGAATTCCCCTAGACCTTCAAGTTGATTCCCATTGTTTTCCTTGTGTTTATCTTAGAGAGTAAATGGGAAGGGAGGAAATAAAGCTATCTTTGGCTGAGGAGAGAAGTATAAGTAGGTTCCTAGAGTTTCTAAATAATTCCTCTTTTTGTCTTATTTGACTTAAGTCTAAAGGGTTACCTCAAGGCTCGGGGTACCAAAACGTCCCTGAGGGAAAAATGGTAAATTTCCCCAATATTCCCGGTAGACATTCTATCCTCAAATATATCTCCAAATATTTATTTTCATGTCCCGATAATCCCATAACACACCTAGCACCCAAATTACCCCTCGACTCGCCCCGAATCGGAATGTCAACCCCGTTGTGACCCTCTAGCTAACCGCTCCCCAGGACTGTCTCGGATCGTGCTGCACAGAAATTTCACATATATACAACATATATCACATTCACGCCCCTAATATCCAGACGAGGCCCACATGCACATTTAACTCACTAAACATGCACAACTATCATATATTCACATTAATTCACCCATTAACGCATTAAAGCATAATAAATCATTTATTGCCCTCCCGGCACACTAATCAAGGCCCTAAGCTTGATTAGAAAATTCGGGTCATTACAACTATCCCCTCCTTACGGGAATTTCGTCCTCGAAATTTTCTGAACAACTCGGGATACCACTCCCTCATCTCTGTCTCAAGTTTCTATGTCGCCTCCTCAATCTTGCTGTTCCTCCACAACACTTTTACCAAGGCGGTGTTCTTGCTCTGCTAGACTTTGTACTATCCCCTCCTTAATATAATTTCATCCTTGAAATTTACTTAAGCACATCAGGCTGTATACCTCATATCTCTGATGACAATTCCCCAGGTCCAATGCCTTTACCCTTAATCATCAACAGTTCCCATGCGTGAGTACAATCTTGTTCCACAAGATCTTGTCTGATAACCATACTTTCATTAACTTTTACTTATACATCAAGTCTACCGAACTCCAGTGTCTGCTCAGTTCACATAAGTCTCTTTGTGGATTATTCTCAATGTCAACATACTTATGAATCATCATCCTTACCAGGATAAGATCAACTTATAGGCCCGCGAACAAATCCTTAGTACGACTTTAGAACTCCTGTCGGAACGAAAATCATAACTCTCCTTTTTTTCCTTTCCTCACCATCATACTCGTCCTCGCTGCATAACTTGGAGGAATATACAACTCCCATTCTGGAATCCCGTACTCCAAAGTTAACAGTTACAGGTTCCTTAGAACTTTCAGATAGGCAAACATCTTCTGCCCTAAGAATTTCGACATCCTCTTTGCTTTTCATCTGAATTATTACTGAACCACAGTGTCCACTAACTCTTAATTCTTTGCTTTTACCTTACCAAGTCTTATGCCTTGTCACCTTAGCTGTACTCCAGCATCCAATATCGTGACTATCTCATCAAGGAATACACCCCTTTTGATATTCTAGAAGTTGCACATTCAATGCCTAAACCCTTAACATAATTGTTAAGCCTTCAGATTGCTATCCTTTCTGCAACCAATCAGTAATCCCAGATTACTACTCTGTTTTCTTCAATCTCAGGTCCCTCTCCATAACTTAGAAACTTTAGGGTCTCAATTCGTCATTACCAATGCCCTATCTCATTACCAATTTATACAAACCAAAGTATGCTAACTTATTTAGCTGAGTTACAACTCCGCCCCTGATCCATCACCTTATTTACAGTCTAATGTGATTCATTTTTATGACCTATCATCGTATTATTTTACTTTCCAATATTCGAATATCTCAGGTTCTGCCCTCAGCTAAAACCTCCCGGTACCACAAACCCTAGGAGGTAAAACAACACCCACTTATAATTCCCATCTCCACATCAAATTCTCTTTGGCCCATTTATCTGGTGCTTGTACCTTATCTTGTATAACACTCGCAGGGTTCTTCCCTGTTTCCACAAAACCCAATCTTTGGATTCCATTATCCAAAGAAAACATATGTGTTCATCACCACACACTAACACTATACCAGTTTCAGTCATTATCCTTTCCATTCCATTATAACTTGCGGCGCTCTACTAACTGATACACACCTTTCAAGTAAGAGATCCACCTCATAATAAATCTCCTCCTCGCACAGTCGAAGACTTATAACATCAACCTTCCATTTGCTGCGTTCCACTAAATTCCAGTCTCAAGATTATCTTTCTTACTAACAACCCAACACTCAAGTACCTTATGCTACGCATAACTGTCAACTTAACATTCCAAGTATATCAACCATGTTCCATTCTTTCACCTCCCGCGAGGTTCGACCCATCCTCTCGCCAATCGAAGCCTGGGCATGCCCAATCTGTGGTGCACCCCCACGGTTTCATACACCCATCATAGACCAGATCCTTCATGCTATCCCTCTATACTTAACCACAACACACACATATTTCTGCATCACCAGATACTAATCAACTCTTTCCTTGTCTTCTGAATTCTAATTTGACACCACTCATTCCGTCTAACCCCAAGTTCTACCGTTCTTCCCATCTCTGATGTAGTTTTCTACGGAGATACCTATGCGATAGATGACGCACTTGCCAACCTTGTTATGCGTCCTGTTCTTCAGACGTTCTTCATTAACTTCTTCGTGACTTCAGATCAAATCTTCGTATACCCGTCCTTTCTTCTTGCAGCTCTACTCTGAGTACTCCCAATGAAACCCAAACTGACACTTCGTAGAACCTTACCTGTGACCCTACTTTCTTGGTACTAACGTCTTCAGCATAATAGTCATTCGCTCTCCATTTGCGTCTGGAGGTAGTCCATATATACTGCTCGTGAACTTAAAGGAGACTTGCTCATACCATTCCGATATTCTCTACTTAAGAACTTACTTGCGCTGCTGTAGCTTGAACAATTCTAGAGCCTTTGTTACCAACTCCTCACACCTTACTCAATATAGAATAAAAACTCCTGAAATGTCTCTTTCCTTGATTTCCAGCTAGTAATAACCAGGTCGTAGATCAACTCCTGGAGACATTGTCCCATCTTGTACCCAATATCAAACTTTTCATTCTTAACTGTTGATGCCAACAATTCTCACCATATGATGCTCTGACTAAACCAAGGTCAAATTTCTTTAATTGCTTCAGGTAATTCTTTCTGTCAGCCAGTGCCGTCTTCCACAACATTCCTGGTACCAAATCTACCTGTAGCCCAACTTTGTAATAACCCCAATCTTTCCTTATACACCTGTACAAGTTTCCCACTGATTAGCTCAGCTTCCATTCAGTCTAATTAAAGTACCCGAAATGATATCCCTTATAATCCATGTTATCTCTTAATAGATCCACTTCCACTCTGTCTCATGTTGAGACTTCCTTAAAACGAATTGTAATGTTCTCATTATGAACTTCTTAATTACTTGTATCCCAACTCATCTGCCAGAAGTTCCTTATTCCTCCTCACTAAATGCTCTTATCCTTAGCTTCTCACACAACACCCTTGAGGCAAACTCTCTATGTATAACTCCCTCTCAAACATTCTCAACTCTGAGTTCCTCCAGCTCATTACATGACTAAAACATAAAACACCCAGTTAAATACTCATCTTCGAGGAATCAGCCTCGAACTTCAAGTGTAACGAGGCATTCTAGTCTCTCGTTTCCTCACTATGGAAAATCCATCCTAACATACTGAATTATCTCATTCAGAAGTCGTGCCCTCACCCGACATCCTCTCAGGTGGCATCCTCTCCCTCAGATGCATACCAGATAACCTCCCCAGTTCCTGTCACCATCTTGATACCTATCTTTCCAGTTATGCTCCTTCCCAATCACAAATCAGGTACCCTAGCTCTGTCTGGGGTCATTCTACCTCAAAAACATAGAATTTGTCCTTACTGAGTTCTACCAATAGAAGCACTGTCTTTCACATCCCTTGCCCTGAAGCACTCATGCTCTTTACCTCATTCCACAAATCTCAAATAACATAGCTCTCTCTACTACTCAAATACAACAGAAGATCTAATACACTAGAGTGGTCCTGTCACCCTGAACCATTCCAGAATTTAATCCTTACATGGGTCATCATTTCCAACCACCACTACTTGCATACATTCCAAAGTGAGGTATCCAACTCCTAACACTTACTAACACAGATTGTCATTGCCTTATCATTTCAAATCAACCTCATAGATTTATCAATCTCCTCATCCCTATAACTTCTTTTATCAAATCCCCATTTGAGTTCTTTCCAACCCACCATGCCAATATCTCAACCTGAACATCACCTCCTAGTGTCCATCTTTCACAAATACTTAGTACAATCCTTTAGTTATGACCTTTCACCTCCATATAACCAAGAATTAGCTTTGTCCATTCACTAAACAATTCCCAGACAACCCAAACTTTCCTCTCCAACCAGAGGTCGTAAAATCAAGGCACTTCTTAAGCCTTCCAGTTACTATTCTTTATCTGCTTATATCCTTACACTGTACCAATACCATTACTTATATGCTAGGGGACATCTCCGGACTTTCAGGGTAGATGGAGATTCCAACCCCAATTATCATCTGCAACTTTCCTGTATTACGATGCCACGTCTACTTAACCCTCCCGGATGCAAACAATCTGAGTTCATCTGCCACTGCTGACTAAACATCTCTACCTTGAGGTTCACACTCCGAACCAAACCACATCCAGGTCCACAAATCACAATATTCATACACACATAAAGCATATAAATCCAAATCCACAATTACAAACATTTAGCTACCCAATTATACCACAACTAAATATACCCAAGTTTCACTATGCCTCCTACAGGCCAATAAACAGATATTACATATGGATTCAATTTAGGCAGTTAACCACACACGCTCAGTATGCAAACCACTATCCCTATATTCATCCACATGCAATAGTAATGCTATTCAGCACACTCCAATCTCATTATGCAATAGTCAAGGGCCAGGCCCTATCAGTATCTCATGCATATGTTAACTCATTTATCATGCTCTATATATAAAATAAGCAGGCAAACAGGGCATTCAATTACATATTCAGACATATTAACCAATCTTACCAACCAACCCTAAGTTAAGCTTGTCAGTGACTGCGTGTGTACATGTTCGATCAATCTCCAGAACCAATAACCTTGGCTCGCTCTGCTACCAACTTGTAACGCCCAACTTCCTTAGAGCCATTACTAAGTGAGTTTAAAAACGTGCTTTCATCTCGCTAATTGAGGTTTTAGATCAAACAGTGTAATTAAGCTATAAACAGAGGAAAAACCTTAGAAATATTAATTTCCATAGAAAATCATAAAAGGTTTACACTTGGGATCCCAAAATACAGTTTAGAAATGCTTACAACACATTAATTAAACCAAGTCGACTAGACGACAAAATCATAGTTTATTTACAAGCATCTCCCAAAATCCTCTGGCCGTGGCGGCCAGGCTAGCCAAACATGAACACGCCGCCTCACACCTGCTGTACTCATGGTTGGTTGATCACCTTTGTACCCTTTACCTGCACCACAGAGCATCTGTGAGCCGAAGCCCAGAAAGAGAACCCACAAGCAGATAATATATGCAACACATATATCAAACATATAAACATGCCACCAAAGGCTAAACACGTACGACCTAGCCGTCCCAGGCATTTACCAAGCCCTGGGTTCACGGACCATGCCGTGAGGATATCCTAGGTATCCTTCTGGGGACTCGCCCTGGCAACTCGCACTCCACGTGCTCAGCGCTGCTCCCGGCCCCTAGCCGTTCTAGGCCTTGCACTCAACGTGCCCAACGCCATTCCCAACCCTTCGCCGTTCTTGGTCTACACCGTTCCCGGCTCAAGCCGACCATTCACATCATAATTCACAAAGCATAACAAGCAAGCATAGAATTCTAGCATAATCAGATAAAGGGCTACGCCCCGCAGTTCTAATATATTGGGCTCGGCCCTGCATACTAATCCATTCAATCACACTGGGCTCAGCCCTGCACACAAGCTCTATGGGAACAAGGGTTCTCTTACCTGAGTTCCGAGCTTTCTGAGCACCGATGTTCCGAGCACAAACCTCAAACTGGAGCCTCTTCGAAATCCCTAGTCACAACACATCACCAATATTCAGTCATCAAATTCTAATCCAATGAATAACTTCAAGCCACAATCCTAACCTCCGGAACCTTGAATTCTATCAATCCGGGTGATAAAATCCATCCCCAGCCTTAACCATTGAATTCCCAGGCCTAAACACCCTTAAAAATGCATACTGGCACTAAGGGTCGCGGCCCCACCCTCAAGAGCCGCGGCTAGCCTCAAAACAGAGGCTAGCACCACACTGACCCCCACACGGGCCGCGGCGCGGCCACCAAGCACCGCGGCGCGCATGAACCTTCTCGGCCTCCCATGGCCGGGCACGCACACGGGCCGCGGCGCTCCTCACCGAACCAAGAATTCTTCATCAATTTCCTACCTTTTATTCAAGCCAGTCCTCACCAATACTCACCTATCTAACCCAGATATTAAACACATATACTCCAGCTAAATAACAAAATTAAAACCCCATCAAAATCTACTCCAAAACCCAACTAAGATACTCAAGAACATGTCAAACTTAACTAGCATGCACACTCTAGCAAACCAGTAGCAATTTTCAACATAATCCCAATAATTAAAGCTTACCTTGCTGAATTCAATCCTGTAGTTGATCCTCAAGCCTAAGCTTCAAGCTCCTATAGTATCACAGCTGAATTCCCCTAGACCTTCAAGTTGATTCCCATTGTTTTCCTTGTGTTTATCTTAGAGAGTAAATGGGAAGGGAGGAAATAAAGCTATCTTTGGCTGAGGAGAGAAGTATAAGTCGGTTCCCAGAGTTTCTAAATAATTCCTTTTTTTGTCTTATTTGACTTAAGTCTAAAGGGTTACCTCAAGGCTCGGGGTACCAAAACGTCCGCGAGGGCAAAATGGTAAATTTCCCCAATATTCCCGCCTAGACATTCTATCCTCAAATATATCTCCAAATATTTATTTTCATGTCCCGATAATCCCATAACACACCTAGCACCCAAATTACCCCTCAAATCGCCCCGAATCGAAATCTCAACCCCGTTGTGACCCTCTAGCTAACCGCTCCCCAGGACTGTCTCGGATCGTGCTGCACAGAAATTTCACATATATACAACATATATCACATTCACGCCCCTAATATCCAGACGGGGCCCACATGCACATTTAACTCACTAAACATGCATCACTATCATATATTCACATTAATTCACCTATTAACACATTAAAGCATAATAAATCATTTATTGCCCTCCCGGCACACTAATCAAGGCCCTAAGCCTGATTAGCAAATTCGGGTCGTTACAACTATACTCTAATTTCTTGTATGTCTGGCCCTCACCCTTTTCTTTCTTGCTAGATGTCACAGAACTCTGAGAATCAGTGGGGATCTGTGCTCGCGATTCCTCATTCTCCATCACTTCCCATTCTAGAGTCTCTCTTCACTCGAAACCAGCGGCTGATATGCGAGCACCACGCGAGGTGCGAACAAGATGATATTCGAGCCCATTTCTGACGTCAGATTGACGAGGTCGAGGAAAGAAAAAGAAAGAAACTTTGGGTTGCGATTTATCCAGATCCGGACCCTGAGATCAGACCTATCCCTCTCGATCCCAAACTCACAGTCACCATCGCTTACAAGGCTGGTGCACTTGCCTTTTTCCTGATTGAGGACCCTTCAGACCGCACTTCTACATCTCGAGCGGCATCTATTCTGGCTCTACAATAACATTTTTTCCAGGTGGAACATTATTAGAGCTTGGTCACCTCAACGGGCCAAATTTCTGACATTCTAGCTCACTACGACCTAAAGCTCTCCGGTACGCTAACGTGTCGACCCGCAACTCTGAACGAGCGCAGCTGCTACGCTCCGAGTGATGGCAGACCCAATAGCAAGATTAAGCTCGTGGCCTAGAGTTGTGAGCATATGATGGCAGGGGCCCTACTGCCCCTGAAATCCCTTTTTAAGGATTTTCTAGACTTTGTTGGGCTCACCCCATTGTCTACCCTCAAGTCCCTATACCACGAGTTGAAGTAGGTAGGACCCTTACCTCAAGAAATCTTGTATCTATTTTCTCTAAAGAGCAACCCCTCTCGAGCTCGGGGAGGAGATGGCCTCTACTATTTGTTGAGCTACCCAAAGGAGAAGAAGATTTTTGAGGATATGCTGAACCATCCTTTAAACTTCAAGCTGGCCTTCTTCTGGACAAATGGCCTCGCTCCTTCCAAACTCTACTCATTCCAACGAATCTGAAAGTACTCATACCAATTCCTTTTTTTGTTCGTTTAATGACTAGGCTCGAAATAATAACACGTCTCCATTTCTCCAGCCAATTATCAACGTCCCACTCCTTCAGAGTCAATGGTGGAGCACGAGGCAGCTCTGCTCCAATTAATGTATGGTCGGCGATCCCGATCCTATCTTCTCCATGAAGAATGGCTCTTAGCCTGTGGTTTCTTGGAGCAAGATCAATCGATAGACGATGTGAATGCCAAAAATTGACTAGAGCCATAGTCAACATCAAGAGAAAAATTGAGGGTTACCCTCAATTAGCCTCGGGCAAACAAAGCAGCCCAATATCTTGCCCCACGCGAGATCCATGCCTCATAGGAGGCCTTAACGTAAATTCCCAGAAGGACCCAAGGGCCTCTCTATACGAGGCTTCCCTTCCCCTGCGTGCGCCTACCAAGGCCACAAGGGCCTCGCTATGCGAGGCTACCCTTCCCCCGCGCGTCTCGCGACCCAGATGCGCGCCAACGCTGCGCACAGTGAGACACACCTCAACACGCCCGTGTGCATCTCGCGAGGTACAAACATGCTAAGGAGCCTCGCGCCACCACCGTCTCGTTGACCACATGCAACCCCATCACACCTTGTGAGACCCATCCCCGAGCCTCGTGAATGCCTGGATCACACATGGGTACTCACTTAGGCACCAAGGGTCTCGCCTTGTGAGACCCATCCCCGAGCCTCATAAATGTCTGGGTCACACATGGGTACTCGCTTAGGCACCAAGGGTCTCGCCTTGTGAGACCCATACCCGAGCCTAGTGAATGCCCAAGTCACGCCTGGATACTCTCTTAGGCACCAAGGGTCTCACGTTGTGAGAGGTGAGACCCATCCCTAAGCCTCGTACATGCCTATTTCCAAGCCTCGCACTTGGAGGTAAGGACAGGATAAAAGAAGTATGGTCCGACCCTTACTAAAATATAAAGAAACCTAGAGAAGATAAGGGGGACCACTAGACATGAGATAAATGTACAAGCACGAGATGTACAACCCTGAGAAAGGGCAAAGGCATGACTCTGACATCTGTGTCCAACAAGTAGTGAAGGTACAGATTTGTACAGAGAGTGGAAGCACTACATGCATGCCTTTGACTGGGCACCAGGCAAACACCATGACCTTCTGCCCCACCACAACCTCTGTCACTACCCTAACAATGTACCTATGTACAATCTTGTCCCCAGGGACCACAATGTATGAGGAGCCATTAGAGCTCCATTATAAATAGATCATCACCCCTCCAAAAAGGGGGTTGGAAAATTGATTGTATGCTAAGGCTATTAAGTAATATACAATTTCGACTCCATTGTAGTTCTACATATTTACTCTTTCAAGTTTTCTCCATCTTCTTCTAAGATAACTTTGGCAATACAGTCTTAGTTTTCTAACCTTATATCGTTGACGAGATTTCACCGTCTACAGTTTGGCGCCGTCTGTGGGAAGAACAAGCATCAAGCCAACGTTCTTTCATCACTTCCAGAAAAGAGAGATGCCAAGGCATTCACAATGCTTGCGACAGCTACGAGACGTTGAGGTTCACATGAACGGAGAACGAATGAGGGCTGCCAGGAAAGACACTCCTCCGCCTGGGCATGGAGATAGGCTGAGGGAATGTCCTCCCCTAGGGGAGGACAAAGAAGCATCATCCCCGGATGTCCAGCCTGACGGAGGTAACATAAAGTCGCCAGTGTGCCCACATCCCCGGTCTCCGGTGGCACGATGCTCAGGCTACCATGACCCGGGTCCCTCGACGCACAGGCCAGGCAAGAGTCCCTGAGTACACTCGGTAAGTTCCTGCTCAAGGACTCGCTTCTACAAGGATGAGATTTGCGAGTTGCATAAAAAGATTCGAAGGCTACAAACCACGATAGAGAACATGCAGGATGTCTTAAACGACCTCCTGCAAGGAAAGTGAAGCATACCCCTTCCTAAGCGTAAAGAGAAGGAGCACGAAGAAGAGGAAAATATTGTCCCCACAGATGAGGGGAGAACCCGACTCTCCAGCAATAAAACTCCCCAGACAAAGTACCATGAGGGACCTAGGCCGACGAAATTCCCCCGGGAGCGAAGGCGGAGGGAAGACGATGGTCGTAAGAATGAAGCAGAGGTCACCTCAAAAGAGGTGCTCCCTGGCCTAAGAGAAGAACTCCATGGGAAGAGGTCATAAGTAAGAAACGCACCCCCCGCGGCTCCCCCGAGGAACACAACCAAGGCAAGGGAATAGCCTGAGAACCCGCAAGACACCTTATGCAAAAAGAGGAGGGGACTAGACATCAAAATGCAGCACCCTCAAGGCAAGATTATCACCGCACCTGGGGGGAATAGAGATGATGAATAATTTGACCATGACTCGCCCTTCACAAGGGAGATCCAGGCTAAGCGAATCTCTGCCAACCTCAGAGATCCTTGCATGACTCCATACGAGGGTACTACAGACCCAAAGCATCACTTAGACTATTTCAACAACTTGATGAGGTTAAGAGGGGTCAATAGCAGAGCAAAATTTCATTTCTTTGTTGTTACACTCAAAGGTTTTGCATACAAGTGGTTCAAGAGGATAAGGCCGGGAACAATCAAATCATGGCAACATTTCTCGGGCGAATTTCTTTAGCAGCACCGTGCGGTCTGTGATTACGTTATGCCAATTCCCAGCCTCGCTAACATAAAGCAAGGTGAAAATGAAAGTCTGAAGAACTATATCCATAGGTTCAATATGGAGGCAACACAGGTGGGAAGTTTAACCAAAGTGGAGCTCAAGATGGCTATTACAGCTGGAGTTCGTTCAGGAAGAAAGTTATGGGGTAGCATGCTCAAAAGAGAAGTTTCGAATTTAGATGATTTCTTCGAAAGAGCACAAAAGTACATACGTGTGGAAGAGGGCCATAAGAACTTGCATGTTGAAGAAAGCGAACCTTCCTCAAGTCGCACTGCTACCAATGTGTCTGAAGATTCCATATAGAAGGGGACGTCGTGCTAGAGGAGTCACTGACCAAGGTTAAAATTGGATGAGGACCGTCTAGCCATAAAAGTCCCAACCCGAGGGGGGATCACCTCAAAAAATCGTAAAAGGGTCTTAAAGTAGACACTTGCAAAAAAGGTCTCAAAGAAGACACATACAAAAAGGGTCTCAAAGAATATGCTTGTGAAAAGGGTCTCAAAGAAGACACTTGCAAAAAGGGTCTCAAAGAATACGCTTGTGAAAAGGGTCTCACAGAAGACGCTTGTGAAAAGGGTCTCAAAGAATACGCTTGTGAAAAGGGTCTCACAGAAGATGCTTGCAAAAAGGGTCTCAAAGAAGACGCTTGCAAAAATAGTACTATGCCTAATGACGAGAAGGACGCTTCTCGCAAGAAATAATAAGCACGTGCAAAAATACATAAAAGGATAGCAAGAACCCAAGGGGTCAACATATCCTTACAAGTATTCAAAGTGCACTGACGGACACAGATCACCCAGCAATACCACCATAGCATAGTGAGTGTAGCATCATTATGAGTCTACCAGGAAGCATAAAGACTTCCTAATAGACTCGGGGGCAAGTGTGAATGCCAAAAATTGACCATATCCATAGTCAACACTCAAGAGAAAAATTGAGGGTTACCCTCAATTAGCCTCAGGCAAACAAAGCAGCCCAATATCTTGCCCCACATAAGATTCATGCCTCATAGGAAGCCTTAACGAAAATTCCCAGAAAGACCCAAGGGCCTCGCTATGCGAGGCTGCCCTTCCCTCGCGCACCTCGCAAACCAGATGTGCGCCAATGCCATGCACAGTGAGACACACCTCACCACCTCACCACTCCCATGTGCGTCTCGTGAGGTACAAACATGCTAAGGAGCCTCGTGCCACCACCGTCTCGTGGTCCTCATGCAACCCCATCATGCCTTGTGAGACCCATCCCCGAACCTCATGAATTCATGGGTCACACATGGGTACTCACTTAGGCACCAAGGGTCTCGCCTTGTGAGACCCATCCCCGAGCCTCGTAAATGCCTAGGTCACATATGGGTACTCACTTAGGCACCAAGGGTCTCGCCTTGTGAGACCCATCCCCGAGCCTTGTGAATGCCCAAGTCACTCTTGGATACTCGCTTAGGCACCAAGGGTCTCACCTTGTGAGAGGTGAGACCTATCCCTAAGCCTCGTACATGCCTATTTCCAAGCCTTGCACTTGGAGGTAAGGACAGGATAAAAGAAGTATGGATCGACCCTTACTAAAATATAAAGAAACCTAGATAAGATAAGGGGGACCACTAGGCATGAGATAAATGTACAAGCACGGGATGTACAACCCTGAAAAAGGGCAAAGGCATGACTCTGACATCTGTGTCCAACAAGTAGTGGAGGTACGGATTTGTACAGAAAGTGGAAGCACTACATGAATTCCTTTGACCGGGCACCAGGCCAACACCATGACCTTCTGCCCCACCACAACCTGTGTCACTACCCTGACAATGTACCTATGTACAATCTTGTCCCTAGGGACCACAATGTATGAGGAGCCATTAGAGCTCCATTATAAATAGATCATCACCCCTCCAGAATGGGGGTTTGAAAATTGATTGTATGCTAAGGCTGTTAAGTAATATACAATTTCGACTCAATTGTAGTTCTACATATTTACTCTTTCAAGTTTTCTCCATCTTCTTCTAAGATACCGTTGGCAATACAGTCTTAGTTTTCTAACCTTATATCGTTGACGAGATTTCACCGTCAACAGACGACACTACCTACCTGAAGTATTTCAAGTGGGAGCATGTGCCACTTCCTACTAAAGAGCTCCCCCTGAGATGGAGGTCATCGAGCTCACAGGCCTGTCCCTCTGTGGCTCTCCATTACGACAAACCCACCTCGGGAAATGAAGCCCAAAACGAGGCCTCAAGCTCGGGTAGTGGAGGTAAAGTAATACCTACCTAGGCCACGTGTCTCCTTCTATGCTTAAGCATAATCCTAACACTCTGATCCTATTCCCAGATTCTAGAGATAACTTTCATGTTTGGTTCTGGGTAGAGCATAGGGTACATTGGTTCGATAGTTGGTTAGGGAAATTATAAACTATGTATAGTTTAAACGAAGCTTGGGAGGGGGTCGCTGTTTAATATGGGACCAATGACTATAGAGAACTTTTGAGGCTATCCCCCACATATAGGGAAAGGACTCCCCTAGTATCCTCTGAAGAAAGGGGGATTACTTAGTCGTCGAGCACAAGCTCGGGGGAGAGTACTAGTTAGGTTTCTTTTAACTTTAGCCTTGTTTATTTTTGTAGTTTAAGCTTGATCACTAATGTGTAAGTTGTGCATGTACAGGCGACATGGAGTCGGATTTAGACAATGTGCTCAACCGCTGCTCTGAAGCTAAGCAAAGTAAACGCCCGAGGGCATCGTAGAGAGTGGGGCGCCCCTCCAAAATTTGAAGAAATCCGAGGCAACACCTTCTATCTCGGACACTCATGGCCCGAGCCTACCTGCTGATCCAAACCCTGAGGTTAAAGTATCCAACGAGATCTCGCATCCTGCACAGACTCCTGCAGTCCAAACTTCTCAACAGACTGCTCTGGCTCCAAAGAAGCAAGTTCCCACACGGGAGCGCTTGTGGTCATTTTCAACCCATGCCCATGAGTATGTGATCGACAACACTGCAGGGACACATGGAGCCAGTCTGAGCTCGGATGTACTATCCCGAGTTGGCCAAAATTTCAGCAACCTTGGCACCCTTCAATGGCAATTCCTCACCTCCTGCCGAGACAACAACATCCTTTATGACAAAGGCAGCGAACTCCTCACCTCGGTAGTCCTTTTACTCTGTCATGTTGCTCATTCAAACTTATCGTGTATGTTTACTAACCCATTTTTGTTTACGTACAGGATTTTGCCGCATTTTCTCATCTTAATTACAAGCTGAACAATGAAGTCCACTCGAGCATGTCCTATGCTCAGGAGGTGAAGAACCTCTAGATAAAGCTCGCAAACGAGCTTAAGGCTATGAAATCGACAATGTCTGGGCTCGAGTCAAAGCTGGAGGCTAAGGATTCTGAAATCAAGGAGAGAAACTCAAGAATCAAGGAGCTTGAACAGCTGAATGCCAAGCTCGAGGAGGAGAAGAAGGCCACCTTTGAGATATTCAAGGGTGAGAAGGCGCCTCCTCGAAGAGTTTAAGCAAAAGAAGGATCATGCTGTCGACATGACCATGTATCGTATCTGGGCCAACAACGCTAATCTCGACACAAGCTTTCTGGAAAACCTCAAAGGTGAATTCCTTAAGAGGTTGGAAGCTCGACTCGACAAGGAGGATGCCATGGACGAGGCAGAGGAGGAGGCGGAGAAGTCAGGTTCTATTGACGAGGATGTGACTGCTTCATAGAAGTGAGGTCATGGGCTGCATCCCATAAATATTTTTGTAACACCTTTGATATTTATGCCCTTGGAGCAAAGACAATACATAGCTCATTTTAGGGTTATTTTATCTTTATTTAAACAGTAATTTTAATCTTTATGCACGCAATTTTCTAGCTCGAAAACTTTTATGCATTTGATTTTACATTCAGCTTTTGCTTTAATATTTCTACTTTACATTTCTGGGTCAAAATATTTCAAGGATGTTATACTAAAGGCTTGCTTTTATGTTTGTTTATTCGTACAAACACATTGTTGGATTTAAGATCGAGTTTCAATGCATTCATACAGTTTACTCGATATATCCATGTCCGACCTCGTTATTGTCAAGGTCGGAATTTACTTTTACCATGCACTTGAAAGTACTTATATGGCATGTAATCTTAGTTGTCTAGTTATATTTTGCTCTTATACTAACTTTTTCTCATCCTCGAGTAGCTCCTCAAGGTTGTAAGGTCGAAACAAATTTTTGCAAAATTTTCCAGCCTCGGACTTGACTTAATTCGTAGTAGGTTTATTTACATTCCAACTTTCTGTCGATTAGTTTTAGCTGGTTTGTTCCAAACTTATTTAGCTTGCATGCTAGGTTACTAATCCTTACACTTATAAATTTTATATTCTGGTTATGACCAGACTATCTTAGCTCGTGAATCTAGTTATATCCAGATAGCTTTCGCTTGTGTGTTTGGTCATTAATCCATACACTTATAACTTTTATAGTCTGGATATGACTAGACTATCTTATCTCACAGATCTGGTTATATTCAGATAGCCTTAGCTCGCGTGTTTGGTTATTAATCCATACACTTATAATTTTTAAGGTTTGGTTATGTCCAGACAATCTTACCTCGTGAATCTACTTATATCCAGATAGCTTTAGCTCGCGTGTTTGGTTATTAATCCATACAAGTATAATTTTTAAGGTCTGGTTATGTCGAGAAAATCTTAGCTCGTGAATCTGGTTATATCCAGACAGCTTTAGCTTGCATGTTTAGTTATTAATCCATACACTTATGATTTTCAAGATCTGGTTATGTCCAGACAACCTTAGCTCTCGAATCTAGTTATATCTAGACAGCTTTAGCTCGCGTATACACTCTTGATAATCTGGTTATGTCCAAACCATCTTAGCTCGCAAATCTGGTTATATCCAGACATTTTTGCTAATTTTCGTGTATACTTAACATTTTTATGTCGGGTTAATGATCCAGACATTGTTATTCTATGTTATTTATTGTTTCAAACTTATGGTATTATTGTATACCACTGATGCCCCCTTAATATCCTATAAGTGTGACCATAGGTTACTGAATTAAGGGAGTTTCCAAAAAATACAACCTATAATAAAGAAAATAACTTTGGAACAAAATTTAACATTTTTATTAACAAATGTCTGAAATTTAAACAAGCTTGGTTACAATAAAACACCCCTCCTACATTATTGATAATAAGATTATAAATGTTCATCATTCCAAGCTCGCGGTACCAATTATCCATTCAATCTTACAAATTTATACACCCCAGGTCGAATGGTAGACTCGATCTGGTAAGGTCCTTCCCAGTTAAGTCTGAGTACACCAGCAGACGGGTCTCGTGTAGCTAGAAACACACGTCGTAGAACCAAGTCTCCCAATCTGAATTTTCTATCTTGAACCCTCTTGTTGAAATACCTAGTAGCTCGTTGCTGGTATGCAGCATTTTTCAATTGAGCTTAATCTTGTCTTTCTTCAATGAGGTCTAGACTTTCTTCGAGCTGGGATTGGTTCGAGGCCTGATTGTACGCATGACTTCGTATTGTAGGTATTTTGACTTCAATTGGCAACATGGCTTCGCATCCATATGCTAGGGACAAAGGAGAATGCCCTGTTGAAGATCAAGTTGTGGTTCGATAAGTTCACAAAACCTGAGGTAACTCCTCGGGCCACCTTCCCTTAGCCTCCTCCAACCTTTTCTTTATGGAGCTTTTTAGGGTTTTGTTGACTTCTTCGACCTGGGCATTTCAATGGGGATGAACAACGGAGGAGAAGCTTTTTATTATCCCATTCATCTTGCAGAAATGGGTAAACAGGTCACTGTCAAACTGGGTACCATTGTCCGCCACTATTCTCCTAGGAATCCCATATCAGCAGATGATATTCTTGACCACAAAGTCTAAAAAAAATTTTGAGGTAATCGTTGCCGAGGGCTTGGCTTCGGTCCATTTTGTGAAATAATCGATCGCGACCATAGCGTACTTTACTCAACCTTTGCTTGTTGGTAGCGAGCATGTAAGGTTGATTCCCCACACCGCGAATGGCCATGGGGAGGTCAACATGGTGAGCTCAGTAGGTGTAGCTCATGGAATTCAGGCAAACCGCTAGCACTTATCACATCTTTTGACGTATTCAAACGCATCTGCCTTGACTATGGACCAGAAATACCCTTGCCTTATCACCTTTTTGGATAGATTAGGCCCCCCGGTGTGATCTCCACAAAATCCTTCATGAATTTCTTCCAAAATTTTCTTTGCCTCCAGTGGAGTTACATCAGTTTCCGAGCCTTATTCCGTTCTGTTGGGAGAATTCCTGTTTCCAGGTAATCGACTATTGAGGTCATCCTGATAGGTTGAGGATCGATCATGCATACATCTTCTTCATTAGGCTCATTGATACTGGGAGTCGACAGAAATTCTACCAAGATCACGTTCAATGTATTAGCCTCGCAGGTGGTGGCGAGCCAAGCCAACGCGTCTGCATTCGAATTTTGTTCTCGGGGAACATGTTCTATAGCGTAGAATTTAAACTGTCTCAGTGCAACTTTTGCTTTCTCTAGGTAGGCAGACATTTTTATGCCACGAGCCTGATATTCCCCCAAAACTTGGATGACCACCAGCTGTGAGTCACTATAGCAGAGTATATCCTTTGCTTTGAGTTCCTTGGCTATTTGAAGTCCTGCTAGTAATGCTTCTTATTCAGCCTCATTATTCAATGCCCCAAAGTTGAACCTTAAGGCTGAGTGGAATCGATTTCCTGCTAGGGTGGTCAGTATAATGCCTGCCTCCGATCCACGTTCGTTGGAGGATCCGTCTTGTACACTTGCTTTTGTACCTTTTTCTTCTCTCAAACGAGCATAGCACTAATGGCGTGCTCGGTTATAACAAGGTATAAATACAAGACTTATCCCATGATAGGTTTTGACAAGATTGGTGGCTCGATGAGATGCTTCTTTAGGTTTTGGAATGCAAGCTCGCACTCCTCTGACCACTCGAATTTTTTGCCTCCTCTCAAAAGGTTTTAAAAGGGAAGACAACGGTCTGTAGACTTTGAAATAAACCTACTTAGTGTCACCATTCGTCCAGTTAAGCTGTGGACATCCTTATGCTTTTGAGGTGAAGGCATATCATTCAATGCCTTGTTCTTGTCTGGATTAACCTCTATTCCTCGTGCATTTACTATAGAACTTTCGTGAAGACACTTCGAAAAAGCATTTTGTGGGTTAAGTTTCATGTTGTACTTTCGAAGTGTAGTAAAGCATTCGACAATATCATCCACATGGTTATTGTTACATTTGGACTTGACAAGCATGTCATCAACATAGACTTCCATGTTATTCACTATCTGTTCGGAAAAATCCTGTTCACCAACCTTTGGTATGTGGCTGCAGCATTTTTTTGTCCGAAAAAGCATGACATTGTAGCAGTATAATCCATTGTTGGTTACAAAGCTCATATGTTCTTGGTCCGGTGCGTGCATGGAAATCTAGTTATATCCAGAATAAGCATCCATAAATGACATGATGCCATGACCTGTAGTGGCATCTACGAGCTGATCTATCCAAGGTAGGGGAAAACAATCTTTAGGACATGCCTTGTTAAGGTCTAAGTAGTCGATATAGGTTCGCCATTTTCTGTTGGGTTTTGGAACCAACACTGGATTGGCAATCCAATCAAGATAGAAGGTATGTCGTATGAATTGATTTGCCTTCAACATGTCAACTTCTTCCTTGAGGGCCTTCTTTCTATCATTGTCTAGGAGTCTTCGCTTTTGTTTCTTTGGGGGGAAGCTTTTGTCAATGTTAAGCATGTGGCTAATGACATTCAGGCTGATTCCCACCATGTCCGAGTGCGTCCGTGCGAACACATCTTGTTTTTCTCTTAAGAAGCAAATTAATTGCTATTTCGCTTCTTTTGAAAGATTCTTTCCCACTTTCACCATCTTTGTGGGTTCTACCTCTTCGGACTTGACGTCCTTGAGCTCTTCTAGAGGTTCGAGGTCAGCCGTTTCTTCTATCCTGGGGTCGATCTCTTCATCTATCTCGAAGACCATCCCATCCTTGTTTTCAATAACCCCAAGTGCATGAGCACTTTTTTGCTTCTTTCCCCTTATAGAGATGTTATAGCATTCTCTTCCCGCAAGCTGGTCCCCTTTCAATGTCCCAGTGCCACTAGAAGTCGGGAACTTTATGGCCAAATGCTTAACAAATGATACTGCCCCCAGCTCATCTAGGGCAGGTCTCCCGAGCAGTACGTTGTAGGTCGATGGGAGGTCCAACACAACAAACTCCATCATCTTGGTTACTGAGATTGGATAGTCTCCCAAGGTCATGGGGAGCTCAATGGATCCTATACAGGCAATCCCTTCTCTTGAAAAATTGTACAATATTGTTGAACATGCCTTCAAATCGCGAAGCATGAGTCCCATCTTTTCTAGAGTGGCTTTATAAAGGATATTCACCGAACTCCCGTTATCAATCAAGACTCAGCGTACCCTCTTGTTTGCGACTTGGAGAGTTATAACCAGGGGTCGTTATGGGGAAATTGGATGTGTGACGCGTCCTCTTCAGTAAATGTTATGGGTTGAGTCTTAACCCTCTACTGTTTTGGAGCTCGCAGCTCAGGTTCCTAGGGAGAACCGTCTCCAGTCTTGAGCTCATTCACATATATCTTTTGGGCATTCCTACCTGATCCTGCAATATGAGGTCCCCCTGAGATGGTTATTACATCCTCTCCATCAATCGGAGGGGGTTGCTCGTCCTCCCGAGCTTGGGAGTTATTGTTCTGGGCAGTATGTGCAGTTGCTGCCCTTTGGCTTGTCGAAGCTTTATTGGTATTTCGGAACCTGACGTACTGTCAAAAATATCCCCTCGAGATCAAGCCTTCAATCTCTTCTTTCAGTCGTCGACATTCATCGATTATGTGTTCGATATCTCTGTGGAATCTACAATATTTATTTGGATCCCTTTTTCCTTTTGGTTCCTCATGGGGTCAGGTCGTCTGAACGGGACCTGGTTCATTAGTCAGGTAAATACTCTTCTGAGACTCGTTGAGCTCAGTATACACTTTATTTACGGAGAAATATTTGTCCCCTTTCTTCTTCTTCCCTCCTTTAGCCTCGAGGTTATTCCCATTGCTCTTCTTCCTTTTAGAAGGGTTTTCCCCAGAGGGTTCGAAGTTAATGGAGCCACCGAGGTTGAGGCAGAGTTTACTTTTGTCATTGTAGTTATGGGCTGAGAGGTCATTTCAGTGCTGACCTCGCCTCTTCTACATTAACAAATCTCTAGGCTCTCCTATTGAACTCAGTTAGCGACCTGATAGGTTTCCTTTGCAAGTCTTCCCAAAGGGGACATCCTGGCAGTATTCCTGCTCTAACATCCATCAGGTGACCGCTATCATCGTCATCTCGAGCTCGGGCCACCTCTAGGTTAAACCTTGTGTGGTAACTCTTCAATGACTCATTTTGTTGTTGTCAGAAATTTGTTAAGGCTGAGGCCTCGAGCCTAATGCCAATCATAGCCTTAAATTGCCTCTTGAAGTCTCTAGATAAATGATCCCAAGATGAGATCGAATGCCTTTTATACTTTTCAAACCAATTTTTTTACTGTCCCGTAAGTGTGGCGGGGAATAGCATACATCTGAGCTCGTACCCAACATTGTTGGCTTGCATGATGGTGTTAAAGGTACTCAGATGACTATACGGGCATGAGTTTCCGTCAAATGGCGGGACAAGAGGTATCATGAACCCCTGAGGGAACAAAGTGCTGGAGATGTGCAGGGTAAAAGGCTCGAGCTCTTCATCGGGCTCTTCAGCCTTGTCCCTATTACGCATGTTCTGTAGGAGCCTGAATACTCTTTCTAATTGGTCAATCCTTTTCTGGACTAAATCCACTGGAGGTCGAGCCTGGACCTGAGGGGGCTGATTATCGTTAATAAAAACTCAAGCTCCCTGTCTCGATACAAAGTTATACGTTGATTGTTTGCAGCCATTCAGGTGGTTGCACAGATCAAGGTTCAGAGGATTATCTTGTCCCCGATTATGGTTTATATGATCCCACAGATTAAGGTGATTCCCTCAATTCCCAGTATGCCTTGGTTCAGTGTTATAAATACTCACGAACCGACTGTAATCCGAGCATTCGCTTACGTAACTCATGGCTCGATGATTACGAGGTGGATCTCATGCTCGCCTCCTTGTCCCAGCAGCTGTGATCTTAACATTTGGCTTCCCAAAGTCTGATGAGCTCCGCGATCTTGGGTAGCCTCTCTTTCGTTTCCCTGTCAAGGCCTAGCCCGCCAGTTTCCATCTCGGCTGCCACTACGAGATGGTCTCCAATGTGCAGTTCACAGGACCTCCTGGACTGGCTCAGGGTGCCTTATTGGTGATGGCAGGTGCCATATGGGTGACGGTGGTTGTCTCCCTTTGTCGGGCCTGGATGGTCCAGAGTTCGCCTGATCAGGCTCCGGGTTGTTACGTGTAGCATCAGGGTTCAGGTTCCGAGCCGTTGAGGGGGATCAGTTATTACCTGTTCTTGATAGTGCTTCTGCATTTGAGTTGGCAGTAGCCTCAGTCTGGTTACTCCTCTGGGGCCTTGGCTTAGTTGGTTATGACACTGGTGGTGGCACTTGCTCTGCCCTCCTGGTGGCTGTGCTCTAACAGGGACGTCCCCTAGGACTCCGAGGAGGTGCCTGGGCGTTAGCAGCCTATTTGGCTAATTCTTCGTTGTGTTTCGTTGCCTCTGCCAACTGTTTGCACAGTTGGCGATTTTCAAGTTCCACAATTGGAACATATCTTTCAGGATTGTAATACATATCCTCTTCAGGCCTAGGGACAAGCGACCCATGAGAGTTGGACAAATCTCTCCTTTCTTCAAGATTCGAATCAACCATGAGGTCGCTCAGTTGAAAATCCTGAAAGAGGTAATCCTCGGCATGAGGTCGCTCACCAGTACTAAGGTTACTTGCAGCGGCCATTGATGATTTGGGATATTTTTTATTAAACAGGCTCACGTCTAGTTTAATGGCTCTCAATGAAAGCACCAAACTGTTGATGTCCTTTTTTGACAACTTAAAAATGAAGAGCAATTAAACAAAAATACCAGAGGAAACAAACAATATAGACACGATTTTTTACGTGGTTTAGCAATTAAAATCTACCTAGTCCACGAGTCTGTGTTATTCACTTGTTGGAATTCTGTTAAAGCTTTTTGGAAGCAATTTTACAGAGTCTTCCCCATACCAATTTATCTATCCCCTACAAATGAACTTTTTCACTCTATTTAACGAGTGGTTTATCAAATATTGTCCCATAGATTTCAGGAAGATACGATACAAATCAATTAAAATAAATGCAATTAAATTCATTCAGTTACTACGTACGCGTGTATATCCCATGATATTTGGGATTTAATAACAGATTACATCTGATCCCTTAAACATAGGGATTTTACAACAATAAACACATTCACACACAGCTTACAAGCTAGGACATTAGACTTTCATGATTCCGAGACCGTTCATCCATCGCGAACTTGACATCTCGGCTCACCTATGCTCTCAACAAGTAATGTTGTCGAGATCATCTTCTTCAAGCTCACAACACTCAGGCTCAAACCCTATTTTCTGATGATAGGATATTTATACAAGTGTTGAACTATTGCCATCATGAGCTTGGAGCCTGACTTATAACCTCGGAACACCTCCGAGACTATGTAATTTCCGAGCTCACCAATTCCGATGTTGTCGCATTCATTGCTCAGCAAGACTGTCTTTGACCTTCTCATTAATGCTGATTACATGACGAATTTGCTTATTTCAAGCTTACACCTTATGAGCATGAGTTTCGAGATCAAGATTTCCACTCTCAAAATTAGGGTGTAACAATCAATATCAAAATCATCAATTTAAATATCATGACAAATTATTCAACAAATGTTGTCTAAAATAAAATGAACTAACAGAGTGTTCAATCAAGCACACAACTTTTTTTTCTTCAGATTTCATTTTCTTTGGATTATGCTCATAACATTCACTTTATTATCATTGGCACTTGTTGTCAATCATCATTCATGTTGGTAATAAACACACATTCAAACAAAACTACAAACAAATAACATAAACTAAAGAAAACTAACAAAAAAATAAGTCCCCCCCCCCAAAACTTACGCTAAACATTGACCTCAATGTTTAAAAATAAGTAAAGAAAGAAAACTTAACTGGTGCGAATCACTTCAAAAAGGTGGTGGATCTGGAAAAGGATGCCAAGGTGGTGGATAAGGAAAATACTGTCGATCCACCTCCTAATTTGACCATCAGTAAGACAACTCATTTTGCATTTCAACCTGAGCGCGATGATAATCATGAAGCTCCCTCAAATAATTATGAGTATGTTTGTTTTGCTGAATGATATAATCCAATCTGGCCAAGTGTGAATCTGGTGGAGCCTCAAGTGCCAGAAATTGAGAATATTCTCCTCTCCTTTCCTCCTCAGGTGCCCTTGATTCTGCTGGTTGAGTCTAGGCATGAACGAGTTCCTTAGCCGCATCTATTTCTTCTTTAACTCTCACCTGCTTGGTTTGTGGTACTGGTGGATCCAAAGATGGGTCATTGAATTTATACATCGAAGCACAAGAAATAGGCCCCATTGCCTTCCTATAAATACCACAAAGATATTTAGGTACCTCCCACACCTCACATAGATTAATAATCATTGATCTGTGCTTGAAACCAGCAGTGGTAGTCAGTCGGCATAAATCTCGAATACTCATGCGGATAACTCGGCCAATATCGATAAAGAGTCCCGTCGTAATAGCATATACAAGAAGACACCTATCAGCTCCTACTTCAGATACATGAGTGTTGGGCATAAGTCCCGCACTCACAAAGAGAGTCCAAGCCTTGGCCACATGATTCATTTGATACCTTTGGAAATGCTTCAGTTCTCCATTTTTCATGACAAAAGTAGCATCAGGAATGTCTAATGTTTCGTCCACCTCAACCTAATCAATTTCACTATTACCAGCCAATTGATAATATTCATCCTTATCTGGTGACAGCATGGGTAATTGATATAGGGCAACAATATTATCAATATCACACTCTACCCAAACCCCTCGCACAAACACTTTTCTATTAATGGCCCCTAGGAAATTTGCATAAAACTCATAAACCATTAAACAATTAGCCTTGGGCAGTTTATCATCCACAAAAAGTTTCCAACGATAGCGTTGAATTTCAGTCCGAATGAGGTTATAAGTGTTGGGAATTGTGCCCTGAAAGCATATGTAGTAGACATTGTTTTATGAAATAAATAAATGAATTGAATTTGTTGTGCATATATTTTATAGACTATATTATTCTGTGATAATATTATGTAAATATCAGAAAAATTCCTAAGTTCATATATGTAATCTCAAACACGTATTGGTACAAGAGGAATGTGTTTGAGATAAATGAACTTGAATAGTTAGTAGTAAAATAAAGTTATGGAATCTTTAGATTAATTACTGTAAGTACGGTCCACTAGTATTATGAATACATGTGATCTAGATCCGGATCACTAAAGTGGTAGGACACTTTAGTGGAGGTGCTTTATACATTAGAGAATATATAGAACCGGACCAGATATGTTTATTAATACTTAGTTAAATACCGTTTCGAAGTATTAATTAAATATATTAACTGATGATCATATACAAATAGATCTTAATCCTGAAGTTACTATGAACTCTTGTTTATGTTATATGAGTTCTTTGATTCACTCGTTAGGGTCTGTCAGAATGATCAGGCTAGAAAATTTTGTTTTGGGAACTCATTAATGTAGATGGCTAGGGACATAGTATACAGATATGGAATCTATGCCTTCTCTCAAGAGATTGAATAATTGTTCTCTTAGGGGTTGACTTTTGGGACTGAAAGGTTATTGAGCTCAAATTCATAATATAGTTATGAATTAACCTTCATTAGTAAGGTCAATGGTACTTAAGGAAACAAGAGATAATTAAAAGGGTAAAACGGTAAGTTTATTCCCGATTAATTATGAATCATTATTAGAGGAACAATTTGTATGTAATGATTATATCAATGGACACTTTATAATTATAAAGTACTCAGTAAATGAAATGTCTATAATTAAAAGAGTGCAGTCGCATATTTATAGTGGAATAATCATGAGATTAATAAATTAAGATTATTTAATTAAAGAGTTTAATTATAGGTCCCCATTGCGACTCTATCAACACTATTCAAGGTAAGAGTTGATATGAAGTGAAAATATTTTAAAGGCATAGTTAAGAAAAAATTTGTTCTTCGGGCCAAATATGCAATTATATGATAATAGTGATTAATTAATTAATTACAAATTAGTTGTTGTTAACAAAATTAATTAATATTTAATTATTGTATAATTTTTGAAATTACATTAAATAATTAAATTAATTTCAAAATTTAATTAAATAATTAATTAATTATAATTTTCAAAATTATAATAAATTAAATATTTATTTTCAAAAAAATTGGATTTAATTAATTAGTAGAATTAATTAAAAATCTTTATTTAAGTGGGAGATAATAATATCTATTGAAATAATTAATTATATTTGACAATTCGTTAAAAATGTATTTAATTTAAATTTGAATTAGTTATCAGGTTTTTAGATCTTATCTGACAAAGTAGTTCGAATAAATAATTAAAAAAAATTGAAAAAAGCAACATCCCTAAAAATAGGGGTGGTACACATGCACACATAGTCCATGGACTGTGTGTGGCATGTACGGCTATTTTTCTGGGATAGGATTTTCATTTTTATTTAATTAATTAATTAATTAATGGATAATTCAAAAATTAGTTTTTGGATATTTTCATTAATAAAATAATTAATTAATTGAAAAGTAAATTGTAAGTTGGTTACAGATTTATTTTTTAAATTTGAATATTTTCTTTTTAAGTATGATTAATCAAAAAATATACAGATAACTTAGACATCTCAGATTACTAAGTCTATTCGCTCTGTGAAAAATAGAACGATAGTTTGCTCTCCTTGAAAAATAAAGAATCAATTCTCAAGCCTATTCTCTTGATCTCATGTGTTGAGTACATCAAGCAGAATCACAAATAAACTATCATTCATTCTCTAAGTGCCCACACACTTTTTGAGGTGTAGAGAACGTTGTGGAAGATCTTTGTGTAAGTACCTGAGAGCAACTTGGATAGGAAGATCGTTCTTATTACGAAAAGATAGCAAGGACACATGATAGGCTTCAAGAGGTATGATTTCTATTCTTAACTTGCTTATGATTAATGTATGTATATTAATGGATCCACATATTTAAAGGTAGTTTAAATATGTTACAAAAATTTTGTTGTGCACTAGGCCAACCCCACCACCATTCAGCTGCGTAATAGGAAACTCGTTCCTAACAATTGGTATCAGAGCGGTCATTAATCTCTGCATACATTAATTAATGTGTGGGCATAATATGCATTCTTATGTTATTGTAATATATGTGAATGGGTGGATGTATGTATGATTATTGTTTATTCTAAAGGGTTGTTAATTATATGGTGTTTTGGGTTTAGGACATGTTCTTAAAATTCTAGATGAAAAATGTAAGCCACTTTGGGGCATAAGATTTTTTTGTAATTTAATTTTCTGCGTTAAATTATTTAAAAAATTCTGTAAGGCTCGAGCCCCAGGTTTCGAGCCCTAAAGCCCAAGCCTCACCCAGTCGTATGCGCACCTAGACCCTGCGTGCTGCATGCCCAGCGCGCCCCTGCGCCTCCTGGTATCGCGCGCACCCGCACCCCATGCTGACTGCCCAGCGTGCCCCTGCACCTATGCCATCTGCACGCACTCGCGCCCCTGCGCCTACCAGCACTACGCACCCATGCATCAACACTAGCAGCATCCCATGCACCGTAGCCGTACCTCCTCGCTACTGTCATGCCCCATGCCGAGCCACCATATGCAGCCTCCCCTAGGGCTTGCATCCAAAAATTATCCATTTAAATTATGGGCTTAATTAATTTAGCCCATAATTAAAATTGTTTTATTTTGAATTAATTGTATGAGCCCAAATTCAATACTGGGTCTAATAACTTATTGGGTTTTAAAGCCCAAGTTAATTATTCTTAAAAAAAATTTAAGAAAAATAAAATTTATTTTAATTCAAAATTAAATGGATAAGCGGCTTAATGGATCAAGACTACTTGTGAAGGCCCAAAGATAAGATAGGGATCCATTTAGGTCTTATTTAGTTTCTTACATTTTTTGTGTATATTTTTTCAAGTATTGTAATTTTTCTAGAAATACCTAAGACACCCGACCCGCATTTATTTATTTAGTTAGTTAGTATTTATTTACTTAAATGTTTGAATGTGATTAAATTGTTTAATACTTTATCATGCATTTTTGACATGCCATACATATAACTCACATAGTCTTTAAAATTGTGCATGCATCTCATATGAGTAGAAACATGCCTTAGGATTGTCCTATGTGATTATATGCTGGACCACATAATAATAAATCTAGTTTTTAACTAGTTCAAGAGCGGAAATAGTATTTAATAAAATTGTTTTATTAAATTATAAATGATATTATTAGTAATTATAGCAAAATAAAATTGAATTAATTAGGGCATGGTTCTATAATTTTATTTTTGCTTAATTTGATTAGTAATTATTAGAATATATTTGGTAAAAATAGATCACTTTATTTTTACAACCAATTAAAAAGCATAGGATGTTTTGAGAAAATACATATTCTAAAATAGTGAGTGTGAGAGGGAGTTATGAAAATAAGTCACATGGTCTCCATTATTAGTTAGCACCGAGGTAGCATGGAGAGGGCCTTGCGGCACCATTTCTTGTGTCCCCCTAAGGAAGGCTTCCGACTGTGTAATTCTCAAGGCAAACTTCTTTTTCAAGAATAAGATTTAATGATGTATTTGAAGTTTGACTGACCCTAAGGTACACTCTTGAGTTAAGTCATTGATCTAAAATAATGGGTTTTACTCACAAGGTACATTAGGCTTTCAAGCAGACTAGTGTATTCTTGACCAAAAAAGCGGTTGTTTATAATTCAAAAGAGAAATATTGATTTAAGTTTTCACTTATAAATTTGAGATCTTGTCTCAAAAAATTTGGAATTAGTCTGACCTACCCTAAGGCTGGTCCATTAATGTTCAAATTAATTAATCATGAAATTAGTAATTATTTTTTATGTGTTCTTTAATTGTTGCATTCATGCATCACGTTTACTATTCCGAAAATGACTGATATTTATTATATGCATATTTTCATTTTGTTTATTTATTTATTTTCAGCAATTATGTCTAACTCAAATCATGTATCTTCTTTACTTGATAATGAAAAGTTTACTGGTGAAAACTATATGAAATGGAAATCAAACTTGAACATTGTATTAATATGTGAGAACCACAAATTTGTCTTGACTAAAGAATGTCTTGAAGTCCCTCCCACTACTGCTGCCAAAACTGCAAGGGAAAAGTTTGATAATTGGATCTTATCAAACAACAAAGCAAAGTGTTATATGCTTGCGAGTATGAGCGATGTGCTCAGAAAGAAGTTTGAGAACACTGAAAATGCTTATGAGATCTGGGATACCCTTCAAGATATGTTTGAGCAGCAGTCAGACCAATGCAGGCATGAGGCCACCAGATCCTACATGACCAACAAAATGAAGAAAGGAGCATCTGTCAGAGAACATGTATTAGACATGATCAATATAATGCACGATGCCATTATCCATGGGGCAATCATTGATGAAAGGACCAAAGTAATCATTATAATTTAATTGCTTTCCCCAGCTTTTAAAGGTTTCACAACCAATTATGTCATGAACAAATTATCATATAACATGACACACCTGTTGAATGAGTTGCAAACTTATGAATCTCTTAACAAAGGTTCTGTGAAAGAAGGAGAAGCAAATGTTGCTGATTCTAACCCATCCTCTTGAAAGGCTAAAACTAAAAAGAAGAAAAATGGAAATGGCAGAGACAAGGAGAAAAACAAGAATATAAAGAAGCCCAAAAAGTCATCCAAAGGCAAAGAGAACAAGAACACTAAAACCTCCAAATAAAAGACCCCAAAAGGGACTTGCTTTCACTGTGGAGAAGATGGCCACTGGAAGAGAAACTGTCCAAAGTATCTCACTGACCTCATAGAGAAAAAGAAAGGTAAATTTGATTTACTTGTGCTAGAAGCTTGTTTAGTGGAAGACAATTCCTCATCTTGGATAGTACAATCAGGAGCCACTAACCATGTTTGTTTTTCTCTACAGATTCTTAGTTCGACGAGGAAGCTTGCTGATGGAGAGGTGACTATGAGGGTAGGCAGTGGTCAAACTGTCTCTGCATTAGCAGTTGGAACAGCCCGTTTGGAATTTGAGAAGAATAAATTTCTTGTTTTAGAGAACGTTTATTATATTGCTGGATTTTCTAGAAACTTAATTTATGTTTCTATGTTGCAAGAACAAAATTTTAAAATCTATTTTAATGATAATTCAATTGTTATTTCAAGATATGGTTTTAAGATATGTTCTGCAAAATCTATCGATGGGCTTCATAAACTGCAAGCTAAAGAGAAATATGTTAATAATTCCGAATTATTTAAAACAACTAATCCTAGATCTATTAAACGACAAAAGACTAATTTCGATAGTGAAACATATCTATGGCACTTGAGATTGGGCCATATTGGTCTGGATAGAATAAATAGGCTTGTAAAGGATGATCCTTTCAGAGAACTATCCATTGGATCTCTTCCTGTTTGTGAATCTTGTCTAGAAGGCAAAATGACCAAGAGACATTTCTCTGCTAAAGGTTCAAGAGCCACAAAACCACTTTAGCTAGTACATACGGATGTTTGCGTTCCACTTTCATTGACCATTATTCAAGATATGGTTACCTATATTTAATGCAAAGAAAATCTGAAAATTTTGGAAAGCTCAAAGAATTTCAAGCAGAAGCTGAAAAGCAATTAGGTAAATCACTAAAAGCTCTTCGATCTGATCGAGGAGGAGAGTACTTGGATTTTTAATTCGAGGACCATCTGCGTGAGCATGGCATTCAATCCCAACTCACAGCACCTAGAACGCCACAGCAAAATGGTGTTTCAGAAAGACGGAACAGAACGTTATTAGATATGGTTAGATCAATGATGAGTTTCTCATCATTACCACTGTCATTCTGGGGCTATGCGATTTAATGTGCTCTATACATATTGAATGTTGTTCCATCTAAGTCTATCAAAAGACACCCATAGAATTATGGAATGGTTGTAAACCTAGTTTACACCATTTTTTAATTTGGGGGTGTCCTGCTGTAACGCCCTAGTTATCTCAGAATAGTTACGGTGAACGATGGACCGGAAATTTGACTCGCTACCCAAGTCCTTTGGTCAAAAACGTGCTCTAAGTGTAATTAACAGGTTAAGGTATAAAACCAATAAAAAGGAAATGGAGATTTTCATTACAAATTTCTCTGCAGAGCTAATCAAAACATTTACAAGTTGTTCTCAGTACAAAATGGTCACTACTGTTTCAAATTTACAATCCCGCCGACCTAAGCGGCAAAAACAGGGTAAACCCCCTAATTCCTCTGAGAACTCCTTGGCCGTGGTGGTCAAGCGGCCGCATATGTACACATCACCACATCAGCTCTCCACTCGAGGCTAGGTGAGCTTTTCTTTCCCTTTACCTGCACCACATAGCACCCATGAGCCAAAGCCCAGCAAGAAAACATAATACTTTTCATAACATTATCAAATGATTATCATTATAATCACACTGAACATAACGCTTAAAAACCAATGAGTGAACATCACATGATTCAAGAGGGAGAGTGGCTGCTAGGTAAGCCACTAGCCTCCAAGTGCTTATCTCAATCATGGACCCTCGGGGTCAGTCTTGCATTAATGCTCTTTGAGTCATTCAATGCTAATAGTCGATTAGATCTAATCTCTGTTGGCTTGCGTGATCCACGCTAAGGCCGTTCTGACTAATGAGTCAACGCTACGTGACCAGTGTCCAGTATCACTGCCGAACCTGACTAATAAGTCCCAGCTACACAGTTGATGCTAACACCTTCGCCAATTCTAACTGATAAGTCAGTGCAACGTGACCAGTGCCCAGTACCACTGCCGAACCTGACTAATGAGTCACAGCTTCACAGTTGATACTAACACCTTTGCCAAATCTGACTAACAAGTCAGTGCTATGCATAAGTGTACAACAGATGCTAAGCATTCCATATTCAATTCATGTCCATATTACTCAACCAACATGCCTCACAAATATCCATGCATGTCACACTCGGGGTGCAGTTTTCTTACCTTCGATTCGAGCTAGAATGAACAAAAGAACGAACCTTGAGAACGGTTTAGCTTTTAGTCCTTTAGCGGTTACCTAATCACAACACATATGGGATACCATTAATAATCAAGATAATCAAGGGTTCTCAAACCATTATCTAGCCTCCAAGAGATCAATCCAAACTAATCCAAGTAGTAAGGACATTCCCGAGGCCTAAAACTAGGTTCCTGGGGTCAAAACGAGCAAACGGGGCGAAAACAGGGCAAGCGCTGCGGCCCTAGCACCTTGGGCCGCGGCACCCAGGGTTCTCGGAGGCAAGGGTCGCGGTGCCCTCCATCAAGGGCCGCGGCGTCCAGCAAGGCCAATTTCCTGACACCTGCTTCATCGAACTAGGGCCGCGGCGCTCAAGAACAGGGTCGTGGGCCCCAACCCTGGGCCATTCCCAACTGCGTTTTTAACACTCCAAAGCCTCCAAAATCATACCTAAACATTCCCCAATCATCAAAACAGAGTTCCCAAGCTTGCCCATGCATCAAAACCCAAGGTTCAAACGAATCGGAAACTCAACAATTCACAAAATCAATTCAAAGCTTAGAAACTCGGAAAAACTCAAAACTTAAACTTCGATTACCTTCAATTGGGTTGTTTTCCGTAGAATCCTTCGGTTAAGAAGCTCCTAATCTTTCCTAGGATCGCTATGCCTTGATCCTCACTCGATTCCGACTCCTAGAACTCAAGATTTCATCAAATATGCTCCGGGTGGCGAAAATGAACTAACGAAGGGAAACGAGAGGTTTTCTATCGTATGTTCTATCTGATAAGCTACTTTAACCTTAAGTAACCTCAAATAAAACCTAGTGCTCGGGGTCCCGAAAACACCCCCGGGGACATTATAGTCAAAACCTCCAGAATTTCACCCGGATCTCAAATATTCCCAATTTATCACCAAATGAACATTTCTATTACCCCAAAATTGACCCCGTTATGACAAAACCGCTAATCCACTAAAAATAACCGTCTCATGCCGAATAGCTCGAGTATATCTCCATAATAATGGAATCTCATTCACAAATTACATCATGCACCCAAATACACAAATTACCCTCAACGGGCCAAATTATCATCACACCCCTGTAATAAGAAATATGGACTCACATGCATGCATTTCACATCATATCATAATATAATCAACATATACATGCATTTTATCAATTAATAACACAATTAAGCAAGTATGGCCCTCCCGGCCTACTATTCACGCCGTTAAACGCATCGGAGAATTCGGGGCATTACACCTGCACACGTGCTTAAAGGAAAGACCGGGAAGTTGGAATCACACTCTGAAGTGTGCATGTTTGTGGGATATTCCAAAGAGACTAGAGGTGGAATTTTCTATAGTCCAAAAGAAAATAAAACATTTGTATCGAAAAATGCAACTTTTCTTGAACATGACTATGTTAAGAACCACAAGCCTCGCAGTAAGGTTGTTCTAGAGGAGATGGTCTCGAATGAAGTTGCAAAGTCACCAGCAACAACCAATGAAAAAGGGCAAGAGTAAACTGCTAGTTCTAGTCAGAATAGTAGAGAACCTCGTCGTAGTGGGAGGGTTAGTAAGCAACCCACACACTATGAACACGAAGTTCAAATGCCTGTGTCTGACACAAACAAAGATGATCCATTTACATTTTAAGATGCAATGAATGATTCCTACAAGGACAAATGGCAAGAAGCCATGAACTAAGAAATGGAATCGATGTATTCCAATTCTGTCTTGGTTCTTGAAGATCCACCTGAGAATATCAAACCCATTGGTTGCAAGTGGATATTCAAGAAGAAAAGAGGAGCTGATGGGAAAGTAGAGACTTTCAAAGCAAGGCTTGTAGCCAAAGGTTACACACCAAAAGAAGGGGTTGACTATGAAGAAACATGTTCTCCTGTAGCCATGCTAAAATCCATTCGTATACTCTTGTCCATAGCTGCGTGAGTGGATTATGAGATTTGGCAAATGGATGTCAAAACAGCTTTTCTGAATGGCTACCTTGACGAAACCATTTACATGTCTCAACCAGAAGGGTTTGAATTAAAAGGTCAAGAGCAAAAGGTTTTCAAGCTTCTTAGGTCCATTAATGGACTCAAACAAGCTTCTAGATCTTGGAATCTTAGATTTGACGACACAATTAAAACGTTTGGTGTTGAACAAAACGTTGACGAACCTTGTGTCTATAAACAAATCAAAGATGGCATAGTAGTATTCCTCGTTCTTTACGTTGATGATATATTACTATTGGAAATGACGTAACATCATTATCAAAGGTAAAGAACTGGTTAGCTGAAAAATTCCAAATGAAAGATTTGGGAGAAGCCAAGTATGTTTTGGGCATTAAGATTCTTAGAGATAGACAGAACAAAACTTTGGCACTGTCTCAAGCAACTTATATTGATAAGGTGCTAGAACGCTTTAATATGAAAAACTCCAAAAAGGGTGATATGCCAACCCGTTCTGGAGTATTCCTTTCCAAGGAGCAGTGTCCCAAAACACCTCAGGAAGAGGAAGACATGAGACAGTATCCATATGCCTCAGTAGTAGGTAGTCGAATGTACACCATGTTGTGTCCAAGACCTAACATTTGTTATGTCGTAGGGATAGTTAGTCGTTATCAATCCAATCCTGGATTGAGTCATTGGACTGCAGTGAAGAATATTCTCAAGTAACTTAGAAATACTAGAGATTATATGCTTGTATATTCAGGTGGAGACCTAAACCCCACTGGTTACACTGATTCTAATTTTTAATCAGACAAAGATAGTCAGAAATCAACTTCTGGGCTAGTGTTTACTCTTGGAGGAGGAGCGGTAGTCTGACAAAGTATTAAACAAACCAGCATTGCAGACTCCACCATCGAAGTCAAGTATATAGCGGCTTGTGAAGCAACTAAGGAGGTTGTGTGGCTCAAAAATTCTATTCCGATCAGGAAGTTGTACCGGATGTGGATAAGCCACTAGTCCTATACCATTACAATAGTGGGGCAGTAGCTAACTCAAAGGAACCACGGAGTCATAAGAGGGGAAAGCACATCGAGAGGAAGTATCACTTGCTAAGAGAGATAGTTCATCGAGGAGATGTTGCAGTTATTAAGATATCTTCAGAGCATAATCTTGCAGATCCTTTCACAAAGACATTATCCATAAAATCTTTTAAGGAACATGTAAGAAACATGGGAATGAGAGATATGCCGCATTTTCTTTAAGGTCATGGGAGATTGTTGGGAATTGTGCCCTAAAAGCATATGTAGTAGATGTTGTTTTATGAAATAAATAAATGAATTGAATTTGTTATGCATATACTTTATGGACAATATTATTCTATGATAATATTATGTAAATATCAGAAAAATTTATAAGTTCATATATGTAATCTCAAACACGTATTAGTACGAGAAGATTGTGTTTGAGATAAATGAACTTGAATAGTTTGTTGTAAAATAAAGTTATGGAATCTTTAGATTAATTACTGCAAGTAGGGTCCACTGGTATTATGAATACATGTGATCTAGATCCGGATCACTAGTGTGGTAGGACACTTTAGTGGAGGTGCTTTATATATTAGAGAATATATAGAACTGGACCATATATGTTTATTAATAGTTAGTTAAATATCGTTTCGAAGTATTAATTAAATGTATCAACTGATGATCATATACACATAGATCTTAATCCTGAAGTTACTATGAACTCTTGTTTATGTTATATGAGTTCTTTGATTCACTCGTTATGGTCCACTACTACAAATATAGGGTTTCTCTGAGCTTTTTTTTCAATCTAAAATAAAAAGCACAGAGAAACGAATTGAAGGAGTTTTAGGAAATATGTTACTGCAGTTTTTAAAAAAAGCGCAATGAAAAGTAGGAAATATGGGAAGTGGAAACTTTTTCTCTGCGGTATTCTTAAAAAAAAAACGCAGAGAAAAGCTGCACTACTTTTCTCCGCGGTTTTTTAAGAAAACTACAGAGAAAGAAAGACTTTTCTCTGCGGTTTCATTGAAAAAATCACAGAGAAAAGTATTTTACTTTTTTAAAACTTTTACCAAGCATAACTTTGTGCTCGGTTGTTCGTTTTGAGTGTTTTTTTTTTACTTTGATATTTTTTTCGAGATCTATTCAAATAAAATAGTATTTTCTTTGGATAGATCTCGAAAAATATCAAAGTTATAAAAACACTCAAAATGGACAACCGAGCACAAAGTTATGCTTGGTAAAAGTTTTAAAAAATTACAATACTTTTCTCTGTGGTTTTTTAAGAAAACCACAGAGAAAAGTCTTTCTTTCTCTGAGAAAACCGCTGAGAAAAGGTTCCACACCTATATATAAACTCATTCTTCCCCACAAGGTTCGCAAACCTACTTCATTTTGCAAAAAACTTCTTCAGCGACGGCGATATGTCTTTCAACCTTAATCTTAGTATTTTTTTCATCATTTTTAGCTAAATCTTAGTTAAAAACTGAAGTAGATGCTTGATATTTGTCTATTTTCAGGTTTTTGTTAGTAACAATGGTTAGGATTTGGTCGAAAAATTGTCCATTTTCACTGTATTTTTGGACATCCATTGTGTTCTTGAGCTTCAAAATAGGTAATGATCTATATATCTTTGTTTGTATAGTTTTTTGTTTTTTTTTTCATCATTATTTTTAGAGTTTATTTTGTGTGAAATAGACAAATAGAAATCAAATTTTTGAGAGGTTTTTCATAAATCATTAATTTGGTTGCTGAATATTTTTTCTTCAGATTTTTCGGTGACCAAACCTGAAAAATTGTTTTTTTTTTAGGTTTTCAGTTTTTCTTTGTATGCAGCTAGATAGATCTCGAAAAATACCAAAGTTTAAAAAAAAAACACAAAAAACGGACAACCGAGCACAAAGTTATGATTCATCAAAGTTTTGAAAAATTACAATACTTTCCTCTGCGGTTTTTCAATAAAACCACAGAGAAAGTCTTTCTTTCTCTACGGTTGTTTTAAAAAAACCACGGAGAAAAGTACATCTTTCTCCACGGTTGGCTTATTACAACCGCAGAGAAAAATGTCCTTTCTCCACAGTTGGCATACCACTTTTCTCTACGGTCGAATACACTTCGTTTTTCAATACTCTCAAAAACCGCAGTGTATTAAGTAAAAAAACCGCAGAGAAAAGCCTTTTTTGTAGTAGTGGTCTGTCAAAATGATCAGGCTAGAAACTTTTTTTTTTTTAACTCATTAATGTAGATGGCTGGGGACATAGTATACAGATATGGAATCTATGCCTTCTCACAAGAGATTGAATAATGGTTCTCTTAAGTGTTAACTTTTGGAACTTAAAGGTTATTGAGCTCAAATTCATAATTTAGTTATGAATTAACCTTCACTAGTAAGGTCAATGGTCCTTAAGGAAACAAGAGATAATTCAAAGTGTAAAATGGTAATTTTATTCCCGATTAATTATGAACCATTATTAGAGGGTCAATTTGTATGCAATGATTATATCAATGGACGCTTTATAATTAAAAAGTACTCAGTAAATGAAATGTCTATAATTACAAGAGTGCAGTCTCATATTTATAGTGGAATAATCATGAGATTAATAAATTAAGATTATTTAATGAAAGAGTTTAATTAATAATCTCAAATTTATTGGAGCTTGGAATTATAGGTCCATAGGTCCCTATAGCGGCTCTATCAACACTAGTCAAGGTAAGAGTTGATATGAAGGGAAAAATAGTTTAAAGACATATTTAAGAAGAAATTTGTTCTTCAGGCTAAATATGCAATTATATGATAATAGTGATTAATTAATTAATTAATTACAAATTAGTTGTAGTTAACAAAATTAATTAATATTTAATTATTGTATAATTTTTTAAATGAATTATAATTTTTGAAATTATAATAAATTATATATTTATTTTCGAAAATATTAGATTTAATTAATTAGTAGAATTAATTAAATATCTTTGTTTAAGTGGGAAGTAATAATCTCACAAGTTCAAATTGGATTTAAATTTAAAAGATTAATATTTATTCAAATAATTAATTATATTTGATAATTAGTTAAAAAAAAAGTATTTAATTTAAATTTGAATTCAAATTTGAATTAGTTATCAGGTTATTAGATCTTATCTGACAAAGTAGTTTGAATAAATAATTAAAAAAATTTGAAAAAACCAACATCCCTAAAAATAGGGGTGGTACACGTGCACACATAGTCCATGGACTGTGTGTGGCGTGTACGGCTATTTTTCTGGGATAGGATTTTTGTTTTTATTTATTTAATTAATTAATTAATGGATAATTCAAAAATTAGTTTTTGGATATTTTCATTAATAAAATAATTAATTAATTGAAAAGTAAATTGTAAGTTGGTTACAGATTTATTTTTTAAATTTGAATATTTTCTTTTTAAGTATGATTAATCAAAAAATATACGGATAACTTAGATATCTCAGATTACTAAGTCTATTCGCTCTGTGAAAAATAGAACGATAGTTTGCTCTCCCTGAAAAACAATTAACCAATTCTCAGGCCTATTCTCTTGATCTTATGTGTTGAGTACATCAAGCAGAATCACAAATAAACTATCATTCATTCTCTAAGTTCCCACACACTTCTTGAGGTGTAGAGAACGTTGTGGAAGATCTTGGTGTGAGTTCTTGGGAGCAGCTTGGATAGGAAGATCGTTCTTATTACGAAAAGATAGCAAGGACATTTGATAGGCTTCAAGAGGTATGATTTCTATTCTTAATTTGCTTATGATTAATGTATGTATATTAATTGATTTGCATATTTAAAGGTAGTTTAAATATGTTACAAATTTTGTGTTGTACACTAGGCCAACCCCACCACCATTCCGTTGCGTAATAGGAAACTCGTTCCTGACAATAAGTTTCCTGAGGATAAGGGTCTTCTTGATATTCCATTCCTCTCTCCTGAATTACTTGACGCAGAGATAACCTTTGATAATGATCAAAGGCGTCCTTACTAATGAACCTGGTTGGAATTCTTGAATTGGTGGTGGTGGCGGCGAGGTTGGCTGAGGTTGGGGAGGTTGGGTGTGGGGTGTGGGGTGTGGAAGTGCGATTGGTGCTTTTAGAAGAGGCAACCCTACTAGGTTTTTTTTTTCAGAGACCCATAATCACACAATGTAACAAATATAACAACAAAAATTGGGCAACACTTCCACTAATTTATTGTAATTTCCTCAATTGAGTAACCCCAAAATTATCAACTCAAAGACACTAAATAGACTAACAATGCAGTTCTAACATCTAATTCAATCCCTTAGCAAAAAATTACTTCAATTAAAACTTTGAGGGACATCAAAAAGGAAAACTTACATGCCTTTGAATCTTGGAGACTGCCCACTCATCAATTTCTCTTTCAATCTTCGCTTACCACCAATAGAAAAAGTTAGGGTTAGAGGAAAAGGAAGAAAGAAAGAAATAAATATGGAATTAAGGATTAGTGGATATGTCTTTAGGGTATTTTAAGTAGAAAGACAAGGGAAGAAATGAGACCTTTTGTAAAAATAACTTGTTCTGGTATGAAAGAAATGTAAAAATGAGAGGTATAAGCTGAGAAAAAAATGATTTTAAACCACGTTTACCCTTTCTGACACAGGCGCGCCGCGACCCAGGTAGAACAAGTCACGGCCCGCATCAAATATTTCCAAATTTATGTTTCACAGGCGGCGCGACTCAGCCTAATCAAGTCGTGGCATGCCCCTGTTTTAAAAATTTGTTTGCTCTCTAACTTATTCTAGGGTCGCAACTTATAACCCCAAGTCGCGGCCCGCCCCTTCCTTAAAATTTCATACTCTATAACTTGTGTTAAGGCCGCGACTTTCAAGCTCAAGTCGCGATTTAACATGTAAACTAATTGGAAAATAGCCTTTTCATGATTTGCATAATTATTTTTACAGACTTTATACTAAAAATTAAAAAAAAAAAATTAACCAAACAAATCTTTATAAATCTAAATTGATATGAAATAAAATTGTTCACTAATTAAAAATAAAAACAAAAACGAAAATAAAATATAGGAATGCCTCATATAGCGCTGTCATTAACGTCATTTAGTCGGACGCTGTATCTTTCCTTGATGTGTTTACAGTTTTCTCTAAAATACTTTTAATCTCCCGATTTGACACTTCAGTTTGACCATTAGCAATGATAAAACAGGGCCTTTCAATGATGAACTCCATAACGAGCACATAGTGCTGTAAATGATTTGTTACAAAAATGACAGCCTCTGTCACTAATAATTGCTCCTTCAAAAGGAAGCTCCCAATTTGGTGATACAACAATCGGAACAGATACCAATTTCTCCTTCAGTGTGTTAAATGCCCTTAAATAGTCAAAATTGAAGTTGAATACCACACCATTTATATGTAGAGTAGATAAGGGCTTCAAAAAAATTTTAAAGTCCTTTATGAACCTCCTATAAAATCTAGCATGGCCCAAAAAACTACAAACCACTTTAATAGACACTGGAGGAGGTAAATTTTTTATTGTTGATATCTTGGCCTTGTCTACCTCAATTCCATGGTGTGAAATCTTGTGGCCCAAGACTATACCTTATGTCACCATAAAGTGACATTTCTCCCAATATAGTATTAAATTTGACTCTTCACATCTTTTCAAAACCCTTTCCAAATTAGCCAAACATCCATCAAAAGAGTGTCCAAAGACTGAAAATTCATCCATAAAAATTTTGATACCTTTTTCCACCATGTCTGAAAAGATAGACATCATACATCTTTGAAAGGTACCGGGAGCATTACATAACCCAAATGACATCCTCGAAATGCAAATGTTCCATTAGGGCATGTGAAAGTATTATTTTCTTGATCCTCCAGTGCTATGGGAATTTGATGTCCTGAATACCCATCAAAGAAACAGTAATAAGGATGGCTTGCCAATCTGTCTAACATCTGATCTACAAAAGGCAAGGGGAAACGCTCTTTCCTAGCGGCCTTATTCAGCTTACGATAGTCAATACAAATTCTCCACCTCGTTACTGTATGAGTTGGAATAAGTTCATTATTATCATTTTTAACCACCATCATACCACCCTTCTTCGGAACTACCTGAACAGGACTAACCCAAGCACTGTCAGATATTGGGTAAATTACCCCTGCATCCAACTATTTAAGAATTTCTTTCCTTACCACTTCTTTCATTGAAGGATTGAGCCTTCTCTGAGCATCAATACTAGGCTTACTATCCTCATCCATTAATATATGGTGCATCATTATTGAAGGACTAATACCCTTTTTATCTGCCAGAGTCCACCCAATTGCTAATTTGTGAGCCCTCAATACTCTAAAAGCTTCTCTTCTTCAATCATAGACAATGAAGCTGAATTAATAACCGGGTGAGTGTCATTCTTACCAAAATAAGTATATTGAAGATGATCAGGTAAAGTTTTTAACTCAAGAACTGGTGGCTTCTCAATAAATGGGAGAGGTTTCTCAGGCACTTGCCCCAATTCCTCGTATTTCTTTTTATAAATACAACCACTTAGCATACTCACTGGCATCAGTACCAACACACTCTTTAGGAATTGCAATCAAACTCGACTCAAGTGGATCCTCAATAGACTGGACCCTTTTACTTGGTTCCTCCAATACACTAACACGAAAACATCTATCACTAGCTGAAGGATATTTCAAAGCTTTAAACACATTAAAATCAACCTCGTCACCTTGTACTCTGAGTCTTAACTCTCCCTCTGGAATGTGTTAATGAAAGGTTAGCCAGTTGAAGAGTAACAGTATTGGGTCTAGCTTCCCGCAAGCCAAGTCTTTTAAATACAAACAACGACATTAAATTTATGCTTGCACCCAAAACGCATAAAGCTCTTTCACAATGAAAGTTCCCAATGGTGCAAGGTATAGTGAAATTGTCCGGATCTCTTAACTTTTGAGGAAGCTTCTTTTAAATAATTGCACCACACTCTTCAGTTAATGCAACAGTTTCATAATCCTCCAATTTTCTCTTATTAGACAATATCTCTTTCATAAACTTCACATAATTAGGCATTTGCTCTAGAGTCTCTACAAAAGGGATGTTAATGTGAAGTTTCTTAAATACCTCAAGAAATTTGGAGAATTGTTTGTCAAGATTGGCCTTTCCAAACTGTTAAGGATATGGAATCCCTGATGTAGGCTCAATGTATTTTTTCTTTGGAAGGTCTTCAGTAACCTCCTCTTGTATTGGACTAGTAACATGTTGATCCTCTGTCTTCTTCCCCTTGTCATCCACTGTAGGTCCATCATACTTAGTCCCACTCCTCAGAGTGACAGCTTGACATTTCTCTTTAGGATTTACCTCTGTGGTACTAGGAAAATTCCCTTGCTTTCTACTTGAAAACATTTTAGCCAATTGACCTATTTGTGTCTCCAAATTCTGGATTGAAGACCTTGTCTTTGTCATGAATTTATTTAATCAGTCAGACTGCATTGTTGGTGGGTTCATTTGAGGATGTGGTGGTGGATGAGATGCGCGTGGGTTTGGATCATAATAAGGTCTAGAATGTAATCCATAAGTCAGTTGATGAGGGCGTTGTTGAGGTGGGTAATGTGGATACTGCAATTGTAACCCTTGATTATTTTTCCAAGACAGATTAGGGTGATTTTTGCATGCAGGAGTGTATGAATTGGAGTAGGCTTTGGGTGCAGGTCTTGAAAAGTTACTAATAACCTTGGCCTGTTCCAAAGGCATATTATTGACATATGTTGAGCAACTAGCTATGCTCGGGCATTGTTCATACAAATGCGGTCCCCCACAAATCTCACAACTCACAACATTCTGTACTTGCATTGCTTGTGTGGCAAGATTATTCTACTACAATTGCTTGGTTAGAGATGCCACTTGAGCGGTCAATAAAGCAATATAGAATGTAATTACTTTTTACAATTAAATTTGTGCAATTATTTATTAATTCACCAAATTAGTAAATGATGTTATTGTCTTATTTAGCATGATTTTTTCTGCCATTAAGTATATAAATGGAATTATTGTATTTATTTTCGTACATATATTTAGTTATACTAATTTGTATGATTATTCTGTTATTCTTCATGCAAAATTTATTCTTAGTATAATTATCTTTAATTTTATATGTATGACTTTATAATTTTAAATACGTTGTATATTCCATAATTATGCTAGATATATTTAGATTATATTCAAACATTAAGATAGGTTGAATAATATTTAGCATATTAATATTCATAACTTATTCATAAAATATTCATAAAATATTTAGGGTGAATAAAATTATGAATAATTCATAAACAATTTTGTGGTTGACATAAGAACGCATGAAACTGAGACAAATGCTCAACCTAGAACGGTTTTTAATGATCTTCGGACGACCACACTAGGAGCACTACTCTCTGTAATTGTCTATTATGTTATAACGAAATTGTTCTTAGGTTTCCTTAGAGCCTGAAACATAATGTCTAGTGAACCATATAATTTTACATAATTAGGGAGTAGCCACAGCATCTTTAATTATATAAAATTATATATTAATTTGAAAGGATCACATAATGGACATAAATTGTGATTAATTATATAGATATAATAATTTTACCCCACAGGAATTTTATTATATTTAAATAATTAATTAGGATAATATATTAAATTAATTTTCTTAATTTACCCACAGGAGTTATGAAAATTTAATAGTTTTATCATAAAGTTTAATAAAGATAGAAGTATCAAACCTTACTTTATCCCAAATAATTCGTTTGAATAATCTATCATCATTTACATCTAATTTTATTAAATTAAAAATTTACCCCACAGGCAATTTTTGTTTAATAAAATTTTATTCTTCAGCATGTTATACATTGGTAAAACATGACTTTATTAAGCCTCAATCTTCAAAATCTAAGTTTGTAATCCTATTCATGCAGCTTCTTCATCTTCCTCTAGTTTCGCTGAAATCCTTACCGAAATTCTTAAGCTTAGGGGTGATAATTTCAAAATCTGGAAGGAACGAGTTCTTCTTCATTTAGGCTGCGCCGACATGGACTACGCAATAAGGAAGGACGAACCTGCTGCAATCACTATGACTAGCACTGCTGCTCAGATCGCACTATATAAAAAATAGGAGCGGTCCAATCGCCTTAGCATCATGTTCATCATGTCCAAGATCCCTATGGGAATGCGTGGATCGGTGGAGCAACCTGAGAAAGTCAAAGACTTGATCAAATTGATCGATGAGCAGTTTGACACTTCAGACAAACCACTATACAACAACCTCATCCACCAGTTCTCATCCACAAAACTCACTGGTGTCAAAGGAGTTAGAGAACATATTTCAAAGATGAGGGACATTTCTGCTCAACTGAAGAAACTCGATGTAGTCATTCCTAAAACCTTCCTGGTCCACTACATCCTTAACCATCTTCCACCTCAATACGGGCCTTTCAAAATTTCCTACAACACACATAAGGAAAAATGGAGTATCAATGAACTGACAACCATGTGTGCTTAAGAAGAAGCAAGGCTCCTGTAGGAACAAGGTGAAAGTGCTCACATGACCACCCAAGGCAAGAAACGCAAACCATCCAAGAAGGACAAGGGGAAAAATAAAGTGTCTCCCCAAGGCGATATAAAGAAGGATTCCATCAAGTGTTTCTTCTGCAAAAAGAAGGGGCATGCGAAAAAGGAATGCGCCAAGTTCAAGAAATGGATGGATGACAAAGGTAATCCAATTTCATTCGTATGTTAGGAATGTAATATGGCTAATGTCAATATTAACACATGGTGGATTGATTATTGATCAACAATTCACATTTCAAATTCCTTGCAGGGTTTACAAAACCTAAGGAAGCCAGTGGGAAGTGAGCAAAGCATCTTCTCCAGAAACAAGATGGGCTCACATGTGGAGGCTATTGGAACGTGTCATTTAGTTTTAAGTAACGGTTTTGTTTTAAAGTTAGAAAAGACATTTTATGTACCAAGTTTCTCTAGAAACTTGATTTCCGTTTCAAGACTTATACCTTTTGGTTTTTCCTTTATATTTTCAGACAAATCTTTTAATTTATATAATAAATCTGAATGTGTTGGAAATAGTATTTTGTCTGATGGTCTTTACTGCCTTAATTTACAAAACAATACCGCTTATAATACTGTGCACGTTCCCGCTGGCAATAAAAGATATGTTATGAATGAGAATTCCTCTACATTATGGCACCGAAGATTGGGACATATCTCCATTGATAGAATTAGAAGGTTAGTAAAAGATGGGGTACTCAATACCTTAGATTTTACTGATTTTGATACTTGTGTGGATTGCATTAAGGGAAAGCATACCTCCAAGTCTAAGAAAAGTGGTGTCCATAGGAGTTCTGACCTATTAGAAATCATACATACTGATATATGTAGTCCAGACATGGACTCATTTGGTCAGAAATACTTCATCTCTTTTATAGATGATTACTCACGCTACATGTATATCTACTTACTTCATAACAAAAGCGAAGCGTTAGATGTCTTTAAGATATTTAAAGCTGAAGTAGAGAAACAATGCAATAAGCAAATTAAGATAGTGAGATCAGATAGAGGTGGAGAATATTATGTTAGATACACTGAAGATGGACAAGCACCTGGTCCTTTTGCAAAGTTTCTTCAAGAAAATAGGATTGTTGCCCAATATACCATGCCCGGTACACCCGAGCAAAATGGTGTTGCAGAAAGGAGAAACCAAACATTGATGGACATGGTGCGGAGTATGCTTAGAAGCAACCCTAAACTTCCTAAATCCTTGTGGACTGAAGCTATAAAGACATCCGTGTACATATTAAATCAAGTTCCAACTAAGGCAGTCTCAAAAACTCCTTTTGAATTATGGAAAGGTTGGAAACCGAGTTTGCAACATGTACGCATTTGGGGATGCCCATCAAAAGTTAGGGTATACAATCCACAAGAAAAGAAACTGGACCCAAGGACCATAAGTGGATACTTTATTGGATACGCTGAAAGGTCTAAAGGTTACAAGTTTTATTGTCCATCTAATAGCACTAGGATTGTGGAATCAAGGAATGCAAAATTTCTTGAAAATGCATTGATTAGTGGGAGTGATCAATCCAAGGACTTAGGTTCTGAGAAAGATCCTTCAGAACCCTCCACCTCAAGAACAAGATTGATTGTGGTTGATAACACCCCTGCAGTCCAAATGGATGTTAAACCACCACAGCCAATTGTTGAAGATCCACAAGTCAATGTTGAAGTACAAATGGATCAAGTTGTTCAAGAGTTACTTATAATTGTTGAACAACAAGCTGAACCACCCGCTCCCCAAGAGCCTGCTGGTGTAGCCTTAAGAAGATCCACTAGGACGAAAAAATCAGCGATACCTAGTGACTACATTGTGTATTTGCAAGAATCTGACTACAATATTGGAGCCGAAAATGATCCAGAAACATTTTCACAAGCTATGAATAGCAAAGAATAAGAACTGTGGTATAATGGCTTGAACGAAGAAATGAATTCTATGAAGAGCAATGGAGCCTGGGATCTTGTTGAGTTGCCTAATGGGGCGAGGGCTATTGGGTGTAAATGGGTCTTCAAAACAAAGAAAGACTCATTAGGCAACATTGAGAGACACAAAGCGAGACTCGTTGCTAAGGGGTTCACTCAAAAAGAAGGAATTGACTACACAGAAACCTTTTCTCCGGTATCTAAGAAAAATTCCCTCAGAGTTATCCTGGCATTAGTTGCTCATTTCAATTTAGAGCTGCAGCAGATGGATGTGAAAAATGCCTTCCTAAATGGTGACCTAGAGGAGGAGATATACATGAAACAACCAGAAGGAGTCTCCTCTAGAGATGGTGAGCATTTGGTGTGCAAGCTTAAGAAGTCCATCTATGGTTTAAAACAAGCGTCCCGCCAATGGTATTTAAAATTCCATGATTTCATCTCTTCTTTTGGACTTGAAGAGAATGTCATGGATCAATGTATATACCAGAAGGTCAATGGGAGTAAGATTTGTTTTCTTGTTTTATATGTGGACAATATTCTTCTTGCAACCAATTATAAAGGCATGCTACATGAGGTGAAGCAATTTCTCTCAAAGAACTTTGAGATGAAGGATATGGGTGATGCGTCTTATGTCATTGGCATTAAGATCCATCGAGATAGATTCAAAGGTATCTTAGGTCTATCTCAAGAAACCTACATTAACAAAGTTTTAGAGAGATTTCGGATGAAAGATTGTTCACCAAGTGTTGCTTCTATCGTTAAGGGTGATAAATTAAATTTGAGCCAGTGTCCAAAGAATGATTTTGAAAAGGAAGAAATGAAGAACATCCCATATGCTTCTGCTATTGGAAGCTTGATGTATGCTCAGGTGTGCACACGACCCAACATTGCATTTGTTGTCGGAATGCTAGGAAGATTTCAGAGTAACCCGGGATTAGACCACTGGAAAGCTGCAAAGACAATTATGAGGTATCTTCAGGGTACTAAGGATTACAAACTCATGTTCAGAAAAACTGACAACCTAGAAGTAGTTGGCTACTCAGATTTAGACTCTGCTGGTTGTACTGATTCACGTAAATCAACTTCTGGTTACATGTTTATGTTAGCTGGTGGAGCTATATCATGGAGGAGTAACAAACAGACCTTGACTGCTACTTCCACTATGGAAGTCGAGTTCGTTTCGTGTTTTGAGGCTACATCCCATGGTGTATGGCTAAAGAGTTTCATTTCAGGCCTTAGAGTTGTAGATTCTATATCTAGGCCATTGAGAATTTTCTGCGACAGTTCAGCTACTGTATTCATGGCTAATAACAACAGGAGTGGTAGTCGAAGCAAGCACATCGACATCAAGTACTTAGCCGTGAGAGAACGTGTTAAAGAAAATAAAGTGGTCATTCAACACATTAGCACTGAATTGATGATTGCTAATCCTATGACGAAAGGCTTGCCACCTCATAAATTCAAGGATCATGTAGTGAACATGTGACTTGGTTCCCTTATATAAATTTATTGTACAACGTGAAGTTATTATCAATGAAACTCTTATTTTGATGTTTTCTCATATTTATGCGCATCTTAATTTTATTTGAGAAAATTTTATCTTCATAGGATCTGAATAAACATAAGGTTTATTCGTTTAAGTACATAGCCACATAAATTACATTGTTATGTAATAAATATATTGTAATACATGGAAGATAATACTCGTCATAAAAAGAGAACCTATCGCCATGATTCATGTGTTTATTATCTAATAGGGATGATTGTCGAGCTTAAGTAATACATTAATTTAAATGCTGACCAAGTGGGAGAATGTTAGAATATTTATTTAGATTTGGTATATAAAATCAATTTGTTACACCTAATTGATTTAATATATTAAAGTCAATATTTAATTTATTGACAAAATATTCTAATTAATGGTCAACATTGTTTGTTACCTGATTTTGTTGTTACCCGATTTTTCATATCCCAACTGATTGAAAAAATATCTCAATATGTGGCAGAGACTCTGATAGTAGGTCTCACTCTATAAATATAGAGTACCGGTCCCCAAGCTCGCTGCTCATTCTGACTTTCAGTAACTCCATCTAAAAGAGTTAGTGAGAGCTTGGAAGCCTGTGTACTCGTTCTAACTTCTATTTCTTTTCTTTTGTAGATCTAAAACTAGATCGAGGTTATCAATTGCAATGGCTGGAGGTATACAATATTCGATCCTCTTTTTGTATATGTTAATTCTATATATTAATTCTGTCTACATGTATATAGGATTGTTCATATTCCTATATTCATTTTAATCTAACATATTTAAATAAAGATCTCATAAAAATATTGACTCAATACACGGTTTAACTTAATTCCAAAGAAATAGGGATTTACTGACAGCTTTTTTGTGTGTATACTTGACGTGTATTTGAGCTTGAATACTACTTCAACGCGCTTTCGAGATCATGTAATTTCGAGAGCTTCATTCCAGTTGTTGCCACCTCATTGCTCAACTAGTTTTTTGAACTCATTCTTTTTGGATGAGACTTCTGCCTTCGAGCCTACAAGTCGTGGCACTGGAACTTCATGTTTATTTGTGCAAGTATAATATCAGTACTTATTAACTTCGAGCTTACAACTCACGAACCTACATTTCGAAGCTATTTATTTATTTTCGAAATTTAAGTGTAACAACACGTTATGAAATTAAACATAGAACAATAATATTATTAGTATACGTGTTGAAGTGGACAATTAATAATTATGTATAGATGTTACGAAATATGAATATGTTGAAACTAAATGTAACTAGATGGATATGGCACCATCCAATAAATAAATGACGAGAACATATCTAAGTATACAAATACTGTATTGTGTTAATTTCTGGATAATAAATATTTCTATTATCAAATAAAAATGTAATAGGATATGACCATTAAGCAGAAGTTTAAATCAATCATATTTTATATTATCTTTAGTTGAAAAAAATAATAAAACTAAACAAATGTAGTTACTTTAACACTTTTGAAGATATAAACTATTTTACTTATATAATAACTTTTTTATTGAATAAGTTTATTTCTATCTTGATATTAGAGATATACATCTATTTATATACTTTTTATAATTATACGATAATAACAAGATAATAATAAGAATAGATGCATTGACACGTTATGAGTGTAACACAGAATGATAAGATTAGTAGACGTATTGGAGTAGCCAATTAATGATTATGTATGGATGATACGAAATACGAATATACTGAAACTAATTAACTGTATCTCTATCGATATATCACCATCCAATAAGAAATGTAAACGTAACAAAAAAAGATGAGAGGTTCTACTATTATTATTTATGTATTTTGTTTTCAAGGCTTGTGTATTTTGACTTGAATTAGGCAGTTTTTTTCTATTTTAATTTACAAGCTCGTATGTATACTTAATTATGCGTTCAATACAAAGATTTTTATTGTATCATTTTAATTTTATTTTATTTTATTTTTAATTATTAATATAAAATAATGAATACATTTTTTTTTAAATCGTCGGTGGAGTTTCTATTAATCACTATCTCGTTGGTAGCAATGACGGAGCTAAGAGGATTTGGATGGTCATGGTCCCCTAATTTTTTTTTTTATATATATTTTTGTAGAATGTATTTTTTTTTTAAATTATTATAAATATATGTAAAAATATATCTTGTATCCTTAAAATTTAAGGAAAAAAATATACATTTATATATTAGTATAATATTTTTTTTAAAAAAATTATTAACCCCAGTATGTTTAAGTCATGGGCGTTATTGGTTGGTAAAGGGTCCACCAGAAAAAAAAAATTGGATGCCTCTCCACAGGAAGGCCTCTATCAACCACGATTTTGTCGCTAGATTTTACCAGCAACAATTTTGCGGTCGTCGGTGGAAGGTACCTTCTGCCAACAAAGTTATACCGACAACCTCTACTGATAATTTTGTTGTCTGTAGAAATTTATCAACAAAAAACAGGATTCTACCCGATAGAGAACCCATTTTTTGTAATGCGAGAAGTTAATTAAGTATACCAATACTTATTTACATTAATTATTTCTATTATCAAATAAAAATTTAATATAAACAGACCATTAAATTGAAATTTGAATGAGTGCATATTTTTATTTTTATCTGAAAAAAAAAGGATGATTTTTTCTATATATTACTAAACAAATGTAGTTACTTTTGGACTTTGAAGATGTTGGGCTATATACATATTAGTGATAGTGTTTAAAAACTCAGATGTGAGAAAAATCCAAAAGAAAAGATGGCCCACGTAAATGGATGATTCAGAGTGATAGAGTGCTAGAATCCATTTGGGATTTATTTCGTTTAATTAATATGCTTGGATTTATTCTCGTAGTATATTTTAATATCTGGAATTTGGAGGGTTGTGTAATATCAGAATTCAGAGGATACTTGCCAAATTTGTCGTGGTGTTTGTTCTTAAATGCAGCAACATTCTTCTGATGATATTATAAACATTAAAAAAGATAAAGGAAAATGTAAGGGTCTCTGCAGCTCGTCCTTACAATTTTATTATTAGCTCATCATACACGTAGCATTTTCATCGTTTTCTAACAAATTATTTGTCAGATATTAACTTTATAATATGTTTTTTTTTTAAAAGAGAAGATTTTGTAAAGTTTTCTATTAAAACCTTTATATGTCAATCTTACCATATATAGGCTATATTGTGTATTAATTCATCTTGTTGATTCTTTACTTATCTTGGATAAGTCTTTGTTTTGAGTACCAAACACATCATCTAGTAAACATCTCAGTACACAAATATAGGGGACGTGACAATTATAGAAACAAAATAATATTATTAATATATAAGGCACATAAATAGCTATAATTAGTACAAATTCGTCTACAGAAATTACATGAGTTTGGCTCGAAAAATATTTGGTGATGTGGAGCCTAGATAATATATATAATTGTGTTTATGTAATTGGGTTGACCATAGAATACCTAGCGGCCGGTGCGAAGCTAACCACAACTGATGATTTCTTTATATTTTGTCTTTGAATCAAAACACTTCATTTGTATGCCAAAAGAAAAGAAACACTTCATTTGTATGTACGATTTTTTCTTAATAGTAAAAGTAACACAATGGCTTTGTAATGTAAAATCAAACTCGGAAAGGCACCGCGTATATGTGATTACGTATATATGCGTATATATTTGATTGCTGGAAGGACTATTTTTTACATTTTTTAATATTTAGATTTCAAAATTTAATTTTGTATAAGTTAAGTCTCTCAAATCGTATCATTTATGTCCATAAATATTTTTTTTATTTATTTTTTATTTTAAAATACATTAAAAAAATAGAGAACTAATTTTAAAAAATTTGGACTACTTAATTTATAAATTAACAATATCAAACATGATATTGAAAATATATATATTTTCATCGTATTTTTTAGAATATTTAATAATTTTATAAATTAAATTAATATTTTTTTTAAAAAAATTTACTTACATTTTTTTAATATTAATAACTAAACTATCTCGATACTATCGATATTTATTATGTACAAATTTATTTTTATTTTGTAAATTTTTTTTATAATACAACTTATAACTAATCATATTCATATATATACACATAAATAATTTTATATACAATATTCACTTATAAGTTGCATTATTTAAAAAAAATATATAAAATAAAAATTAATAGGCAAGCATAGACATAATAAAAATTAATATTATCCAGATTATGGAGAGAATAGTTATTAATATTAATTAAGAAACAACGTCATAGGTAAGAATATTTTTCTGGGAGATTTGTGGCGAAAATACGTAAGTTTTGCAAATTATGACACTTAAATAACTAACTCTTTTTTTTTGCGGCTAAAATACATTCCGTTACACTTTCTTGGCACCAGTTTATACCTCACTATTATCTAATAGGCCAGCGCCTACGTGGCAGGTTCTTATTGGTCCAAATAAATAATTTTTTTTAAAAAATTATAAAATATATTAAAATTTCAATTTTACATAATTAAAATTTTAAAAATCAATTTAAAAAATAATATATATTAAATTAAATCTTAATACAAAATTAAATAAATTAAAATCTTATTTGAATTTTTAACTTAAACTAAATACTAATATAATTAAATTCTTTCTTAAAAACAATCGTAATTTTTATTTTTCTCCCTCCCGATTATTCATCTTCTTCACCATTCTTCATTTTCTTGGGTGCTGGCTCGGAGAAAACATAGGCAAACTTTTTTTGTTACATCTCATTCCTCGCCCCCTCTTCATCTTGTTCTTCTTGTTTTTTTTCCCTTTCCGCAGGTGGAGTGCAAATCTGTGTAAATGGAGGAGGCTGGAACGTTGTCGTCGTGCAGATCCAAAAATTTCGTCAGTGGGGGAGGCTAGGTGACAAACAGAATCTGGGTTTGACGGAGGTTCTGGAGTTGCCATGCTCAAGGGTGGTCGGAGTTCCATCTGAAGCTAGCCCTGTCGGCTCTAGCCCAGATGTCGATTGCCGAACTCCATCCAAGCAGACCCAAATATGTGCTCTTTGTCCTCCTTCGGTCCAAGCAATCCCAGCCTCGACATCCATCTTCTCGAACCTAGCAACCCAGAAAAAAAAAAAAAAAAAAAAAAAAAAAAAGAGGAAGAATGGTGAAGATGAAGAATCGAGAGAGAAAGAGAAAAAGTGTATTTATTTTAATTAGATTTTTAGTTTTAGGTATTTTGATTAATGATTTTAATTTTAATTTAATTAAAATATGATTTTTAAATAAAATTTTATTTTTTTATTAGATTTTTAATGAGTTTTATTTCATTTTTAAATATTTAAATGAATTTTTAAATAAAAATTCAATTTTTAATAACGTGGACCAATCAGAAATTGTCACGTAGGTATTGACCTGTTAGATAACGGTGAAGTATCAATGGGTCCCAAGAAAGTGGGACGGAATGTATTTTAGCTGTAAAAAAATGTTAGGTATTTACGTGTCATAATTTGCAAAACTTAAGTATTTTCGCCGCAAATATCTTTATTTTTTTTAAATGAAACATTAATTTACCTTATAAAAATATTAAATATTTTTAAAAATGTTATGAAAATATATATTTTTTCAATATTATATTTGTTATTGTCATAAATGAAATATTCAAATTTTTTAAGAATGACTCACCATTTATTTTGTAATATTTTTATGGATTTTTAAAGAAAAAAGAAATAAAAATAATAGTTAAGTATTTAACTGATAAGATTTGAAAAATATGAGGAGCTAATTAATACAAAATTAACTTATAGGAGCAAGTGTTGTAAATAGAAAAAAAAATAAGAACTGGAGATGAAAACTTAAAGCTTTGATGGAAAAATATCTCTTGTAAAATCTGTCTACATCATCATGTTGAGATACGTTCAATTAATAATATACTTTATTAGTACATGGAATTAATAATATATTTTGTTTTTGTTGGCGATTCTTGTCATGCATGCTATAAATAGGTGTTACGGGTACCAATTCCAACCATGTTGTTTAGTTTAAGTTTATTTCTTTGGTGATATCCAATCTTTTATTGCCGTTTTTTATTTTTAATTTTGTTTCGATCTGCTTGAAAGAAACTCATTCGTTTGTGGTACATGTACTTATCTTTTTATGAGGATATAGTTGATTTGAGCAAGGTAAATCATGAGATTATTACTTACACACAGATATTATATTAATTTATTTGTATTAAATACTCACTTTGATACTTTGTATATGAGCATTGTTGTAAGGGATTCTAGAGTACGTGTCCAACACTTTATAACATAGTATACTATAATTAGCATAAATAAATAGCAGATCTCACATATATTAATTTAAATTAAAATATGTGATATTTAATATTAAGTTCTACTATGTTATGTTATATATTATAAAATTATAGTAAATGATTCAAAATAATGGTATCAAGAACCTAATGTCCTTATTTTAAAAATTGTAGAGAAATTATCATTTTACATTGTTAATTACTTAAATTGGCATTTTCTATAATTATATTTATTTATTTAGGAGCGTATGACTTTAATATAGTAACATATCTATATTAGTTTTGTTTAAAAGTTATATTGATATTTTAAGTTTTTTATGGGTTGTGGGTTTATTTTCCAACTAGTGTATATGTTTTTTGTGGAATGGTATATCATCTTTTTTTATGATATTTAGTTTCTATTTTATTATACATAATGGTAGTTTATAAATTTGTATCATGATATATGTATTTTAATGGTAGTATATGTGATTTTGTCAATATACTATTTACATTTTTGAGTAATAATTTTGTAAGTTTTGTTGGTATATTATTTTTCAACTCAGTATATGTATTTTGTGGTATGGTATTTTATTTAACAACTCATAATAAATCGAAAAAAAATCAAAATAACTTTAAAATAAAAACTAATATACATATACCATAATATTAAAATATTTAGAATAAAATAGTGATTTGCTATAGGACATATTTGATAATATGTAATATTAAAAATGTGGTTAGACTATTTTACTACAAAATTAAAAACATGATAATTTACTTACTTTCTCACACCATTAAGAGTTATTTCCCTCCAAGCCCCTATTTTATTGGATGTTCTCACTACTACAAAATACTCCTTACGGGTCATCTGTTGAGGACACACACCTAAATACAAGTATTTAAAAAGGTTGCTGGATTTTTTAAAATACTCATTGAGAGTCCTTAAAAAATATATTTTAGGCGCATAATGACTATCATAATAAAATGTGGGTCCTAAAAAAATCTAAGGAAAGAAAATTGGTTAGTGACTTTTAAGGGCACGCTTTGGAGGCATTAAAAGAGTATTAAGGGTGCGCAAAGCGTGCCTTAAAAACTTTTAATTGTAAAAGGGAAAAGAGAAACATATATTTTCGAATTGGGGCTTTTAGCTAGGGATTAGGGTTCATTTTCTTTTCAGTACCACAAAGAAGAAGGAAAGGAGTAGTACGTGCAGCTGGGTTCTCAGCCAAGGTTCTCCTCGGGGACGACGATGCAAGTGCTCGGCGATGACAAGGTAGTAGTTCTCGGCTGTTCCTGGTGCTCGGCGACGGCTGCAGGTGGTTCTCGACACTTTGACATTCTCGACCACGCTTCTCGATGACGTTGCCGAGGTAGTCGGAGGTGCGGGCATTCTCAACACGGCGATAGGGCAGCAGTGATCTCAGATTGGGCATCGGCAACAACAAGTATTTAAGCTTTTTTTTTTCTTCTTTTTATTAATAATGATTTACATTTATTTAATACTTAAATTTACTTTCTAAATTATGTATATTGTCTTCAATTTTAGTTTGTGTATGTTCTTAGGGTTTAGATAATTTTTTTGTACTAATTACAATCTTTATTGTTATACACAGTTATTATTATTTTATTTTATTTTGCTATTGGTTTAATTCTAATAATATATGATATACATATATATATATATGATGATTCTTGAAAAAAAATGGTTGTTATTAGTTTTTTTGTCAATAAAATATGACACTAATTAACAAAAAAATGAAAGTGTTAGCTAGCTTTTGAAAAGTTTACATCAAAACACACAACTTGTAGATATTTCTAAATAGAACTTTTATTGTTGGGTTGATGAGAAGAGGTCAAAAAATAAATACTAGATAAAAAGTAAATAGGATCCATGGAACACATGGTACAAGCTCTCCAAGAATCAACATGATTTACTATTTAAATTATATTTATGTGAATTTTTTAAAATAAATTCTCAACATTTAACCTTTTTTTTAATAATGTTGATATTAATATTGATGTTATTATTTTGATTGGTATTAAAGCATTGGAATGGTAGCTAATTGCAAGAGGTATGTTGTATTTGATTTTTTTTTATTTGCAATAAGTTACAATTTAGAAAAGAAATTGTATTATTTTAGTGGAGTTTGAATATCTTAGATATTCATCCATAGTGAAGTATGTTCTAGAAATTCTATGTGTTGTAGTTATAACGAAATGTTGAAAACTTGCATGTATTAGTGAAATAAGTTCTGAGAATTTCGTGTGTTGCAGTGATATATGAATGAAAATGTGTGTGTTGTTTATATTGATTGTTATAGATGACTAGGCTAGTAAATTAGGGGACATATGTTGTTCGATTTTCTGTAGATTTTTTTATACTTAGTTTTGTTTTGTATGTTTATTTTATTTTATTAATTTGTATTTTTTATTAAAACGAACCGGCGTTGTTGCCATTTGTAAGTTTTTTTTAGATTGTTAAGTTTGTGTTATTTTGTTGTTGTTTGTTTATTTGATTTTTTATTGTTTTTTCTTTGATTTTTTTATTATCTGTCGTGGTCGCGACGGTGTGTGTCTTACTCAGTATTTTCGCCTCTCTACCACTTTGATGCATTTTTTTTGTGTGCATGGCTGGCTCACCACAGGTCAGTTGTTTTGTTGCTTTTGTTTTTTTATTAAAGATGGTTGAAGCTTGAAGTTGAAATCCTATATGTAGCAAATATAATATATATATATATATTCATGTATAGTGGATGTTGGAGACTTTATAAATGATTATTGTAAACTTATGGAACGGACTCTTCTTGCATTATACATGTATTGTACTTAGACTAATAAAAAAAGAACCCAAACCATAATTATTTCTTTTCTAGGATTGGGTAAAAGGTTCAAAAATTTAATGTATAAGTTTCCAGAAGAATACAGGTATAGGCTATAATTTGCAAAGAGAAGAAGAAGTTGCTTGAAGAATCCATCGTTAAGTCAAGTTATGATATTATGGGGTTTCATCTTTAACTTATGTTATTATTATTAAATTTTCTAGTTTTGTATTATAAATGTGATAAGATTGATTATTCATATTTGTTCCAAAATTTAATTTTTTTGGATTTGTAACTATCTCATTGAATGTATAATTTTTATCATTTTAATCTATAAGTTTTAAGATTTATATATAAATGTTTCATTTAAATCTTAATTTTTAATTTAAAATAAATATAAATTATTTTTAAAATAATATAAAATATAATTTTTATGGGCACACGAAAAAAGCCATAAAATCTTTATTCAAAGACATTCAACGTGATTTTTTAAAACACGCAATGTGAGCCCTTAAAAATATTATTTTAGGACACGCAAAGCTACACTCTAAGTCCTAAAAAACTACATTTTTTTAGGCTTTCAAATAGTAGGCCAATGGGAGACGCACCCTAAAAAGCTTTTCTTTTTTTTTAGTAGTAGTGTCTCTTTTATTTTTTGAGGTAGAAATAGAGGGTCCGCGGGACACACCTAAAAAGCTTTTTTTTTTTTTAGTAGTGTCTCTTTTGTGTTTTGATGTAGAACAACTGAACACTTTTCATTGTTATTATTATCAATTTTCTTTGAATATCAATTATAATCTAACAATTTTTATCTTCTTTGAGCGGTTTAATTAAATTGAGACATGCACGCCTGCTCCCACCCATATTATAATGAATAACTAATTAAGAGGGGGAAACAAAGCTCAAACTAATAGAATGATCACATTGTCATATTGTATTAAAATGACGTATAGAATGAGAAATTGAGAATGACCTATGTTTTATCTAATATCAACACGTAATGATAAAGCCTAAACTAGTTAGTACACTTAAGAAAAAGTCCAAACATAGTTTGGGGCATGGTGCAAAATGACCCTTAATGTTGTGTGAAAGTAAGTAAATGTCCATGTTTTTAATTTTATAGTAAAATAACCTAATTATCTATTTAATATCACATATTACCAAATACACTCTGTAACAAATTACTATTTTATTCTAAATATTTTAATATTATGGTATATGTATATTAGTTTTGTTTAATTAGTTTTTATTTTAAAGTTATTTTGATTTTTTTTCGTTTTTTATGGGTTGTTGAATGATATACCATACCACAAAATATATATACTGAGTTGAAAAATAATATACCATCAAAACTTACAAAATTATTACTAAAAAATGTATATACTATGCTAACAAAATTATATACTACCATTAAAATGTATATACCATGATACAAAATTATATACTACCACTATGTATAATAAAATAGAAATTAAATATCACAAAAAAAAAATTATATACCATACCACAAAAAACGTAAATACTAATTGGAAAATTATATACCAACAACCTATAAAAAACTTAAAAAATCAATATAACTTTAAAATAAAAACTAATTAAAGAAAATTAATATACATATACCACTATATTAAAGTCATACAGTCCTAAATAAATAAATAAATTATAAAAAATGGCAATTTAGGTAATCAATAATATAAAATGGTCATTTATCTACAATTTTAAAAATGAGGACATTAACTTATTGATGAGTTTGTTTTGTGCCATTTACTATAATTTCTCACATAGTTTTTATATTCCAATAAGATATTCAACCCAAAATGGCTTATATCAGTATATATATAGTTAAGATTTTTCATATAGGGTTCAAATTACTTGTTCATTTTACCCAAATAAACTTCCCTTTTCTTTCTAAAAAATAATAGGATATTGTAATTCAATATATATTTCCTTGAGTAGAGAAGCACAGCCGCCATAGGTAAGGACAATGACAGTCCCATTCTTGTACTCCCTTCCAAAAGGCCCGCATCACGTGGAAACCATTTGGAGTTTGCTGAGGCACTAAGCTTTGTAATCCAACGCCACGACAAACGACAAACAACAAACAACAAACATCAAACATAACACAACTATTCTCTTCTCACACAACACAAAACGACATCTTTGAGGATTTCTTTCATGGATATATACCAACCCACCCACCTCCTCTCCTCCTCTCTACCCATGTCTACGTGTACCATACTTGTTATTTTTTCCATATTTGCCCTTCATCACTTCCGTACGAATATGGAACTCCCTCCTCATATATATATTGCTATATATATATATATTTATTGAATAATCATACATTGACAATAATATACTAGTCCTAGTAGTCTACTTAACAATATATATATATATTACCCTTAATTATGTCCTTGTGGTGTTTTGTAGTGTTGTTTATTAATTGGGTTTAATTAACATGATGGTGGTATACATAGAGGGTGAGTTTAATTAAGATTTTTGCGGTGGCCTGGTTAATGACGTAGCTAGCTAGAAAGGTTTAGGGACAACACATCTTTGTCATATATTTATAGCCTTTTCATAAGTTACTAACTTTAGCCCGTATGACATCTTAGCATCATAAAAGATGCTGAACCATTTATATGGTTTAAACGTACGTGACTTATACTATATGATCACACGCATATATATATATATTTATATGATCCATGGAAGACTAATATGGACCACCGAGCTAGGAATTTATTATATTAAAACAGGGGCAATATACAAAACTTTCATATCCAATTTCTAATGAACATGTATACGCCTAGAATTGGAAGCACTAAATATCTGATTAGAGTATTGCTTAATTAGTTGTTCTAATTAAAAGAATGTTTTTATGGTATTTTATTTCTCCTTAGGACATAGATTTTCCTCTATCTTGTAAAAGATAGATTTTCCTCTATTTTTTTCTAAAAGATAGATTTTCCATTTTCTATTGTTCTTAGTTGTTCTATCTATTTTTAGAGTCAATTGAGAATGTACTGAAGTGTATTGTATTGTTTAATTAAGCTATAATAATCAATTTAATTGAATAGAATTTAAAAGATTTCCTTTTTCAACTAATTATTATAATGTAAAAAAAGATTCATATACCAAATTAAAATCAAGATAATGGGGTAGCCAATTATAATTCTATTTTATTATTATCAGAAACTATTAATATATATAAAGCTAATGTACTAATTAAGTATATATGTGGGGGCTTGGATTATGTAGTCCTTTCACTTGAGTAATTTTATATATTTAGATATAATGTCTTACATTTATATTTATACAAAAGCGACAAATATATGGGTATAATTTAATATTAATGTAATAATATTTATAATTGGTATAATATATATTAATTTGTGAAAATAGAATTGCCTAATATGATTAGGTATACAGATTACATTTTATGTCAAATGTGTGTTTATTCATATGAGATATTTGCGATGAATTTAAAGTTTATTGTTTCTTGTATTTATATTTTTCAATTTTATTTGGATGACATTAATATAATACATATTGTTGTTAGCTAGTGCGGCTATATAAGTTCTTTACGGTTAAAATGACTAATTTACCATAATATTTGTAGTGAATTTTTTTAAAAGTTTATAGTTTAATACTAATACTTAAAGTTATTAAAATAGTGTGCCCTTTATTTTTTTCTTTCACATTTCTTATAAATTGCTAATGTGTTAGAAAAATATTTTTATTTAATTTAAATAATTTATTTTTGAAGTTTTTTCTATAATTAAAATTGAATTTTTCACATTTTCTTTCTTCTTTTACTTTTTTTTTAAAAAAATGTAACAAATTGTACTATTTTAGTTATGTGAGATGGAAGTTAGAAATATCAAGAGGTGTGTATGAAATGCCTTGTACCAGCTCAAATTGAGTCTCATACCAGTATATTTATATGGGAAATTTTATGTTATATGCATGATAAATTAGTGAAATTTTTTAATATACCAACATAAGTTATTATCTCAAATATATGACAATTTCAATTTTTTAGACAAAAATAACCATAACATTCAAACACCCATTTTCTTTCTCAATCCAAACACTCTCTCTCTAACATATCTCATTCTCTCACTTTCTCTGTCACGTCCCGAGCCCTAGGCCGTGACAGATTTGTAATATCAATAACTTGAGTGGTCAAAGGTCAAACTTTGACCATTGTTAGAAAATAGTCTTTATAAATGATCATTTAATTTATATTAAATTGTACTATAATTATATGTTAAAATAATGAAATAACTCCTATAATTATATATAAAAAATATTAGTGATAAAAACATGATAATTTATCATTATACATAGAACAATAATATTCTCACAGTTATGTAATCACCAAACAGTTAAATTCTATAAGTCATAAACACTCAAAATAATACTTAGCATCCACCATTCCTCATCATTAACTATCTCATAGCTCATTCAGATATACCGACAATTAAATTCGAAGTCGAATACATAATGTTCAAAAGATAAGACAATGACACTAAATAAAAATAGGCTAAACACATCGGATCCATCGATAATTCATTTTTTCCACATTCGCGTCACTAGGCTCCTGGAATGGGAGAGATAGGGGGTGAGCTTATAAAGCCCAGTAGGAAAGCAACTAATATCATAGGACTCAAAAAGTAAAATAAAACCTCTGCATGGTTAGCTTTGAAAATAAAATATATATATATCATCATGTATAACCCAAAATAGAGAGAAACCATAAATAATCATAAGAGCATATCTACAAGTGCACATCACACCGTCCACTAGATCCCTAGTTCTTGTTATCCACCATAGAAAAACCGACATCGTAAATCCGGTAGCCGGACGTGATAACCACCACAAGGGGAGCCTCGGAACACTTCCTGTATACAGATGCTAAGTCTTTACACCTACAGGTGAGTGGACACCTAACCTACCTATGATGACACAGAGACTAGGTCATGAAACAACAACATGCACAAATCATGATCACTATGACTCTCATTGTTATAACCAAATGCAGGTAAGTACCCTCTACCAAGGATTGATGACTTGTTTGACCAGCTGTAGGGAAAAACGGTGTTTTCAAAGATTGATCTTCAATCTGGTTATCACCAGCTGAGGATCAAGGATGAGGATATACCGAAGACTGCCTTCCGGACATGATATGGGCATTATGAGTTCTTGATCATGTCTTTTGGTCTGACCAATGCCCCAGCAGCCTTCATGGACTTAATGAACAGGGTGTTCAAGGACTTCTTAGATCAGTTCTTCATTGTCTTCATCGACGACATTTTGGTATATTCCAGTTCAGAGGCAGAGCATGAGCAACATCTCCAGCAAGTTTTGTAGAGGTTGAGAGAGCATAAATTGTACGCTAAGTTTAAGAAATGTGAGTTTTAGTTGCCAGAGGTGACTTTCCTTGAACATATAGTTGGGGCAGAAGGAATTAAGGTGGATCCGTCCAAGGTGGAAGCAGTAAGGGATTGGCCGAGGCCAAGGAACGCCTCGGAGGTGCGAAGTTTCCTTAGGTTGGCCGGTTATTACAGACGGTTCGTAGAGGGGTTCTCGAAGATTTCTTCACCAATGACAGAGTTGACAAGGAAGAATCAGAAGTTCGTTTGGTCAGAGAGGTGTGAGAACAGCTTTCAAGAGTTGAAGCGACGACTTATTTCTGCACCTGTGTTGAGTCTTCCTTCAGAGGAAGGAAAGTTTGTGGTCTATTGTGATGCATCGAGGATGGGATTAGGCTGCGTGCTGATGCAGAATGAGAAAGTTATAGCCTATGCATCTCGGCAGCTGAAGGAATATGAGTAGCGGTATCCGACTCATGATTTGGAGTTAGTAGCAGTGGTTTTCGCACTGAAGGTATGGCGTTGTTGACGCGGTTCTTCGCCAACAGGTAATTAATAAAATAAGAGAATGGGATTAGTGCTAAGTAATGAACCAAAACAGATGAATGATCTTAAAATGAGCTGATGATACGAATATTTTTTTAGGTGGTTCAAAGGTTAAAATCATTCTACTCCACCAGCCAATATTATTGCTATATTTCAGGTATTCTTTACAGGGTATTTTGATACACAATAGAATCCAACCCTTTGCAACTCTCAGGGTCTCCATATTTATAGGAGAGGGCACCTGGGAGTTGGTAAGGGGGGTCATCCCGTGACCTTCTTACCCATCATGTCACTTCTGTGACATTCATGATTAATTCCTAAAACCTGACAGATGAAGTGTGGTCTAATCAATAGGAAAGGGGGATAATGGGCCACACGGCCCAACCTACTCGTGGGTGCCTAAACACGCACGTTCATGCTGCGTGTTTGAGAATTCAGGGATATATCAGACACGTGATGTCTGATATATGCACGTTTACATTGCGTGGTTGACTTTATAAGGGGCCACAGACGCCATCTCAAGCCCGTACCTCGAGCTGGACTTCTTCTTAGTCTGCGGTGTCCATCCTCCTGATCCGACTCCATAGCAGCTCCAGCGAACCTGTGGTTACCTCGAGCTAAAGAGGTGGGACCTGGGGGCAACACCTCCAGGGTAAACATCATCCTCACGGATGATACACAATTATGCCATATCTCATCTTACTAATAGCCCGTGGAAAATTATGGGCGTACAGGCGTCATTATCTGTATGGGGAGAATTGCCAGATATACACTGATTATAAGAGTTTGAAGTATTTCTTTACCCAGAAGGATCTGAATATGAGGCAGAGACGTTGGTTGCAGTTGGTTAAGGATTATGAGTGTGACATCCTTTACCACCCTGGGAAAGCCAACGTGGTGGAAGATGCGTTGAGCCGAATGGGCCCAGGACAGTTGTATAGTTCCACCCAGATCTCGAGGGAATTGGCTGATGAGATGGCCAGGGCAAGGATAGAACTGGTGGTAGGCCAGTTAACCCATGTCACTTTGCAGTCAACCCTGTTAGAGCAGATCAAGGAGGGTCAGTTGGTAGATGTGCAGTTGCAGGAAGTTAGGCAGCAGGTCTTAGCAGGGACAGCTAAGGATTATTCAGTTTCTGAGATAGGTTTGCTTTGATATCAAGGACGGATTTGTGTTCCGGCAGATGAGGGGATCAGACGAGAGATACTGGATGAGTCTCACACCACGCCATACTCACTTCATCTGGGTACCACGAAGATGTATCAGGTTCTACGGTCATTATATTGGTGGCCCGAGATGAAGAAGGATGTGGTCGAGTATGTGTCTAGATGTTTGACATGTCAGCAGGTTAAGGCTGAGCATCAGCGACCAGTGGGATTGCTTCACCCCTTGGGTATCCCAGAGTGGAAGTGGGAGGATATTACGATGGATTTCGTGGGAGGATTACCCAGGGCAGTTGGACTTCATGACTCGGTGTGGGTGATAGTGGACAGATACACCAAGTCAGCTCATTTTCTACCAATGAGGTCGACTTATTCAGTGGAACAGTATGCAGAGCTGTATGTGAGGGAGATAGTTTGTCTCCATGGGGTTCCAAAGTCTATTGTATTTGATCGAGACCCTATCTTTACCTCCAAGTTTTTGGGAGCTCTGCAGAGAGCCATGGGGACTCAGCTGAAGTTTAGCACAACTTTTCATCCTCAAACTGATGGACAGTCTAAGAGGACGATTCAGGTATTGGAGGACATGCTTAGGGCATGTGTGATTGACTTCGAGGGTTCATGGAGTAAGTATCTCCTGTTGATCCAATTTTCATATAACAACAGTTATCAGTCCATGATTGGAGTGGCTCCTTATGAGATGTTGTATGGGAGAAAGTGCAGATCGCCCATCCACTGGGATGAGATGGGTGAGAGAAGGTATTTGGGGCTAGACTTGGTTCAGAGGACCAATGAGGCTATTGAGAAGATTCGAGCAAGAATTCTTGCCTCGCAGAGTAGGCAGAAAAGCTACGCTGATCCTAAGCGTAGGAACGTGGAGTTCCAGGTTGGGGACCATGTGTTTCTGGGAGTTTCACCACTAAGAGGTGTGAGGAAGTTTGGAGTGAAGGGCAAGTTGAGCCCTTGGTTTGTTGGACCTTTTGAGATCCTAGAGAGGATTGGACAGGTGGCTTATAGACTGGCTTTGCCACTGTCACTATCAGGAGTTCATAATGTGTTTCATGTCTCCATGTTGCGAAAGTATGTTTCTGATATGACACATGTGTTGAGGTATGAGGACTTAGAGTTTCAGACAGACTTGTCCTATGAGGAGCGACCAGTTCAGATTTTGGATCGGAAGGATAAAGTCTTACGGAATAAGACAATTACGTTAGTGAAAGTATTGTGGAGAAACAGCAAGGTCGAGGAAGCGACCTGGGAGTTAGAGACAGCGATGTGGGATCAGTATCCCGAGTTATTCAGGTAAATTTCGAGGACAAAATTCTCATTAGGAGGGGATAGTTGTAACGACCCCAAATTCGCTAATGAGGCTTAAGGGCCTTGATTAGTGTGCCGGGAGGGCATTACTGGAATAAATATGGTTTGCATGAATATATTGATTTAAATGTATGATTATATGGTTAATGATGCTTGTGTGATTATATTGGCTTTTGTGTGATATGTGAATATGGTAATTGTGAGAACCACATTATTATGTGGGTAGATCTGCAAAGCACGACTCAAGGCGATCCTAGAGCTAGTTAGCGGGGAAAAAGTCACAACGGGGCTTAGCGGCTGACTTTGGATAAGTCAGGAGTATTTTAGGTATCGGGTAGCTATTTAGACTATCGGGTTATAGAAATAAATATATGGAGATATATTTGAGGTTAGGAAGTCTAGGCAGGAATATTGGGGGATTTTACCATTTTTCCCTCGGGGACGGTCCGGCACCCCGAGCCTTGGGATTAACTTAACAAGTATGACAAACTTAAGGAAAACAGTAGACAGAAATATTAGACCGACTCTTTCTCAGCCCTTCTCTTTACTCTTTCATTCAAGGAAACACAAAGAGGAAACCATTGAGAATTTGGTGAATCAAGCTGGGAATTTATGAGAATTGAGGTGGGGATTTGGAGGCTTAGCTCAAGAATTAATCAAGAACTAAATCAGGGCTAAGGTAAACACTTAATTTCCTTTTCTGAGGTTAGAAATTCTGAGTTTTGGTTGGGTTTTGAGGTAAATATGTTTTTGATGTTTAAAGACAGAATTAAGGGAAAAAGCCTGGGTATTAGCTTGGTTTTGGCTTGGTGAAGTGGTCCAGCAGAAGAGGTAAGTCTCAATTCATGATTTAGAAGTTTAATTTGGGTTTGAATGGCTGATTTGAGTGTTTATAGTTCTTGAGTTTCAGAAATTGAAAAGAGAATTCTAGTGTATGTTAGGTTGTGTTTTCTGTGGAATTATGTTGTTTAAGTCATGCTAAAAGTGTTGGGATTGTTGGGTGTTGAAGTAGGGAGCTTAAGGATGGTTTTGGCTAAGGTTTCAAGCCTAGAAATGGTTGGAATTTTGGGCTCGAAGGGAAGGGTCGCGGTTCTGTTCTAGAGCGCTGCAACCTTAGGATGAAGGAAGGCCAAGGGGGCTCGGCCAAAGGTGAGTGCCGTGGCGCCCAAGGCAAGGGTCGCGGTGCGTGTCATCTTTCAGGGGTGGTCCTTGGCGCTGTTTGAGGCTAGGGCCGCGGCTAAGCTTCAAGGGTCGCATCCCTTAGTTATGCACTTGAACTTTTATGGATTTTAGGCATGGGAATGTGGTCTAGAATGCTCGGGATCATTTTCGCCACCATGCTTGGCGGGATTCGATTTCCTGGAAGTTAGTTTTGAACCTGAAAACCTATATTTGGATATTAATGGAACATTATACTTTGGTTGTGACTAGGAGATAAAAGCTTAGGCTTGGGAACGGATCGTGCCTGAGGAGTGTTGCTCGTCAATAATAACTGCAAAGATCAAAGGTAAGAAAACTGCACCTGGTTGAATATATGTGACGGGACTAAGGGTTCCCTATTATGAATGCTTGAAAAGATGGTATTCTTCCATGCAAGCTATTTAGTGAACCAACGACCTAAGGGTGCCAAGGGTTACACTAGCGCACAGGGTGCGGCTCGGCCACTGGTAGCCGAGGACAACTTAATATGCACTGAGCTCGGTTTAAGCGGGCCGGAGTCAGTGGGATAAACAGAGGGTGCGGCCTAAGTTGTCGGACCTAATTATTATGCGATATAAATGTTATAAGTGTTTGATTGCATCCATGACTATGAATATATGCTGAATGATATTATGTGGATTATTTGATGAAAGTTCATGCTTGATGAATTTTACCGTTTGATATCGTTGATTGTGTTGCATTTCATGTTTCTTGCTGGGCCTTGGCTCACGGGTGCTACATGGTGCAGGTAAAGGCAAGGGCAAGTTGGATCAGCCTTGATTGGAGAGCTCAGCGAGTGGAATGTACATGGCCAGCTGCTCAGCTGCCACGGTTGAGGTTTAGGCAGGGATGCGAGACCCAAAGACTATCTATTTCGCCATAGTATGGATAATGATTATTTATGTACTTTTAGGAGTCTGTAAACCTACTTTTAACTTTGTTTCTTTTGGGATCCCGTGTATATAACAGTTTAATTATATAAAATGAAACTTTTGAGACCAAAATCTTTTTAACCCTAGCACATACATGTTTAGTGACACGTTTTAAAACTAATGACTTGATTAGCAAGTCTAGCACCTTCATAAGTACACAGTGTAGCGGTCTTGACTATCCAGGGCGTTACAATTAAATGCACACTTATATGACTAATTGGATAAATGTGATGCATGACTATGTGTACTAGTTTGCATGTAGGCCTTGTTTAGGTTATAAGGGTATATTCATAATTTTGGCCTGTTGAGGGCATAAATGTAAATATTTGTGATAAATTGTTGAGACCACATTATTATGTGGATATATTTGTAGATTGTGACTTAAGGCGATCCTAGTGAGCAGTTAAGCGAAAAAGTCCCAGTGGGAATTTATACCCGGCTCGGGGGGAGCCTGGGGGTATTTCTAGGAATTTAGGAAATATATTGGAGTCTATTTGATATTGAGAAATATAATTGGTGATTATTTAGGTGTCGGGAAGTAAGCGATAAATATTAGAAACATTTGAGGAATTAGCAAGAATTGGGAGTAAATGACCAAAATGCCCCTAGATTGATTTAAAGGCTTAGGAATTATGGGAGGGAAAATTGGTCATTTTGTTTAAAAATCATAGATAAGTATTACTACTTTATGGCTTTAGTGGAAGTTGTAGAAAGACTTAGAAGTCAAAGAAAAGAAAAGAGGAAGGAAAAGGAGAGAAGAAAAAATAGAAGTCTCTTCTCTCTCTCGGTTTGGGATTTCTTCTCCATTTCTTGGGGCCTTTTGGAGCTGTGGTTCAGAGGAGGGCTAGGTCAAAGCTTAGTAATTGGGTTCTTGATAAAGCTTGAGGAATAGTAGAAGTTGGTCATCAACAGAGGTAAGTTTCAAGGTTTTTCTCTTGAGTTTCTGATTATAGCTGAAATGGTTTGCTAAGCTGAGTTTTAATGGGAATTCTAGGGAATTAAGGCTGAGGTTTTGAGGAGGGAAAGCTAAGGGAGTGTGGAGGATAGCCTAAGGTCGAATTTCTCCATTGAAGGTAAGAAACTCTTGACTTGGTCACTTGAATTCTGAAGTTTTTTTTTTTTATGTTCTGTTGAGCTTTTGAGTTTAATGATCAATCATGGTAGTTTCTTTATTTTGGGGTGCATGTGGTTGAGTTTTTTATGGTTGGGTCTTATGGGGGTGAGTTATATATGATGGTAGGCTTGTATTGGTGTTTATTTGAAGTTTGGATGAGTTTTGGAGAGGTTGGCTCGGGGAAAATCGAAGGAAGAAAAACAGGGTTTGGCTGTGCTGTGACTAGCGCTAGCCTTTGGGGCGCTATAGTGCTAGGCCTTGTGGTCTTGGCGCCTGATGGCTCTTTTTGTAGCACTATAGTGCCCTCTTTATGGCGATGTAGCACTGCCCTGTTTCCAGAAGGGGGTTTGGGATATTTCTTAGGGTTTTTGCCTGGGGGCTCGGGGTTTGATTCCACCACCCCATTTGGTGGAATTAGGGCTTCCTGAGGGCTCAAGATTAGTCCCGAGGCTAGGTTTTAGAATTGACGTTTGGTTATGGTTCTAACTTATGACCGTGACTAGGTGTACGCTAGGGCTTAGAAGGGATCGTGCTTGAGGGTCGTCATTGTTGATCAAAGCTACCGGAATCCAAAGGTAAGAAAACTGCATCGAGTTATGTGATTATGTTGGGACTAAGAGCTCCCTATATCTGTATTATTTCATAGATGGTATTATGCCATGGGACATGTGATAAACTTCCTAAGAGTGCCGGAATCAATATTTGCGCACAGGACGCGATTCGGCCACTGGTAGCTGAGGACAACTTGATATTCACAAAGCGGGCCAGAGTCAGTGGGATAAATAAGGGGTGCGACCTAAGGGTGTCGACTCTGATTGTTAATTGTGAATTGGTTGTTAATGATAATTGATAAGCTTGGTATGTTGAATGCCTGATTATATGGATGTCTTGGACTGTTGAGTGTATGATTACACTGTATGAATTATCTGATTGTTTGATTGATGATTATGCTCTGTTATTGTGTTTTCTTGCTGGGCCTTGGCTCACGGGTGCTACGTGGTGCAAGTAAAGGCAAGGGTAAAGTGGACTAGTCCTGAGTGGGAGAGCTTTGAGGCTGAATGTACATAGTCAACTGATCGGTCTCCATGACCGAGGAGTGGTACAGGACGGGAAAGCCTAAATTTCTGTTTTGGCCTTAGAGTGGCTAGTAGTTGTACCTATAACCTAAAATTTTGTAAACTGTCTTTTAAACACTATTTCTTTTGGGATCCCATGTACTAAAATGCTTAAATATATGAAATGCAACTTTTGTGACCAAAATCTTTTAATCCTAGTTCAATTATAGTTTCTGTAACACGTTTCTAACTAAATGACTTGGTTAGCAAGTCTTGTACTTTTATAAATACGCAGTGTAATGATCTTGGCTATCCAGGGTGTTACAATCATGGTCTAACTAATCCAAAAAGAACAATGACTAATCTATCATGTATGGAACTAATGATAATTAAGTTGATTCTTAACATCACTCCTCAAGTGAAAAGGTGATGAAATTACTCTGAGCTTGCTAACTAGGAATTGAAAGTGAGTAGGGGATAGACTTTGTTAAACAGAGACTTTGTTAAACAGTCGACAATTTCTTCATGTGAAGTGTACGTCAAGCTCCAATTTTCTCTGTATTACCTTATCCCGAATGAAGTGTACGTCAAGCTCTATGTGTTTCGTACATGCATGGTAAACTAGGGTAGAAGCCATAGCACTTGCTCCCATGTTGCCACACCACATGAGGAACCGAGTTTAGCTTGACTTTAATTTCTTGCAGTAACTCTTGTAGCCAAGAGATTTCAGCTGCCAAATGTGACAGTGCCCTGTACTGAGACTCAGCACTAGATCTTGCAACCACATATTGTTTCTTGGAAGACCATGAGATAAGAGTGTCGCCCAGGAATACACAATACCCTCCAATTAACCTTCTATCATCTGGGCAACATGCCCAATCAGCATCTGAATAACAAGTGAGATTTAAGTTATCACCTGGTGTGATATGTAAGTTATTCATAGTTCTCTTCAAGTAGCTCAAGATTCTTTTGGCTGCACTCCGGTGTATGGTTATGGGACTTTTGAGAAATTGACTGTGATTATTCACTGGATATGATATGTCAGGTCTGGTGTGGGTCAAATATTGTAATGCACCAATTACAATTCGATAAACAGTAGGATTTTCGAGTGGTATACCATTATAAGCTGATAAAGGTTTGCCTGTAGTCATTGGTGTAGGACAGGATTTCAAAGTAACCATATTGACTTTCTGCAATAACTCTTCAATATAGCGGTTGTTGACGGTGAGAACTCATCAACCAAGTTAAGTTAGAAAAATAGAAACGTAGAGATTATCAAAAGAAAAACCTTAAAGATCTAATTGGAAACTCAAAGAACACTTGCAGAAGAAAAATGGTGAACTGAATTTGTATTTCTTATGGTGTAGTGCTACATTATTTTTTCCAACCCCTTTCCATGTGGAAGTGGGGTTCATTTTATAATGGGCTCTAATGGCCCTGGATACATTGTGGTCCAGGGGACTAGGTAATACACAAATACACTGTCAGGAGAGTGCTCTCAGGGGTAGTGGTGTAGGTTCCAGTACATGGGCAGGTACCATGGGAATGGCTCCACTACTTGATTCTTACGAATGTCAGAGGAGTGGTGCCAGGCATAGTGGTGCAGGTGGTGGTGGTGTCGACTCTGACACATGGTCGATGACATACAAGTAGTGCTTTTGCCATTGGTACTAACTTGTACCACCAATACCTATCTAGTACGGCCCCCAGAATCACGCCCGTGCGCTCCTCCTGGTCGTACAATTCATTCCCATACACGTGCTTTGTATTTGGAGGTCTCTCTCGTGTATCCAAGATATGCCCTTGCTCCAACCCTTTTTCATGTTGCGAAATATAAGTGTACTTGCAGCTTTGAGTATGCTAAGCAGGGGGGTCTCATACCCCGTTGGTGACACCTTCCTTAGAGAGTAAAGAAGGGCCTCATCAGTGGGGCCTAAGCTTATATCATAGGTGATGCAGGTGTGTGGGCGTAGCCGAGGCGTGCCCTGTGGACGGCCTCGTGGGAGTGGCCTCGCGGATGCTGAAGCACAGACGCAGCCGAGGCGAGGCCCTGGGGATGGTGGGCACGCTGAGGCGAGGCGAGGCCCTGGGGATTGCCTCGCGAGATGGCCTCGCATAAAGGGCTTTGTGGATGATGGACACGCCAAGGTGAGGCAAGGCTCTTAGACTGCCTCGCGTGATGGCCTCGCGGATAGAGAACGCGCCAAGGCGAGGCGAGGCTCCTGGAGCGCCTCGCGTGATGGCCTTGCGGATGATGGACGCACCAAGGCGAGGCCCTTGGAGCACTTTGCATGATGGCCTCGCATGATGGCCTCGCGTGATGGCCTCGCGGATGACGGATGCGCCAAGGTGAGGCGAGGTCCTTGCCAGGTGCGCCGAGGTGTGGCGAGAAAATGGTCTCGCGAGACGTCTGGGATGTCCGTGGGGGTCTGAGGCGAAGTGGTCATTTGGAGCAGGGTTGATTTGAGCACTAATTTGAGGGTCCAAATGGACTTCAAACATGGTTGCTTTGGACCTTCCAGGGACCTGAGGCGTGAGAGGTGGGTTCTTTATCGGTGTTGAATTTTGAGCATCCACAGCGGCCTTGTGACAAATAGATACGAGAATCATCTCTGTATAATTCTACACCTAGAAAGTAGTGTAGGGTCCCAGATTACTTTAGAGAAAACTCCTTATTCAACTTTCCAATAAACTCATTAACCTCTTGTGCTTTATTTTCTATTACTATGATATCATCAACATAGATTAAGACTATGATAACATATTGTGGTATCTTCAGCACAAAGAGAGAAGTATCAGTTTTTTAATTTTCAAAATTCCAATCTACGAGTGTTTTCTTCAACCTTTCATACCATGATCTTGGTGCTTGTCGATGCCCATAGATAGATTTATTGAGTTTACAAACATTGTTAGGCTTAGATGCATCTTCAAAGCCCTGAGGTTGTGCCATATACACATCTTCATCCAGTAGATAATTCAAAAATGCATTATTTATGTCTAATTGCAGTATATCCTAGCCATAGGTCACTACAATAGTAAGTACCACTCTAACTGTTGAAGCTTTAATGACAAGACTGAATGTTTCTCTAAAGTCCACTCCGGGTCTTTGGTGGAACCCCTTAGCTACCAGTCTCACTTTGTAGCATTGAAAGGTTCCATCTTGTTTACTGAGTTTTTCGGAAACGAATACAAACAGAATAATAAAAAGATAAGAACTGTAGAAGTGCAGAAATGTAACTAAACAAACAGTATTTTTACGTGGTTCAGGCGTTAACAAGCCCTAGTCCACGAGTCGATGTAATTATCCTTGTAAAGAATTACAGTAAGATGGCTGGTGTACAAGAACTTCACACAGTCACAGTGTTTCTCTCGGGTTCTCTTGAAGAAAATGAAGCTAGAGAGATTTTAGTAGAGTTCTTGCTATGTGATTTTTTGGCTGTCCCTCCTATTGTAAAATGAGGGGGTCTTTATAGCTAGGGTTTTGGATTAGGGTTTTTCTCTACGTCCATGAGTTTTAATTACACCAGCCATAAATAGGGGATACAATTACTGTAGTAGCATGGCTACAAGACTCTATGTGGGTATATTTACGTGAAAGTATGGGGAATACACAAAGTCAGCCGTCTTTTCCAAGTTGTCAGTGGAACAGTAGGCGAAAAGGTACCCTTAGGCGTGCTGGGATGTGTGCGGCTTTGACCTGTCGGGCGTGTCAGGCGGGATCCTGTGTCAGGTGGATATCATTCCAAATATGCCTCCTCCACGACTCGACCGCCTGGTCTTGTTCCATGCGAGGCACGGAACTGTTTCTGCGAAGACCACTTGAAGAGCTTCTCCTGGAAGGAGCTTCCCCGAAGGATACCCCTTCGGGAGTCCGGGAGAGTTGACGAGCTTCCGTGTCGCGTTTGCTGGAAAGAGTAATCCGGACACTAAACGAGAGAGGCGAAGCCTTTCTGTCCATCCGCGAGCTCTGGTCACCTACCGTGAAAGACATTGATAATTCTGCTTCCCCGAGGATATCCATCTAAACGCTATCCGGAAATCTGGATAACATTTACCCCCCAAGGTCACGGAGCTTTGAGAGATCCGGGAGCTTGTACAGTCCTCCGGGTATTCCGGCTTCTTAGATTAGGCGAGGGGGCCACCTTCTGTGTTCCCGGAAGTGTTCCTTTTTCCCGCCTGAGTGTTAGTATGAAAAAGGAAGGGAATTTCTTCTGTTTGAACTCAAGTACTCAAGTGCGGCAAGGGCCACGCGTCATGCCGGGAATGGTTCTGCGACCAAGACGTGTGCGTGAGGCGACTGGTTGAGTATGCGTGCGTCAGGCATCTGAGTAATGATTTGACGGTTTTTAATGGTACTCCGGGCCCGAGGTGGTATAATGATGGGAAATAAATACTTTATTCCCATCCGAGGAGTCATAAATAGGATCGTCGCCTCATCTCCAGCCGTTGGATCTGATGCACACGGAATGGGAAGATCGGGACCGTTCATTTGAGGAATTCGAAACGACTTCTTCCCTGCTATAAAAACGAGGGAACGGACCTTTCTTCCTCTTTACGCTTTCAAATTCTCTATCTTTCGGATTTTCAGATTCCCAAACCTTCGAACTCTCAGGCTTCCAAGCTTCCATTCCTTCGAACTTGCCACTTCTTTTGGTAAGGGATCTAGAAACTTTTCTTTTGATTTGGCAGTGGGTTTATTTGCCGAAGTTCAAGGTTTGAATCGCCATTCGTCTTTGCAGGTTTTACTTCTCGCGATCGTGCTGTGCAGTGATCCGGTTACTCCTTCAACCTTCAACTACCCGAATACCAGTAAGTATTTCTACTTTGCTCTTTCCTACCAAACCTTAGGTTGTTGGTAGTTGTTAGAGTTGAGGTTTCTGCCATTATCGCCTATGTGCATGGGTGAATTGGGCTTTGATAGGCATGCGATTGATGTGAGTCGATAAGTAGTCTCTTTTGCATGCTTTGACGATTTGCGCTTGGAAAGTCGTTTCTTGTCTTGCTTGCGTTGTTCTGGTTTGCTGTTTTAGGACATAAGCATGAACGCCTTTAGGGTGTCTTTCTCTGGAGAAACACCTCTCTCGGCGGGCTTAGGCTCGGAGTCTGAGTTTGGCTCCTTGCTGTCCTTCGGGTGGCATGGTGCCAACCCTTCGGCAAGCTCGGTGGGAGCCTCTCCAAGCAGTTTTCGGGGAGGGTCTCCCCGACACCTTTGATACCACTAGGGTATGACAAGGGTGCTGACTGCTTAGAGTGTTTTCTTCTTTGTTTCTTTTGTTCAGTGACGAACGTCTCAAAGGAACAATTCCTCGTTGCGGCGGAGGCTGATTCTGCACAGGAGAAGGGTTCCCCTGTCGCCGGCGCAAAGGGGAAAGGAAAGACAAGAGTGGTCGCGGCTAGCCCGCCGACTACCAATAGTTCAATCTGGGAGATGGACCAGAAGCTGAACCTGTTCAGGAACTACGGCATGCTGGAGCTGTACTCCTCAGAGGCAGGCCTGAAGAACATCCCAGGCCTGATGTGGCACCGTCTGTCGGTGCCGGGCGAGTCGGCTTGTCAGAGCCACGAGGGTTTTGGTGCCTGGAGCTGGGCACACATAGTGTGTGGGGCGCACTTGCCCCTAAGAAGTTACTTTGCCAATTTCTGTGTGAAGGCGGGGATTGCCCCCTTCCAGTTGATTCCCCCCAGCTACAAGCTCCTAGCGGGGTGGTTCATCTTTTGCAAGTCCCGGAAACTGGAAGCTACTACTCCGGAGGAGGTGCTGTACTTCTACGGGTTGAAGTCTCAGCCCATGAGGGGTCATTCAGACAAGGTGGGATTTTACAGGCTGGAGAGGCACCCGGACGTGATGTGTCCCACTTGTCATACCGCGAGGGTTCCAGACCTCCGGGAGTACTGGTTCCTGACGACTGGCTTCCCACTGAAGAGGGTGGCAGCCCTATCTTTGGACTTCAAGATCCCTGGTAAGTGCTCCTTCCTCTCCTTTTCAACTTTGTTTCTTTGCATTTGATTTGCCTTTCGGGAGGATCTCTAATGCTTGTATTTGAATTTTGCAGAAGTCGTTCCGCGGACACCTCGCTGTGCGGAGATGATAAGGAGGTCCAAGTTCTACGAAGGGCTCTCGGAGGAAGAGTTGACAGTAGAGGGGTGTGTGACCTCCGAATCTTTGAGGGAGTATGGGCTACTCGCCTCTTTCCAAAACATTGAGCCAGTGAGTGGCAGGGGGCAAAGTCAGGTGTCAGCTGACATCCGGGAGCAGATTGCCCTGGAGCTGTCCAAGGTGATCAACCAAGCAGCCCGGGACGAGAATACTTTATCCCCTAGTTGGGCGGAGAGGTTCCCCGACCCTCAGCCGGAGGAAGAGGAGATCGAGGCTCGCCACGCCGCGGCTTACCCTAACGAAGGGACTCCGGGGGCTGGTACCTCCGGGAGAGGTAAGACTAGTTTTCGATTGATCCACACCCCCAGCCTGTCTGAGGTTTCCCGGAACTCTCAGATGGGGTTCGATCCTCGCTTCCTTAGGCTAGATCCACGTAGGATACCCTTTGACAGATATTGCGATAGGGTAGATGAGCTCCTCGGGTGTCTGAGTGACGGTAGTCTGCCAGAAGGTGTCATCATGGTTGACCCTTCTTCCCTCAGCATGTCATTCCCGGACTTCAAGGAGTACGGGAGCTTCCTGGAGCAGGAAGCAGTGTTTTGTTTTGCTCGGGGAAGGCCATCCACGTTTCTCGTGCATGGTCGTCCCTTTCAAACTTTTCTTTTTCTTGTTTCTTGTTCCCTGCTGGCGGACTTGCTTGTGCTTTTATGTTGTTGATTGTCTTGTCTTCTGCTTATCTTCTTTTTCACTGCTTGTTGGTTCGTTAACCTTGCTCCGTATGTTTCTTGCAGAGTACCCAGAAGCCAAGATGTTGGGGAGAGTCACCTTGCTCATTAAGAAGGCTGCCACCAGCCAAGACCCGTCCAAGGGGAAAGGACGGAAGGCCCAGGCTGGTAGGGGAGGTAAAGCTGCCACCCCCAAGAGGACAAGTGACGAGGCGCAAGCGTCTCCGGGGGTAGAGAAGTCTCCTGCCGACGGGCCTTCCGAGACTATGATGGTCTCGAGTAGCAGCAGCGACGGGGAAGGGCTTGTGTTCCCCGTGAAGACGACTGGGGTGAGCAAGCGTCCCGGAGGGGATGCTGAGGGCGCTGAGAAGAAACGCCTTAGACACTCTTCTCCTGGTCGAAGGCAACAACAACAGCAACGACAGCAACCACAACTACAACAACAGCAGCAACAAGAACAACAGAGACAATCACCAACGCCACAGCGGCAGCAGCAACAACATCCAAACCAGCAGCAACAACAAAGGCAATTACTTCCGCTGCCGCAGCAGCAAAGGCAACAACAACAACAAAGGCAGTCACCTCCACCACCGCAGCAGCAAAAACAACAGACCGGGGCCTTAATACCCTGTCTGCCTCCTCCTCCAGCCCAAAGGGAGTCCACCCTTTCGGGGTTTCCTTCTTCTCAGCAAACAAACCTTCCTCTGCCTGGCCTGAAGTTCCACTTCCCGCAGAAACCAACCCGTTTCCCCGCTGCCCTCCTGGAGGGTGTAAGACGGGCCGATAATTTTTTGAAGAGGCGGTTGGAGGCTGAGAAGGCCATTACTCAGGGAAGGGCAGACAACTTGTCTGCCGTGAAGAGAGCTGAGTTGGCCGAGGGGGTGAGGTCTCTTCACCCGGCTGGAGCGGTTTTGGATGGCCCAGCCTTGGAGAAGAGGCTGGTGCCTAGGCTTGGACGTGCATTGGCGCCGTTCGGAGCGGAGATGATGGAGGACATGGCCCTGAGCTTGTGCGAGCTCAATTCTGAGAAATGGGCCATCAGTAGCAGCAAGGATCCGCTGCTGCTGACACATGCCGTGAAGCAACAATTGTCCGGGGTAAGCCGTCAGTTAAGCTTTGGGATCATCTGTCTTAGCACATTTGGTTCAGCTTAACTCATTGCGTTGTCTTTCCATGCAGGCTTCTCTGATTGCGGAACGCTCGTTTCGGGAGGTGGGTACAGTTCTGGTTCAGCTGGAGGAGAGCCAGGTGGCTCGCCAGGCCTTGGAGGCGGAGAAGCAGAAACTGACCCAACAGGCCTTGGAGGCTTCGGAGAAGATTGACCAGGCCCGGCGCACGGCTGAGGAAGAGCGTCGCTAGACTTAAGGTTAGATCTTTGCGAAGCAAAACTAACTGTCGTTGCGAACCTCATGGTGGCTGGCTTCAGGGACCTGGCAAGGAGCCCTGCGAAGCAAGGCTCGTTGCTGTCGGGGAAATTGCCACGCCTACCAGGTGCGATCCCGGAGCAGGGGCTTTGCAAAGCAAGGCCTGCTGTGTGTGGGGGATCAACCATGTCTTCTCCTGGAGCAGAAACTTGCAGTGGTCGAGGAGCTCGCCATGCATTATTTTGTGAGATCCGGAGCTGAAGCCTGCGAAGCACGGCTTACAACGGTCGCAGATCTCGCCATCTTTCGCCTTACGGGACCCGGAGCTGGAGCTTGCGAAGCAAAGCTCTACAGCGATCGCGGAATATGTCTGCAAAGGACTTGTCAGGGAGTTGGGGGTGTTTCGGCGTAGCTCTCTGAATGTGCCCCACCCCCCAGTCCTGTTCATCGCTGTGCTACACAGGAGATAATTTTCATGATGCATAATGGCAGGCATTTCAATGGCAATTTTCACATAAACACATAATTCACGTAATGCAAACATGTTCATGGCAACAAATTAACCTAAGCTTATCAATTTAAAAATTTCAAACACAATGCTAGCACATAAGTGATGTTCTGTGTATGTTTTGTTCAAGGGGCGTATGGCTATGCCTTAGCCATGTATACCCCCCCAAGTGAGCGTGGGGTCCGGACGTCTCCGGACCGCGTGGTCACTTGTTAAAACGCAGCTTTGAACGCAGGGATAAAAAGTGCAGTAAAAGTGGAGTGAATCTCTCCGTGTTTCATTAAATTAGCCTGCTAGGCACGTGTTTTACAACAGGGAGGATTATTTCCACATTTTTCACTTTTGCTAATTTCACCAAGGACTTCTGACTAGATCGTCCGGGGCCTACTGGAAGTAACGGCGGAGGTGCTCCGCGTTCCAGGCGCGTGGGACTTTAGATCCGTCGAGTCTCTTTAAGTGATACGTCCCATGGCCCACTTTTTCTTGGACTTCGTAGGGGCCTTCCCAGTTGGGTCCGAGGACTCCCACTCCTGGATCCTGCGTAGCAGGAAATACTCTCCGTAGGACAAGATCCCCAACTTCGAATGTACGACTCTTGACTCTCGTGTTAAAGTGTCAGGCTATCTTGCCTTGGTACATTTTTAGTTGGACCTGCGACTGCTCCCAGAGCTCTTCGATCATGTCCAGGGACTCCTGGAGAAGGGCGTGGTTCCGGGTAGGGTCGTAGGTATCCTGCCTGTGAGAGGGGATCATAGTTTCTACTGGGATGACGGCCTCGTAACCGAAGGTCATGGAATAAGGCGTGTGCCCCGTCGAAGTTCTCTCTGTTGTGCGATAGGCCCAAAGTACTCGCGGAAGTTCTTCCGGCCAGTGAGCCTTGCAGGCTTGGAGTTTTTTCTTCAACGTGGTCTTTAATATTTTGTTTACAGCCTCCACTTGCCCATTAGCCTGGGGTCTGGCGACTGCGGAAAAGCTTTTGATAATTCCATGCGAAGCACAGAAGTTCGTGAAGTGTTCACTGTCAAATTGCTTCCCGTTGTCGGACACAATTTTTCGTGGAAGCCCAAAACGACACACTATATTCCTGATGACAAAGTCCATTGCTTTTTTAGATGTGACCGTGTTCATAGGTTCAGCCTCAGCCCATTTGGTGAAGTAGTCTACCGCGACTATGGCATACTTCACTCCACCCTTTCCAGTTGGGAGGGAACCTACTAGGTCAATGCCCCAAACGGCGAACGGCCAGGGGCTGGTCATTAAGGTAATTTCTGTAGGCGGCGCTCGCGGAACCTTGGCGTACCTCTGGCACTGCTCACACCTTCTGACATAATCCACACAATCCTTCTTCATGGTGGGCCAGAAGTATCCTTGTCGAAGGATCTTTTTGGAGAGGCTCGGCCCGGAGGTATGGTCGCCACAGAAGCCTCCGTGAACCTCATGGATGATGGCGCTGACTTCGGTTCCGGAAACACACCTAAGGAAGGGTATGGACAACCCCCTGCGGTAAAGCTTTCCATCCATAACCACGTATCGGGGAGCTTGATACTGGAGCTTTCTTGCGTCAGCCTTATCAGTGGGGAGCTCTCCGGTGGTGAGAAATCTGAGGATGGGTCCTATCCAGGAATGGGAATGGTCGATGATGGCATTTACCCTCTGTGTCTCGGTAGTGGGTGCTTCTAAGTGCCCGATGGGCACCAAGCCATATTGGTCAATCTCCGGGTCTGTTGCAAGCTTGGCCAGCGTGTCCGCGAGTGAGTTCTGGTCCCGGGGGACCTGGCGGATTTGGTAGCCTTTGAAATGCTGCAGTAGCCCGCGGGAGAGAGACACGTAGGCAGCCATTTTTTCGCCTTTCGTCTGGTATTCCCCGGATATTTGGTTTACCACAAGTAGGGAGTCGCTGTATACTTCGATTTTTTGGGCTCCGACCTCTCTGGCCAGTCGTAATCCAGCTAACATGGCTTCGTGCTCTGCCTCGTTGTTGGATGCTGGGAACGCGAAACGGATGGCGCTCTGGAGCTGATGCCCTTGGGGAGATATTAGGATGACCCCTGCTCCAGCTCCTTTTTCATTTGAGGCTCCGTCTACATAGACCTTCCATGTGGGAAGTTCCGGGACAGGATCTTCCGGGAGGTCATTCATTCCCGAGCATTCCACAATAAAGTCCGCGAGAGCTTGTCCTTTTATGGAAACACGTGGTTGGTAGTGGATGTCGAACAGGCTCAGTTCCATGGCCCACTTAAGCAATCTGCCAGAAGACTCGGGTTTCTGCAAGACTTGTCGGAGAGGGTGGTTGGTGAGTACTTTGATGGTGTGCGCCTGGAAATATGGCCTTAGCTTCCGCGAAGAAATTAGCAAGCAGAGGGAGAGTTTTTCGATCATTGAATATCTGGACTCGGCGTCCAGTAACCTCTTGCTTACGTAATACACAGGGAGCTGGATACGGCCATCTTCCCGGACGAGAGCGGCACTCACTGCGTGCTCTGTTACAGCTAAGTATAAGAACAACGCCTCTCCTTCGACAGGTTTGGACAGAATGGGAGCTCGGGTTAAATGTTCCTTGAGGTGTTGGAAGGCTGCTTCGCATTCGGGGGTCCACTCGAACTTCTTGTTTCCTCGCAACACATTGAAGAAGGGGATACACTTGTCAGTGGCCTTGGATACGAAGCGGCTGAGAGCAGCTATCCTTCCGGTAACGCTCTGGACATCTTTGTGCTTCCGGGGGGAAGGCATATCTATGAACGCCTTAATTTTCTCAGGGTTGGCTTCCACTCCACGGGAACTGACAATGAAACCGAGGAACTTCCCAGACGAGACCCCGAAAGTACATTTCTTTGGATTCAGTTTCATTCCATACTTTCGGATCACGGCGAAAGCTTCCTCAAGGTCGTCACTGTGGTCCCCGGAAGTCTTGGATTTTACCAACATGTCATCCACGTACACCTCCATGTTCCTCCCCAGTTGGTCCTTGAACATCCTGTTTACTAGACGCTGGTACATCTCCCCAGCATTCTTCAAACCGAAAGGCATGACCACGTAACAGTAGACACCCTTGTCCGTGAGGAAGCTGGTGTGTTCCTGGTCCGCGACATGCATCTTGATCTGGTTGTATCCGGAGTACGCATCCATGAAGGATAAGAGTTCATACCCGGAAGTAGCGTCTACCATCTGATCGATTCGCGGAAGAGGGAAACAATCTTTCGGGCAGGCTTTGTTTAGGTCCGTGAAGTCAATGCACATTCTCCAGGACCCATCGGGTTTCGGGACCAGAACTGGGTTGGCCAACCACACGGGATAGTGTGACTCCTGGAGAAAGCCTATGGACATCAGCTTGTCCACTTCAGCTTTGACGGCTTCGGCCCTCACTGGGTCTAACGGCCTCCTCTTTTGGCGAATTGGAGTTGCAGATGGGTCTATGTTGAGTGCGTGGCACGCAACATTAGGATTAATCCCTGTCATATCAGCGTGGCACCATGCCAGGATATCCTGATTATTCTTCACAGTGGCCACGATCTTATCTCGAATGGCCGACGGCAGGTTTTTCCCCACTTGAATGACTTTGGTGGGATCTCCCGGGTTGAGGATCACCTCTTCGACTTCCTCCATCGGCTCTATTGCTTTCTCGATTCCCACTCTTGGGTCGAGTTCGTCAAAGTATGCCTCTTGAGCACCCCCAGTTTCTGGTAATTCTTCCGCCAAAGGGATGGCAGCAACCGTCTCCTGGACCATGTAGACGGATCAGACGGAGACGTTATAACAACTTCGTGCACTTCGTTGGTCTCCTCGGAGGGTGCCGATACGCCCATCGTCGCATGGAAACTTCAAGCATAAGTGGCGTATCGAGGTTATGGCCCCACAATCTATTAGGACCAGTCGGCCTAGGATGGCATTATACGCCGTGGGGCAGTCGACCACCACGAATGTGCTGTGCTTGAAGGCACAAGCGTCGCTTTCTCCTCTGAGGGTGACTGGAAGTTGAATTTTGCCTAATGGCATGAGTGCATCCCCATTGAACCCTTGAAGCTGGATGGGGCATGGGGTCAGGTCTGTCTCGGTTAATCCGATCGCGTGGAAGGCCGCTTTGAAGAGGATGTTTACGGAGCTTCCGTTATCGACCAAGATCCGTGAGACCTTCTTATTGGCAATCTGGGCTTCCACCACGAGGGGATCGTTGTGGGGGAAGTGCACATGTCGAGCATCATCCTCCGTGAAGGTGATGGGAAGATCCATCATTCGGGGACGTTGAGCAGGTGATTGAACCAAGGCGCACATCTCCCCGGTGTGTTCTAACTCCCTCAAGTACCTCTTCTGGGAGTTGCGGGTGCTTCCGGCAAGGTGCGGTCCTCCGGAAATGGTAGCTACGTGTCCGTCAACGGGTGGCGGAGCAAGGCCAGGCGGATATGGGTTGCCAGGTCCTGGAGCCAACAAGGCAATGGGTGCCGGAGCGGTTGGAGCAGGAAGCGCTGGGAACTGAGACCCGGGAGCTTGGGGGTGACCGGCTCCAGGAGCGCTAGCGGTCCCCCTCTGTCCCGGGGAATATGCAGCTCCGTGAACTACTCCCTGTCCGGGATAGATAATGGGTATCCTCACCCACTGACCGAGGTGTCCCGCTCTTGCCAGGGACTCGATCTCATCCTTCAGCTGAAGGCACTCGTTCGTGGTGTGCCCCACGTCTCCGTGGAACTCACACCTCTTATTGGAGTCTCGCGGATGCCTCCCTCCGTGAGACACTTTCGGGGGCTTCCTGTAGTTGACCATATTACAGGTCGCCCGATAGACATTCTCTCGCGAGTCTATCAAACTGGTATACTCCGTGAACTTGGGCTCATAGTCCTTCCGGGGTTTCTTTGAATTGTCTCCCCGGTTGGAGTTTCTTCCGCTTCGTTTGCTCCGCGATTGGCTCAAATTTCGTTCTGGGGCTTCCGCTTGCGGCTGCGGCATGCCAGGAGCGATACTACATCCGGTTTGTACAGCTCCGTACCCAGAGAAATGGGTTTGACTCGGCGTCTGAGCAGACGCGGAAGGCCCATACACACTTGGAGTGAATTGGGCTCCTGGAAGCGTGAGGGCTGGTGCGGGAGCTTGTGAAGCAAAGCTCGGCGCAGTCACGGAAGGCGTTGGAGCTGGGGGAACTCCAAAGGCCTGCTGGTAGGCATCCTCAAGGTTGATGATTCCCTGAGCTTTTGACATGAATTCGGACAGCGTTTCTGCCCGTCTCCTTTGCATTTCCCCCCATAGCAGGGAGCCGACAGTAAGGCCCGATTGAAGGGCGATCAGCTTCATGTCATCGCTGACCTTGGTCTTTGCAGCAGCTTCCATCATTCTCTGAATGAAAGCTTTGAGGTTCTCATTGGGTTGCTGCTTGATGTTGGTTAAGGAACCAACCTCCATGTCGTGGTCGCGGGCAGCAATGAACTGCCTCCTGAATGCGGACTGTAGCTCCTTCCAACTGTGGATTGATCCGGGAGCTAATCTTTTCCACCAGTCCTCCGCGGACTTGGTAAGGGTGAGTGAGAAGCACATGCATTTGGCGTCCTCACTGACACGCGCCACTTGCATCATTTTGTTATATTTAGCTAGGTGGGTACGCGGGTCTGTCCTCCCATCATATAATTCTATGTGAGGCATTTTGAAGTTATCCGGGAGGGACGTTTCCGCGATCCTCCGAATACATGGTTCCGGGTCTTCCTCCTCAGAGTCTGACAGGGCCCCACTTTGCTTCCGGACCAGCTTGGTCAAGGCAGCAATCTGTTCCTCGAGCCTCTTCGTATCACTCCTTTGGTGACCTCCAGTTCTTCGGCTACTTGGACCAGTTCTGGGTCCTTCTCATAGTAGCAGCCGTCCTTGTAATAACCGTCTTGGACATACTCTTCTTCGTCTTCTAAGTATGTCGTATCTTCGGTACTGACCCGATCCTGGCGGGATGTCGGGTCTTCACCTTGGTAGTCTAAGGGTTCGTTTTGCACCGCATCTTCCATCACAGTATCGGGGTTGACCCTAGCATTTTTGTCAACCGCGGATTTTCTCGTAGTCACCATCTCTTTAGCACGAAGTGAATACAAAAAACGTACACAGAAAAAGAGCTGACTAACAACTTCCTACAGCTCTCAATGAAAGCACCAAAATGTTTACCGAGTTTTTCGGAAACGAATACAAACAGAATAATAAAAAGATAAGAATTGTAGAAGTGCAGAAATGTAACTAAACAAACAGTATTTTTACGTGGTTCAGGCGTTAACAAGCCCTAGTCCACGAGTCGATGTAATTATCCTTGTAAAGAATTACAGTAAGATGGCTGGTGTACAAGAACTTCACACACTCACAGTGTTTCTCTCAGGTTCTCTTGAAGAAGATGAAGCTAGAGAGATTTTAGTAGAGTTCTTGCTATGTGAGATTTTGGCCGTCCCTCCTATTGTAAAATGAGGGGGTCTTTATAGCTAGGGTTTTGGATTAGGGTTTTTCTCTACGTCCATGAGTCTTAATTACACCAGCCATAAATAGGGGATACAATTACTGTAGTAGCATGGCTACAAGACTCTATGTGGGTATATTTACGTGAAAGTATGGGGAATACACAAAGTCAGCCGTCTTTTCCAAGTTGTCAGCGGAACAGTAGGCGAAAAGGTACCCTTAGGCGTGCTGGGATGTGTGCGGCTTTGACCTGTCGGGCGTGTCAAGCGGGATCCTGTGTCAGGTGGATATCATTCCAAATATGCCTCCTCCACGACTCGACCGCCTGGTCTTGTTCCGTGCGAGGCACGGAACTGTTTCCGCGAAGACCACTTGAAGAGCTTCTCCTGGAAGGAGCTTCCCCGAAGGATACCCCTTCGGGAGTCCGGGAGAGTTGACGAGCTTCCGTGTCGTGTTTGCTTGAAAGAGTAATCCGGACACTAAACGGGAGAGGCGAAGCCTTTCTGTCCATCCGCGAGCTTTGGTCACCTACCGTGAAAGACATTGATAATTCTGCTTCCCCGAGGATATCCATCTAAACGCTATCCGGAAATCTGGATAACACATCAAAATTATGCTTTATCTCGAACACCCACTTGCTACCCACTGTATTGTAAGAAGGTGAATAATGTACCAATGTCCAGGTATTATTCCCTTGCAGTGCTTGAAATTTAGCTTTCAAGGAATTCTTCCATCCTTCATGCTTTAATGCTTCTGCAACAGATTATGGTTCCTACTCTCTAACATTCTCATGTGTATTGCAAACATAGAGTTTAGGCTTGAATATACCTATGTTTGATCTAGTCACCATGGGGTATGACTGTATGATCTCATTAACATTAGTCCGAGCTTCAGTATTCACACAAGATGTTGAGTTTTCAGCCGCCTCTGCTACCTCATTTTCATTAGAAGAGCATAAACCAAAATCTATTCTGGTTCCATCTTCAAACAACATACTTTGAACAACCATCACTGGTTATCCTACTATTGAGTCACCTTCCTGAGCACTTGTTTCAGGATTTGAATTAGTAACTGGGACATGAGGATCATGTCCAGTCTCATCTTCCGTGTTGTTCTGGGGTACACTGACGTGTGTACTAGTGGAAATGTAAGCCAGGAGCTAGGCATAGTCATTGTAATCTCTTTCTCAGGTTGGTAATTGTTTAGAAATCCCTATTAAAAGAGAAACTCTTCCTCATTCAAAACCACATTTCTAGATTTGTATATGCGTCCATGGGGATTGAGACTCTTGTAGCCTTTTGTGCACTTCACTGAAGCCTAAATTCACACATTTAATAGACTGAAAGTGAAACTTATGTTGTTGGTAGAGTATATGGTAGGGAGAACATCCAGCTCAAAAGGTTTTGATGTCCCTATAATCTGGTTGTTTAGAATTCATTATCTCAAAGGGAGTTTTTCCTTGTAGTACTTGTGTTGGTAGCCAATTTATCAAGTACACGGTTGACTGAAAAGCATCAGACTAGAACTTCAAAGGTATGTGTGCTTGAGCCAATAAATTTAAGCCCATCTCGACAATGTGACGGTGTTTACGCTTAAGTCTACCATTTTGTTCTGAGGTGTGAGGATGTTGACGGTGAGAACTCGTCAACGGTATAAGGTTAGAAAACTCAAACTGTATTGCAAAAGATATCTTAGAAGAAGATGTAAAGAAATTGAAGGAGCAAATATGCAAAACTACAACGGAGCAAAAATCATATAATCCTTAATTGTCTGTGCATACAAAGAATTTTCCAACAACCCCTTAACCTGAGGGGTCAAAGCCCATTTATAGATGGGCTCTGTTGGCGCCTGAAACGAGAGGGTCCCAAGGCACAAGAACATACGCAGGTACATTGTCAAGGTAGTGGCGCAGGAGATCGTGGTGTCGACTTTGGCATTGTCAGGGTAGTGGCGTTGGACATGATGGTGTCGACTTTGACATATGGTCGAGGGTACTCAGGTAGTGCCTCGCACAGCGAGCCTCCATCCGCGTCTCGGCCCCTCGCACAACGAGCCACCCTCACATCTTGGCCCCTTGCGTAGCGAGCCTCCCTCGTGTCTCGGCCCCTTGCACAGTGAGCCTCCATGTGCCTCTCGGCCCCTCTCACAGCGAACCTCCCTCGCGTCTCGTCCCCTCACGCAGCAAGCTTCCCTCGCGTCTCGGCCCCTCGTGCAGCGAGCCTCCATCATGTCTCGGCCCCTCCCGCAGCGAGCCTCCCTCGCGTCTAAGCCCCGTAGGTAGGCTAGGCCTCACATAGCGAGGCCCTCTATAACATTTGCTCACTTGGAGGCATCTACGAAGGTAACTCTCTGCATAGCGTGACACCTCCATATACAAGGTGTTCCTGCCAGTGGACCAACTAATGGAAGGCTTCTCTTAGGCGAGGGGCTACGTCCATGACCCCGAATATAACGACCCCTATGGCTTCGATCTCATCATGAGAACCAGGGGCGTCATGGCACCTACGTATCCTTGATTCTCATATAGCGAGGCTATTTCATCCTTCATCATGATGGCTTGTGAGACAGTTTACAAATGGCTAAGCATATGATCCTTCGATGATGATCTCTACATTAAATTCTTCTTGGGAAATTATCCAACATTAACAGAGGACATGGGTGTTGGAAATCTATCCCATTCCCTCAGGCAATGTCACTAAATACCTAATATTCTCCTCCTCAGTCTTATCTCATATATTTGATTTTTCTACCAAAATGATTATCAACCAGCTTTTTGAATCGTCTGAATGCTTGCAGTGAATCAAACTTAGATTTTAATGGAAACAACCAAGTATATCTGCTGTGATCATCTATAAAATGTATGCGAATCTAAAATTAGTGTGTGACATTAAAGGTGTAGGCCCCCATACATCTATGTGAATTAAATCTGGCAACCCAATGACTTTACTATTAGAATTTTTATAAGGTAAAGAGTGTGATTTTCCATAATGATAAGCATTACAGAACATGGTCTTTTCATTCAAATGAACTCTTACATTAGCTAACTTCTATACACAACTCAATACATAATAAGAGGGATGACCCAATGTAACGGCCCAAAATCACTAATAAGGCTTAAGGGCCTTGTTTAGCGTGTCGGGAGGGCACAGTTGGTATATGTGTGATTTAAATGTTTAAATGCATAATTATGTGGCATGGATGATTAATATTATTATATGACTATTTGACATGCATGCTTGTGAGTATTATATATGTATGTGGGCCCTTTATAACTTATAAGGGCATATTTGTAATTTTTTCCTGTTGAAGGCATAAATGTGATTATATGTGATAAATTGATGAGGCTCGAGATGTGGATATATTTGCAGTTTATGGCTCGAGATGGTCCTAGTGTGCAAATTAGAGAAATAGTCACAGCAGGGATTAATACCCAACTCGAGGGAGACTAGGGGTATTTTTGGGAATTTAGAGAATATATCAGGGATTATTAGGTATTGAATAAGTAAATGGTAATTATATGGAATGACAGGATTAATGGGTAAAATATTAGGAACATTTGAGGAATTAGTGGGAACTAGGGGAAAATGACCATTTTACCCCTAGGGATAAGTTGATGGCTAGTTAATTAAGAGGGGCAATAGGATGTTTTGCCTAGAAACTAAATGATACACTCAGTAAACATTTAGAACCTAAGGCAGAAGGAGGTAGAAGCATCTCACACTCTCAGCTCTCTCTCTCTCTCTCTCTCTCTCTCTCTCTCTTATACGATTTCTTTCTCTCTCACTCTTGAGGAAGTTGAAGCTTTGAGACTTGGGAAAATTGAAGGAGCATAGGTTGGGGAGTTGAGCTGGGAATTGAAGGAAAATAGTAGGAAATTGGAGATGATTCAAGATAGGAATTAAAGTTGGAACTTGTGTGGATTCAGTCATAGTTGAGGTAAGTTTTGGTCTCTTAAATTTGCTGAAGAATTTAGCTTAATTGGGTAGAATTGAGCTGAGCAATCTTGAAGCTTAGAGTTTGTACAATTCTGGGTTCTTGGGTATGTATTGAGTGATGGATTCTGGTTGAATTGAGATAGTGATTTTGGTATGATTGATAAAGTTTTGGTGTCTTAAATGTATGATTTAATCTTGAATTCGTATGTATATTGATGTTGAATTGGGGAGATTTGCTTAGGTAGTATTTTGGATTAAGGACTTGAGGTTCTTGGCTGAGAGAAGCATGTGAAGAACCCAAATTTTCTGGGTTCGAAGGGGGTGCGCTGTGACCCAGCCCTGGGATACCGCAGCGTGTGTGGCCTATTTGACCTGGGTTGCTCTCTGACTTGGGGGCGCGCCGCGACTCACTAGGCTAAGTCGCAACCCGCCTCCCTCTTTTGCTTGGGTGTTTGCTCTCTGACTTGGGGGCAAGTCGTGACCCACTAAGCCAAGTCACGACCTGCCTGGGGATTTTAGCCCTAGAATTGTTAAGGCTCAGGGGTTCGAACCTAGGCACTCGGGACAATTTCTATTAGCCGGGTTAATAAAAATTAAGGTCCCAGAGACTAGTTTCAGTTAGAGAATATATATTAATACTTCAATGGAAATATGGAAAAATCAAATACAACTCTAGGCAAAAATCCAATGGACAAGATAATATTGATTAAATAAATATTACAACTCAATTGCTCAAAATACAAGTAACTAGAAAGATGTAGGAGAAGAAGATTACAAACTCAAAACAATAATAATACGAGTAAATAAGATCAACAAGATCAAAAGAATGAAAACACAAAGAAACTCTCACACAACCAAAGTGTAGAGTAGTGGGGATCACCAACTTGAACAAGGTTCAAGACCTTTGTCCAAAAGCTTATTTCCCCCTATTCTCTAAGCACTAAGGGATCTCTCAAGGAAATAGCTCTCTGGAATAATCAAACCTCAAGGTGTATTTTTCAGCCAAGTGCTTTGTGGATGAAAAAATGGTGTGTCATACAAGTGAGCATTAGGCTCCTATTTATAGAGTTTGAGATACCCTTTGGATTTCAAATTCCACCAACCCCCATGGCTGTTACTAATGTTTAATTGGATTAGTATGGAATTAAAATTGAGATTTGGGAGTTATTTGGGTTTTTAGAACCATTCAACACATTTGGAAAAAACTGAAAATTTTGCCTGAAATGCACTTGTGGCCGCGGCCACTGCTCTCTGTCCCCCAAGCCGCGGCCACAGCCCATTTTCAGCACTTGAAAATGTGCTGTTTTTCCAAACGGTTCCAAACCCTCCCAAATAATTTTGTAACTCCCAAAACACATTATTGGGGTTAAAATCATATCTCCAACAACCATATTTCATAATGGCTTTATGAAATCCAATCTCAAATGTGTAACATATAATATACACATTATTGGGTAATATTTGGAAGTTACAAATTTGTAACTGATTTTGTAACTCCAAAATATGTCACATTTGGGCACACACATTTGCCCAATTTTGTGACTCTCAATAATATGTTACAAGGTGTGACAAATCACATTTTTGTCACATTATTTAATCTAATATTATATTATATGAAATAATATAACATTCCCCCACTAGATTAAATAATCACTTTTTGTAACACTTATTTAATCAATCAAACATTATATTAAAATATAATAGTTTCTGTATCCTAAGTATTTAATTGGGTTGGAAGTTAAAAATTACCCATTGGACACTGCGCCTAGGTTTATCGCCAAGGCTCGGGGCTAAGGATCGTGCTCGGAACCATTTCACTTTCTCCGTTATGAACTAAAGGTAAGAAACTGCACCCTTGTGTGGCTGTGTTGGGACTGAGTTTCCCTATATTTGAATACATATGTTCTATGATTGTGATATGCCATGTGATATGCCTATGAGAGTCGAGGCTCATAATTTGCACACATGACGCGGCTTGGCCCAATATGAACCAGGGTCAACTAGATAAACACTGGACTCGACCTAAGCAAGCCGAAGTCAGTGAGTTAAATAGAGGGTGCGACCTAAGGGCATCGACCTTGAGTTTTGTATTGAATGAGATAAAATGTTGAATATAAATGGTTATTGTTGTTAGCTTGATACTATGGTTCATTGAATATCTGATTACATGTCTTGTGAATTATTTGATTATCATTATTGATTATGTTATGTTGTGATGGTTTTCTTGTTGGGCCTTAGCTCGCGGCTGCTACGTGGTGCAGATAAGGGCAAGGGTAAGATGGTTCAGCCATGAGTTAGAGAGCTCTTGGGGTGAGGTGTACATTGTCAGCTGCTCGTCTGCCACGGCCAAGGGATGGTATAGGGACAGAAACCAAAAACGTGTATTTTTCCATTAGAGTGGCTTTTGATTGTATATAACTGTTTTGGAAGTTTGGAAATTTGTATATTAAACCCTGTTTTTGGGATCCCATGTGCTAAACATTTATTTTAATAAAAATTAATTGTTCATGACCAAAAATCTTTTGACCCTAAACTTATTATGACTCTAGGATCACGTTTTTATTCAAAGGACTTGATTAGCAAGTCTTGCACTAGTTTAAATACACAGTGTAACGGTCTTGGTTATCCAGGGCGTTACAACTTAGTATCAGAGAGGTATAGGTTTAAGGGTTCCTGAAGACTGGCTTGACATGTACACTCGTTGCTAAAGACAAGCTCAACTCAAGGTTTGGTGATTGTATACATGTGATTATATGCTTAAGTGTTTGAATGAGTTATGAATGCTTTACCATGTTATTAATAGGGAGCATGATATACTGATAGGGCCTGGCCCTTGACTGTTGTGTGATGATATTAAGGCGTTCTTATTAGCATTGTTGTTGCATGTGGATGAATATTTGAATGATTATTTGTATCTTGATTGCTTGTGGTTGGTTGAGTTCCAACGGTGGATCATGGAAAGATTTGTTACCCTGTCATCGCTGTCTGACCTCCGAGTCGTTAATTGTAGATAAAATTGGATAGCTATGCGTCCAAGGAGATCTATATGACTAGCTGGCACAGGGTCTGAGGCTTGAGATGATGAACAGGGCCAAAACCCTTAGCCAGTCCCTAAGAACTGGCAGAAAATACTTGCAGACATGCAAGCTCGGTTACAGAGTCAGGAAGAGTAGATCTGTCTTCTGAGACAGTAGGCTACGTCAGGGAGTGCTGCACCTATTTTGCCACCTGTTGTGGCACCGGTTGTTCAGGCACCTGAGATTGGAAACAGGTGGGAGCCCTTGTATGAACGGTTGAGGAGGCAGCTTCCTCCAACCTTTGAGGGGGGACCAAATCCATTGAAAACCGAACAGTGCATGAGTATGATTACTTTTATCCTAGATTTCATGAGGATAGAAGGTAGCCTGTGCCACCTATATGCTGAGAGAGGATGCCTGCATTTGGTGGGAGGTGGCATCATAGACCAAGGATATTTCTACTCTGACTTGGGATGGGTTCAAAGACTTGTTCAGCCAGAAATACTATGATTTTGCCGTCAGGGCAGCGAAAGTAAATGAATTTGTGGGGTTAGTACAAGGTAGTATGACACTTACACAATGCGCCCTGAAGTTTGACAGGCTTGCGATGTTCACACCAGATCAAGTACCTACTGACGCAGCTAGACAAGACATATTCATTAGAGGGCTTAATGTTATAATAGCCCGAGATGTGAGGATTACAACAATACTTGGGGGTACGACTTATGCCCAGGCTGTTGAGAAGGCTCTTACCACTGAGAAGGCAAAGAATAAGATGTGGAGGGACAACGCTACGAGACGGGAGGTTCGTAGGACGGTGCCTCCACATTCAGGGTCTGGTAGGGGCGGAGGCCCCAGACAACTGAAGAGGAAGACCCTTGACACTTTGACCGCTGCTTGCCTTGATAGGAGGGGTCGGGGTGCTCAGAGTGGCTGCCAGGGAGGTAGTGAGACATGGAGAAGCTACCCAGAGTGCGCGAGGTGCAAAAGATGCCATCTGGGCGAATGTCAGGCGAAGGCCTGTTATGTGTGTGGGATCGTGGGACACCTCAAGAAAGGATGCCCAACAACAAAGAAAGAGGAAGCAGGGAAGGTGGATAGCTTGACTCCAACTTGAGTGTTCACCTTGGCGCAGGTAGAGGCCGAGGCTAGTCCCACGGTAGTCACAAGTCAGCTTTCTACCGTTGGCTCTCCTTTTAATGTACTGATTGACTCTGATGCTACACATTTGTTTGTTTCTAGTAAGGAGATTGATAGATTATGTAGACCTAGTGAGTATTTTACTGCGGGAATCAGGACTATATTGCCTACAAGGGAACTGGTGGTTTCTAGGAGATGGATTCGAGCACTACCAGTGATGGTTGATGGTAGGAAGCTATCATTTGACTTGATTAAGTTAGGTATGGAGGATTTTGACATGATTTTAGGGATGGATTGGCTAGTTAGATATGGGTCTACTATTGATTGCAGAAAAAAGATGGTGACTTTTGAGCCTGAGGGAGAGGATCCCTTTGTTTTAATGGGTGCGGTATGTGGACCCTGCATACCTATGATATCAACATTGAGAGCTAGAGACCTATTACAGGGAGGTTGTATAGGTTTCTTAGCTAGTGTGGTTGATACTACCAGAGTTTTTCCAGCAGGGTCGGGAGAGACTAGATTAGTTCGGGAGTTCTTAGATGTGTTCCCTGAGGATTTACCAGGGCTACTTCCGGGGAGATTCAGTTCATCATTGAGTTAGTGCTGGGGATAGAGCCAGTGTCGAGGGCACCATATAGGATGGCACCGGTGGAATTGAAAGAATTAAAGATACAGTTATAGGAGCTTCTTGATTTGGGGTTTATCTGGCCTAGTTATTTACCATGGGGTGCTCCAGTTTTATTTGTGAAGAAGAAGGACTAGACTTTCAGGATGTGTATAGAATACAGCGAGTTGAACAAGTTAACCATCAAGAATAAATACCCTTTACCAATGATCGATGACCTGTTTGATCATCTACAGGGAAAGACGGTGTTCTCGAAGATTGACCTTCGATCTGGTTATCACCAGCTGAGGATCAAGGACGAGGATATACCGAAGACGGCCTTCCGAATGAGTTATGGGCATTATGAGTTTCCGGTCATGTCATTTTTTTTACTAATGCCCCAGCAACATTCATGGACTTATGAACAGGGTGTTCAAGGAATTCTTGGATCAGTTTATGATTGTCTTCATCGACGACATCCTAGTGTATTCCAGTTCAAAGGCAGAGCATGAAAAACATCTATGACAGGTCTTTCAGAGGTTGAGAGAGCAACGGTTGTACGCCAAGTTTAGGAAGTGTGAGTTTTGGCTACCAGAAGTGACATTCCTTGGTCATATTGTTGGTGAGGATGGGATTAAGGTGGAAGCAGTGAGATATTGGCTGAGGCCA